>NC_026656.2:1330449-1930449 GCF_000004075.3 Cucumis sativus
TTCTTTTTCATATATATGATAAAAAAAATCAAAAGAAACAAAATAGAAAAGAAGATTCATGCTTTGCCACCCATTTCCCATACAATGAATTCAAAAAATAATATAGGGATAAATATAATAATTATAATAATAATAATATATGATTCTAATTAACATGCTTTAAGCTTTTTGATTATATTGTCTAAACTTTTTAATTAATTATGGATAAAATTAATAGGTATTATATTATTATAATTGATAACATGATCATGTCAAAACCAACCTTGGGTTTCATTACAATGAACCTTTCCCATTTTCAAATTGTGTTCAACAAACATACATATATCAAATTAAAGACCAAATAAAACCATGTGATTCTCTCTCTCTCTCCACATGACAATTTTAATTTTTTTAAAGATTCAATGTGATACGTGCAGATTGCTTGTTGATTTGATGAATCTTGATCTTTGATATCATAATCTGTTGGTCATGGGAAAAATTAGAAAAGAAAGAGAAGAACAACGTAACTAGGTCAAAAGATAAGAAAGGAAGGACGTAAGACGTGACTTCGAAGTAGGTACAAGATACTTCTTACTTAAATTAAACATTTAATGATTTTAATCATTTCTATCATATTATCTTGTCGTTTGTTTGGAAAAAGATTTTTCAATATCAAATACATTCGATGTATATGTTAATACGACGTATACTCATTGTAGAAAAATGATTATAAAGACAACGATTGTATTTACATGAGAAAATTGTAAAATTTAATTTTAGTATTTCCTTCGTTTTAAACTTCATTCTAATTTTTATAATATGTTATATTTTACTGTTTAGAACGGAGAGAATAAGAGAAAAATTCTTATGAATAACAAACAGAAAATAAAAAAAATAGTAAAAAGAACTTAAATAAACTATAGAAAATTTGATATTTTATGTAATATAATTTGTAAATAGTTTCAATTTTTTATTATATTTTTTAACTTACTCTCTATAAATTTTTAATTTTTCACTTTTATTTGACCTCAGTGGTTTACTAAATACTCAACTTTTATATTTAGTTTTTAAATGGTTAGTCTGATTTTAGTACTTGAAAAATGAAATAAAATGAAAGGGCATTAAAATAAATACCCTACCTAAATGAATAAAATTAAAAGTACATAAATAAAAAATAACAAATATATTAAAATTATAGGGACTAAAATGAATAAAGGATTAAAAGCAACATAGACTAAAATAAAATACATAGAAAATAAATAAATAAGGTAGTAAAAAATTAAATACACTCAAATAAATAAGGTATTTTTTTCTTAGAAATATCATTTTTATTTATTTCATATATCATTCTAAATACAGATATATATATCTATATATATATATATATAGATAATAATTCATATCTACTTTTAATTTATTAAAAAAAACCAAAACCTAATCTCTAAAAGAAAAAAAAATAACATATTGATTATTGTTGAGGAAAGAGGAAAAATAAAAATAAAAAATAAAAACACCAAACACCCTAATATCATAAATATATATATATTGTGTGAAGCACATGTAAATGATTGAAATGGAACAAAGTAATGAATAAGAAAAAGAAGCTATAAAAGTTTGGATAACATTATAAAATTGAATACATTAATAACAAGTGGGGGCAAAGGGAAAAAATACATTGAACTTTTAACCTATATTCATTATTTAATTTGGACTCCCTTATTCTGACCCAACTATATATTATATATTCACACACACATATATATATTTCACAAAAATGGCCTAATTGGACCTACAAATTCAAAATAAATAAAAACTATATATATATATATATATATATATATATATATATATATATATATATATATATATATATATATATAATATTCAGATTCATTGCATATATTTAATTTAGAGTAATAATAAAAATTGTGAAAATTAAAAGAGCCATCATATTGAATTGGCTTGATGATCAATTAGCCCATCTCATATGACCTTTGTTCTTCCTCAAAACCCTAAACAAATTTAATTATGCTTTTTCTTACTCAATTTCCTCCTAGTTTCCTTAATACATTTGTTCTTTCCTTTAGTACAATTTGTGGCAAACATTGCTACTACTTCCACTACTGATTATTGCTTTCCAAATAAGGATTCATGTTAGTGTAACATGCATGTATACATGCATATTCATTTTATATTTATATATATTATTATACGTACATAGTCAATAATGTTTTGTAAAGAAAAAAAAAGTTAAAGAAGAATTGCCAATTCAAAATATAAGTCAAAAGAATAAATTAAAGTTGGTATCGTCTCATGATCACCTCTCGTTTAAATAAAATTACAACTTAACCTTCATAAATTATGTGCATCTATTATACAATTACTTTGAAATTAAATAACAGTAAGGAAAAGTTTGTGAAATCTCGTCATATCTCGTTTAATCGCTACAAATTCATTATTATCAAAATAAATAAGAATATTAATTTTTAGGTGAGGACTAATTTAACAACATTCATTGATAACAATGATACAAGGCTAGAAGTAGAATTTTCAATGGTTATAATAATTACAAATAATCACTACAAATTAAGTCAATGAAAAATAAAAATTAGTCCTTCAAATTTTAGATTATTGTCTTATTCCTATCAACAATAAAAAAGAATAATATATATAGGATTTAATTAACATTATCTATTTATGTGTTACTAAAGTCATTGAAATATATTACAATTTAGGATAAAGTCGGTTTGATTTTAATAAAGTTAATTCTTATTAATAAAGCTAATTCTTGTATTTAAATTAGATGCTTGAGATTGAAAATTAGATTAAAGAAAAACTTATGTCTTGATTTCTATATATAATTGTGTTTATGATGATATATATTCTCTTTTAACATTATAGTATATACTAAATAATTGTCTATTATTGCATAAGTTATAATAAAGTGAAGACTAGAGAAAAAAAATTTCATTTTTCATTATTACATGATTTTGAAATAAAACATAATTAATTCAACTAATGTGACACTCAAATTAATATCCATATAGAATAAAATGGCAAAAAGAAGATAGATTTTAAAGACTCCAAACTCTATTTTAAAGATAGATTTTAGATGATCATTTTTTAATTGTTTGCTGTAGGTTTACTACTAATTTTCTTCCTAAATTAAAATAATTTAAACTATTATAATCAAACCATACTGATAACATATAATTCTACAAACCAACATATTGTTAAACGTCTCTGAAAAGAAAGTTGTTTTGCAATTTAGTACGTAGAAGTAAGTTGAATGTAAAAGAGTCAAACAGCTCATCACACAACTTTTTGCTTGGGATTCATCATCATTCATGCACTATTGAACCAAAAGCATTATTATATTGAAAAAAGAGATAGGAAAAAAAGAAAGAAGGAAAGGGGGGGAAGATCCGGTAGTCGGTAATGGGAAAATTGGTTGGACAGTGGCAAAGGGGCAAAGAGCAAGAGGGAGGGGGGGGGTCTGCTTGGAATTTGTGGTTTTATGGAGAGATACATTGCACATTCGCAATCTCACCTCAAATTCATACTCATTATATGAATTTTTTTGTCACCCACTATCACTGAGATTGACATCTTCCACCCTTTTTCTTATTTTTTCCATTAATCAATTCTATATTCCAAATATATATACTCTTTTCATCCCGTTTCTTCTTCCCACTTCACAAATTTCTCTTCTTTCTTCTCTTTTTTCCCCTTTTCTCTATTGGGGTTTTCTGCAAATGCTCTTCTTCTTCTTCTTCTTTCTCATCATTCTCATCTGCGTTTGCTTCAACGTCTTCTTCGTGGGAAGCTTCTCTTTTCTTTTCTTCTCCTTCGTTGCTCTGTTGCTGTCCCCATGCCTGCCCTCGTCAATTACGGTGGTGAGTTCTTTGATCTTTTCTGTTTTGATATTCTTTCATCTGGGTAGGAGTTGAATCGGTTTAATTTGATGGGTTTGGGGGTATATGTTTTGCTTATGACTTTGTTTCTGAGGTTTTGTGATCTGGGTTTGTTTGAGGATGGTTGATTTTTATGGAGAAATATGGTATTGTAGATATCTTAAGCTAGTTTGTTCTTTCATGAGAGTAGTTTGAAGGTTTCTAGTTTATGCATCTTGTTAAATGTCTCTGAATTTGTTAGTTAGGTTTGTAATGGATCTAGTTCTTTGAGAGAGATTGTTCTAAGGATGGAATTTATTTAGTGATGAACCGAAAAGATGGAACTTTTTTGGAGAGAAGAGGTGTGCAATTTTGGCTGATTTGTTGTTGTTGTTATTGGGTTTTCAGGTGATGATGAATATTACCCTGGGGGTTCCTTTTACTCAAGCCCCATGGATTTGGATGCCTTTTTACCAACTTCCTCTCATGTCGATCTGTATTTTCATCCTAGTAAGAGAGCTCGAATCGGTTCGCCGGTTGTGTTTGGAGGAAGAGAATTTGAGCAGGAGTGTACGCCATCCATTGAAGCTCTTCCTGATGAATGTCTCTTTGAGATTTTCAGGCATCTCCACAGTGCTAGAGAGAGGAGCTCTTGTGCCGGTGTCTCCAAACGGTGGCTTATGCTTTTGAGTACTATTCGTAAGGCTGAAATTTGCAAGAGCAGAAGCACATGTATCAGTCAGATGGTTGAATCCTCAAATGTTGAGCAGCAGAAGACTGAATCGGATGAGATTTCGGTAGTGAACTGTGATGAAGATCAAGAGGATGAAAGTAATGGTTTTCTTACAAGATGTTTGGAAGGCAAGAAAGCTACCGATGTCAGACTTGCTGCTATTGCAGTAGGAACTAGTGGACGTGGGGGATTGGGAAAACTTTCAATTCGAGGAAGTAACTCTACTCGTGGAGTTACCAACCTTGGTCTTTCGGCCATTGCCCACGGTTGCCCTTCTCTTCGGATACTTTCTCTGTGGAATGTACCATCAGTTGGGGATGAAGGATTATTCGAAATAGCTAGAGAATGTCATTTGCTAGAGAAGCTTGACCTCTGCCACTGCCCTTCAATCTCAGACAAAGGTTTGATTGCAATTGCGGAACAATGCACTAACTTGACCTCTTTAAGCATTGAATCTTGTCCAAAGATTGGCAATGAGGGTTTGCAAGCAATTGGAAAATTATGTTCTAAACTGCAGACCATATCTATCAGAGATTGCCCTCGTGTCGGGGATCAGGGTGTTTCAAGCCTATTCGCATCATCTTCTTGTGCTATAATGAAAGTAAAGATCCAAGCATTGAACATAACAGATTTCTCTCTCGCTGTGATTGGACATTATGGCCAGGCCATAACACACCTAACCCTTGGTGGTCTTCAGAATGTTAGTGAGAAGGGATTTTGGGTCATGGGCAGTGCTCAGGGCTTGAAGAAATTGACGTTGTTGATGATTGCTTCTTGCCGAGGGATGACCGATGTGAGTCTTGAAGCGATGGGAAAGGGAATTGCAAACCTGAAGCAGATGTGCATTCAGAAATGTTGTTTTGTTTCAGACAATGGATTGATAGCTTTTGCCAAAGCTGCAGGATCGCTTGAGATGTTGCAATTAGAAGAGTGCAACAGAATCACCTTGTTGGGTATTGGCGGTGCCCTCTCGAACCATATTCGGAACTTGAAGTCTCTTACTGTGGTGAAGTGCTTGGGGATCAAGGATATTGCTCAAGAAGTAACATTGCCCTCTCTTTGCACCTCCCTTAGATCCTTATCTATCCAAAACTGCCCTGGCTTTGGCAGTGCCAGTCTTTCAATGGTTGGGAAGTTATGCCCTCAACTTCAACACGTTGAGTTGATCGGCCTTTACGGTATTACAGATGCCTCAATGTTTCCACTTCTGGAGACCTGCGAAGGGCTTGTGAAGGTGAACCTTAGTGGCTGCATAAATTTGACCGATGAAACTGTTTCAACCTTGGTTAGGCTGCACGGAGGAACGATCGAAGTTCTTAATCTTGATGGTTGCAGAAAGATCAGTGATGCAAGTTTGGTAGCCATTGCAGATGCATGCTTGTTACTAAATGAACTAGATGCTTCAAAGTGTGCAATCACTGATGCTGGGCTTGCAGTTCTTTCATCCTCAGAGCAGATAAATTTACAAGTTCTTTCGTTGTCAGGTTGTTCCGAAGTATCAAACAAGAGCTTGCCTTTCTTGGAAAGATTGGGAAAATCACTCGTCGGTTTGAATCTCAAAAACTGCCACTCAATCAGCAGTGGCACAGTTGGGACGATCGTCGAGAACCTGTGGAGGTGTGACATTCTCGTCTAACCATGGATAGTCAACTCTCAGCAATGTAGTTATAAAAATACGAGTAGATATCAACAAGTTCCAAGTTACACTATAGGTACATCAAGATTATATGATCTTTTTCACACAGATAGCAACATTCAGAAAACTCTTCTCCATAAACAGCGGGCTTCCCGGCAGCTTATTCTTTCCGTGGCTTGGTTGTTTTAGGGAACTATGGCCAGTTGCCATTTTTTGCAAGCTTTCTCTGCTTGTTTCACTGTTTTGGGTCTCCTTTGATGGGAGACTTCCTCTTTGATGGCCATGGTTCCCTAAGAAATACAATTACCAAGTCTCAGTTAAGATTTGCCTGTCTTTGTACTCCCACTTGTCTAGCCAATGGTTTTGTCAAGCTGAATGTTCTATAATTAGATGTTTTAGCTTACAGATTCATTACTTCAATGCATCTGCCTCTTAAGCTTTCGATATATATATATATATATACTAAGTCTTTTATCTCTGTTGTGTTTTGTAAAAGTCTTGTTTGGTTTTTCATCCTTCGGTAAAATGTCCTCGTTATCGTTTGGTCGCAGTCTTTCGTGTTTGTTTGCATATGTTATGTTTGATTCCAGTCAATGTTAAGTGTGGATATCTATTGAATCGTGTGCTTCGGCATTGGTATTCTGTTTGTTCGGTGTGCCATTTCAACCTATGTAGAATGGTTGTATTTTTTCCGAAGCCGTTTATCGGTTTAATATGTATACCCTGTATCTTATGTGTTTACTAAATAAATGAGAAGCGATCTTCCTCTTTGTTTCATGAACTTCTGTTTGTTGTTCAGTTGACTTGATTCATTGGTTTTGGTATAGAAAATAGTTTCATATGAAAGGGTAAAATTGTCTTTTCACTAAAAGAAGAAAGTCATATACTTCTCTTTGAATGAACTCTAAAGTCTATTAAAATCATTTAATTTTCTTGTTAATTTGTCACATGAATCATCTAAACAGAAGGCAAAGAATGATGGATTGTTTCAATCAAGTTGTGTATTGCCATCTTTATGACATAATGAAAATGCTTTTATCTTTATTGGCCACTTGGGGACAAGAAAACAAGGTGGTCTAATAATTAAGGGTTGAGGAAATATCTATGAAAAGGCTTAGAAAATACTCACATTCAAAGAACTATAACCCTATTTTGGTAATTGAATTGCCTAAATTTCAAACAAGTTGAATTCATGTCCAATGAATTTATAACATGAATCATATCAAATCTTTCTACAAATGTTATTTTAGAAAATATGGTCGAAAATGGATAGGAGTCAAACTATGCCGAAGTCATGGACGAAACTTCTATAAGCTGTCACACATTCACATATTCACATTCACATTCATAAGAAAGGAAGAAAGAAGTGAAGGTAAAATTAAAGAAAGATAATTTAGACCATTGGTCAATTTCAAAATCTTCCATCCCCCATTTTATTTTTTGCCTTGTTCTTGTCAATTTCCCGTGTAAAAATGAAGGGTTTTTTAGGTTGATTTCTTATTATCAAACCCAACCAGAAACTTACGACCCTTGCGGTATGCTCTTTCTATTGATCCCGGGAAAAGATGGAAAGGCCCGTGGAGATGTTTGATGAGACTATGGTAGACTGTCGTGGACTTTTGCCGAAGATCAAAACTGATGGTATCTCGTTTGGTAAGCTTGGGTATTTAGCTGGCTGCAATGGTGCTAAAGTGGTAGCTTTTAGGACAAACGAAAGCACAGTTGATGATTTTCGTAAGCAAGTTATATCATCATCTTCTTCCGAAGACTCACATGCGATCACTTCCTACCATAGAAGAGTTTTTAAGCAGACTGGAGCTGGCCATATTTCGCCAATTGGGGGTTATCATGCTGGAAAGGACATGGTTCTCATCTTGGATGTTGCACGTTTCAAATATCCTCCTCACTGGGTTCCGCTTACTCTACTGTGGGATGCCATGAACACAATTGCAATAGAACTACCTAGAGGATACATGATCTTGTCAAAGCCTACCAGTGACGGTCTACGATAATATTTTGATCTATATTTCTGTTTTATATATAAATATACCAAAATTAATTTACTTCCATTACTAATTAATTAATTAAGTCCAAGACAACCAGTTTAATGGATGTTCGATACACTGTGATATTAGTTTTCTCTTTAGTTTCTTAAGTAAAAAAATCAACTATTCAACCAGCTAGAAGTGAGAGTATATAAATGAACGGATATTGAGAACATCTCGAGGTCACAAAAGTACGAGAATGTGAAAGTAATGTTAAGAAAGATTTCATTGAATTAAAAGTTAACAACTATAACGAGTATGTGCACTTTTTTTTCGGATAACTTGATCATAGGAACTCGATGGCTTGATCATAGAAGCGTGCACGATTAACTTGGAGCGCAATTTGATCTTGGATGACCTCCTGGACAAAGTATACTGAAATGACTCGTGTTGATATGACTATCCCTTTGAAACATGTATAATATTGACGATGTTAAAAATAAATATAATCATTGTGATTTGAAGTGTCCTTGTGATGTCCCATTGGTACACCGTTCCATTTAAGGTTTAAGACACTTTGAACTTGACCTACTTAACCCTCAACACTCAAAACTAAATATCACAATGTTTCATGAATTATAAACACTATTTAAGTTTTTTTTTTTTGTTATTCATTTTGGACTCATATTTTTTTAAAGAAAAAATTCTTGAAAAATATAAAAATTAACAAAATTGGGAGGGATAAATTGGATGATTGAGTCAAACTAAAATAGTTATAAATGTGAATTGGTAAAAATAATACATCATCAAAGCTATTTTTGGATCTCTTTAGTTTCAAGAAATATGTTCTTATAATTATTTTTAAAAAAATTTAAATATTTCTTTTTCTATATATAGTAAATTAAAACTTTTTTTCTATATATACATAATCAATTTTTTTCTATATATAGTAAATTAAAAACCATTCACAAATCTTCTTAAACTCTTTCTTCTTCTTCCTTTCACTGACAAATCTCCCTCTTCAATTATGCTTCTAAAAAGCCCATCAACTCCAATTCTCAATACATGGAAACCCCATTTCAAAGAATCCTCTCCGGAGACTGTAATCCTCCACCAATTTTGTAAATCACGGCTCCCCACACTCTCTGCTTCTTCGAAATTGTTGCCGGCGCCATGCATGATCGGCGGTCAGGCGATCAAGACGATGCTGAGTAACATTTCAGTGGTGGCGAAGAGGATTCCGAGAATGGCGGTTTTGGATGAGGGATTGTGCTGTGGTGTGGATGACGTAGGGGAGAGTTCCGATTGCGGTGGCGAAATGGTCGGTGGTTTTGTTGATGGTAAAGTCAACCGTGATGGTTGTAATGGCAATGACAATGGCAATGGTGGTTGTTTTGTTTCTTGGGATGGGGATACTGAAGAGGACATGGCGGAAATGCATTTTCAGAGAATGATAAAGACGAACCCCAAGGATTCGTTGTTACTAAGCAATTATGCTCAGTTCTTGAAGGAGGTACGTTGTATGAGAATTGAAATTACTATCTTTTTTTAATTTGATTCAAATTTTTTTAACTTTACGTTTGGAGATGATCATTCATTTTATTTTCTCTATTAGATGGAGATATGGAAATCTTGTTGTCTCAAATAGAAGTTCTTGCAAAATCTTGTTCTGATCCTTTACCATTGTCCATTCCTTTTCTTGGTGTTTGTACGAATCTTGATCTTGATCGCCTGAAATTATGTTATTTAAAAGATCTTGAATCTGCATTTGTTTCTTAGAACTTTTGGGTTAGAATAGGCCGGGTTTGAAATATATACTAGAAGATGAACAAAGTGGATTTTAGGAATCGTTTTGTGTTAAAAAAAAAATACACAACACGCTAGAATTGATGTAATCTTTACGAAAGCAAAGATTTGATTCTTGAAACTTTTCAATTTTTAACAATTTAGTCTTTTGGAGAACTAACAAATCTCAATAGATCTTTCTAAAATTTGAAAGTACAATTGGTTTTTCTATTGAAGTTGCTACAAGAATGTAAAATGCATTGGGCGTAAAGTTTGAACTATCGTTTATTCTCAAGCAATTTGTTGACTTTATCTGCTAATAAACAGGTTCGTGGAGACCTTATAAAAGCTGAAGAGTATTGTGGAAGAGCAATGTTAGCACGAGGCAATAATGGAAGTGTCATATCAATGTATGCCGATTTGATATGGAGTAATTATATGGATGCCTCCCGAGCTGAGAGTTACCATCTTCAAGCTACTAAAACTTCCCCCGATAATAGGTATGAAAAAACTAAATCTAATATAATCACCCAATCGGAGCATATATAGCTTAATAACGTGGATAACGAACACCAATTATCATTTCAGAAGTACGATCAAAACTTTTGATGATCTGCAAGAGAAAGAGAGCTTTCTGTTTAACTCCATCTGCTAATTGGGACATTGTAATTGATTTGTTGGGTTAATCTTGTCTTGTTTGTTTAACTGGTACGGTGCAGTTTTGTTTTTGCTGCTTATGCACGGTTTCTTTGGGAGGTTGAGAAAGAAGTGGACAAGGGAGAAGCTGAAACGGACAGCTTTGGTGGCAACCCATTCTCTCCTCCTCCTTGTTTTGGACCTCAGTCTCATCCGACTCCTCCTCCTGATTCTTAGTTTCTCTCTCAAGTACATTTATATAATGAGTGCAGATTTTCTTAGGAAGTCTTTCTTTATACACAGAAAGCTCTAATGATTTTTTTTCCCCTCACCAATTTGATTCTCAATTTGTGCTTTGTTTGTGTATAGACAATGCAGCAAACAAAGAATCTCAATTTTGCAAAGGATCTTCCTCTCTCGAAGATTAGAAATATGGGTACATCGAGTGGCCGTTAGGGGCCAAATAAATAATAGAATGTCATGGTAGTCACATTTACATAGGATTTAATGTTCAATCAATGATACTTTACATATTGGTGAAGTTGTCTCCCATATTTTCTTAGACGGGGTTAAACATATATCTTTTAATATTTCATAAACGAAACATTCATGCAACATGTGAATCAGGTTGAAGTTTATGCTAAGACATACTTTTTAGTATAAAGATCGGGTTGTTTGTGAATTCGAACATAGTTCAGAGAACTAATTGTCATCAAGTTGATAATTCTTGACACACCATCTTCATTTTGGCTAAGAAGCTAAAGTGGAGGAATTTGCAAAAACTCTTGAGCTTAGGCTCAAGAGATAACCAATCAAAAGCACAATTGTAGAGATATCAACTTGAAAAATGACAAAAATCCTAACTAAATTTGCTAGACAAAATTGCAGAACATTTTCAGTAATTATTATTTTATTGATTTTTCTTTTAAAAAGTTCTATTTTCCGTGGCAATTTATATATATTTTTTAAAAAATAAATAGAAAATATATATTAAAATGTGTTAATTGCCCCAAGAGGTGCATTAATTGTCGAAGACACAATTGGAATTGTTATGGCTTTACTTACAATGGTTGAGGTGTATAATGCATTCAAGGTAAAGAAGGATGATTTACTATTGTGTTCCATTTTTATCTTCATTTCAAGCATTTGGTAAGGTTGCTGTTTCGCTTGCGGGTTAAAGTGGTACTTTCGAGACAAACGAAAGCTCATTGGACAGTTGATGATTTTCGTTAGCAAGTTATATCATGTTTTCTGAAGACTGTCATGAGATCACTTCCTACCGTAGAGGAGTTCCGACTGAACTGAGGGTTATCACTTGACATTGCACGTTTTAAGTATCCTCCTGGGTTCCACTTACCCTACTATGGTATGCCATGAACACAACGGATGATGCAACAAGACTACCTACAAGGTAGGTGATTTTATTAAAGCTAACTAGGAGGAGACCGTCTATTCTTTAGAGTCCAAGTTGTTAGCATGGCTGAAATAATGTTATAAAGAAGTTCCTTTACTTTTGAAAATGTGAAAAGCCTAGAGGAATTACATTTTATAGTATTTAAATTGCCACCTCGTAAGATCAGGATGGAAATGTAAAACTAAAAAGGAACAACTACGAGCGATTGAACTCTTCAAACATATCTCAATCCATGCAATTTCCTATTTAAAACAATCCTGTCTGGAGACTGTAATGCTCCTCACACCTTCTTCGAAATTGTTGCTGGCGCCCAGCATGATCGTTGGTGGTTGTTTTGGTTTTTGGTTCTCTAATGATTTTTTCCCTCATGGCCAATTTGATTCTCAATTTGTGCTTTGTATAGACGATGCAGCAACCAATTTTGCAAACAATCTTACTCTCTTTCTTTACTCTTATGAAGAAGATTAGAAATATGGGTACATCTGAGTGGGCGTTAGGGGCCAAATAAATAATAGAAGGCTTAGAAGGAATGAGTTGATCAATGACACTTTACATTACATAGAAAAAAGAAAAATGAAAGTTGTCTCTCATATTTTTTTTAATAAGGAGGTTAAACACGAACCCTTTGTGTTTCATAAAGGTTCATGTACATATGAGTATCAAGTTGAAGTTCATGCCAAGGCATACTCTTTAACCTTTAGTATAAGAATGAGTTTGTGAATTAGAACATAGTTCAATTGATAATTCAATCAATCTCAATGCTTGTTGGGCTAATTGACACACGCCTTCATTTTGGCCAAGAATCTAAATGGCCGAGAATTTGCACACTTATTGGGCTTAGCTTCAAGATAATGGGCTCAACTTTAAAAAGAAAAAAGAAATATTATAATAAAAAATATTTAGGTAAAGATTTGGTATTTGTAAGACCATTTTACACATGGTTTTAACCTCCACAATTGTAAAGATTTGATTGTGATAGAGGGTTCACATGTTCTTTCAAACTGTGAAGAGATGTATGATTGAGTTTCTATAGAAAGCATATCAGAAAAACAAACTGTGTTTGGATAATATATAACACTGACTTTTTAGCAGCCTTTTTCCCCCAACACACACAAGTATGGGTATATATATATATATATATATTACCCTTTCACACACAAAACACTCACCTAATTATTCTTTTCTAATACACCCCCAAATGGCAAACTGCCAATACCTAGCTACCCATTTCTTTCAAATGTATAAGTGAGAGAGAAATTGAAAGAAAACCCTATTTGAAGAACCAAATAGGGATGGATTTTTCACTAGAACCGGATATGACTTTTCTTTAAATGTCATCATGTGCTTCTTCCTCTATTTATTTACACTTTTTTATAATGAATGTTATATTTAGAATCAATAAGATATCTTAAGCTACCTATTAATCATGTCACTTTCATATATAATATGATTTGAATATATATATATATATATATGATGGTTATTAAGATGGTTTTTTTTAGGAATAAATTATTTCAGTTGAATTTATGCTGTCATGGTAAATGGATTGTACATCATTTCATATTTGACATAGGTTTTCTAAAATTCATCATCCTCTACATAGGTAGAATTTTTTAAAGTTTTTTTATTTAAAAAGTAAAAGTTTGATTAATTATTACCTACAAAAAATATTTTATTGAGAGTTGGTGTATTACGTTTTTAAAAAATATTTTATCTTATCGCAACATTTAATATTAAATTTTTATTTGTTATCATAATAAATTTCAAAAAAATTTAGACTAGTCATAAATTGTCACACCTTAACGATGAAAAGTACAACTAATTAAATTTGAGACTAATTAAAATAATTGATATGTGTCCCAAATTAAAATTGAAAACATAAATTGATCAATTTTGATCATAACAGCTGGATCAAATTATTTATTTTGGTTTAATAAAATATTATTTATTTGAGATAAGTTTAATTGAGCTTGTCCAAAAATAAACTAGTTAAGTCCAAATATTAAATATGGACCCAAATCCATGCAGTTGAACCAGTACTGGTCTGGTCCATGGACTAATAAGACTCAAACCCATTAAATCTATAAATAAAGGAGTTCTCTTCCAAGATCTAGAAGAATCTCTAAGTGGACCAAAAAATTGAAGTATTTCAAAGATTGTCGTTAATTCATATTTTTATAAGATATTTGCTCGTTCTATTTACAAGCTACAATGTGTCAACAATTGCTGTTAACCTTTTTAATTTCTTTGTCTTGAAATTTTCTTTGGCCCTCTTGCTTCTACGTGGACTTTTGTTTCTTTGCTTCTCATAGTTATTAATTTATACTCGGTGATGAGGGGTGTCCACCTAATGGAGATGTCGGGTCTACCTGCTAAACCATAGTATATTTTTTAAGAAAAGTTATTAAATAAAATAACTAATTTTTTTAAAAAAAACTCAAATGACAAATAATATATATAATATACTCTTACGTCATTACACAATTAGGTTCTCTCTAACTAATGATTTTTCATAAGGCACAATTTAATGTCCCTTAGGGATGGATCAATGAAAGGATTCAAACCCAATCACAACCGGTTTATGGTGGACTTGGCTGTTGTTCTCAACTATTTAAGAAATGGAAAGAAGTTTGATAACGTTGGTATTTGGCCGAAAATGGAAAGGAGTTTGATAAGATTGGTAACTTGGTGCAAATGGTGTTAATGTATTTCAAAGCTAGGTTGTATATAAACTAGGTTAGGCCAGACCCGATATGACTTTTCGAAATAGGTATTTTTTACGATTCTAGATCGGATATGATTTTTCCTTAATTACATTAAAAAATTGTATTTCTATCGAATCAATATGATATCTCAAGACACTGATCATCCCACTTAATTTTCATATATAATATGATTCGAATATATATGTATAAGGGTTATCAGGGTGATCTTTTTCTAGAAATTATTTTTATTATATAGTAAATGAATCATAGATAGTTTCGTTTACAACAAGAATTCATTATAAATATTCAATATCAAGAATCCGTTACACATCTAGGTTTTGTGAAAATCCTACATCCATTTTCAATCAATATTTCAAGATATCTTAACAATTTAAAACTAATTTTTATATTGATTTATTATATATCATAGGTTTTAACTCATTTAATAAAATAACAAATTTAGGAAGAACAATAAAGATCCTTTTTATTCTATCTTTCTATAAATAATATATAATGTTTAAAATTTTATCTATCCATCAAATAGACATGGATAGAGAGTGCAGAGGAGAAATGTATAATTTTTTATTTAATTGATATTTATAATCATATAAAGCAGAATATATTTATAATTTATGAGTAATCAACTATTCAACTCTTTAAATTTTTTCCTATTTAAAGGATATATATGAATTAAAATCATTAATTGACTCAAATTTTTTTATTTTTCATTTATAGGCAAAAAAAAAAAAAAAAAAAAATGGAATAGGGAAATACATAGAACATGATGGATGCTCTAAGGGGAGAGATCATGTTTTACAAAAAGAACTTATCCTTTTGTGCTATATAATGCCCACCACTATCTTTCACATCTTGTGGAGCAAAACTAATCATCTATCCTTTTCTATTTTTATGTTGTATAAATATACCACAATTAATTAATGTACTTCAATAACTAATTATTAAGTCCAATACAACTACATATCTTCAATTGTTTTGTTTATCAATGTACGTATCATTTTTAGATCGATGTGTAAAAAAGAGTTATGGATGTGTCATTCCTAGTTGAGATGTTTTGAATACGTACAAGGGTTGGGATGCATCCATCTTTAATTTTATTTAATTTTGTTAAAAGAATATATCTTAACTGGAAGTCAAGTTTTGACTTCTCTTAATCTCATATGTTGTTGAAAAAAGAGGATCTTTTGAGACTAGCACTCAAAGTTTTTAATTTATTTTCTTTATAAAAAACTTCGTCACTAATTAGACAATGTGTTGTAAACATGAATATAGTTAAACTTTATAGTATATATTTAATTCTTCCACCACACATGTAACATGTAACACGGTGTAATTACCTCTAGCCTATAGTTGGTTTTTGGACCATCGTAGTAGACATTTCCTTTCTAGATTATATGGTTTAAATAGTGCTTAATTTAGACAATGAATTTTATTTATTAATCATAGTGTAATATATATATATATATATATATATATATATATATATATATATATATATAATATGCTTTACATCATTACACAACTAAGATGTACATCTCTAATACTATAAAGTAATAGTTTTTCGTGAATCACGATTTAGTGTGTATATATACTAAATTTGATAGTTATATGAGATCAATTAAATTAAGGTCAATTCAAGGTTTGGATTCAATTAATTGTGTTATGATTCCCATTGAATATAGAAATTAAACAACTTGTATTATCTTCTGTTTAAGATGATCATTGTATATATATTAGATTCTCTCATCCCAAACCATTTCTTAAATGATATGAAATCATACCTTAGTATATATAGCTTTGTTCTATATACATATACTTGTCTTCATGATTTGATTTGAAATGTGATTTTGAAAATATCTTTGTCATTTGCTAAAATATCCTAATAAATATATCATTTTATTTACTCTATATTTAATGGAATCGGAATATAATGATAGTTTATTCAATGTATATTAGGCTTATGAATTTTATTTAAATAAATCAATAGAAAGCTAAATCTAACCCACAAAAAAGCGTCTTACTTATGAAATCAATTAAATATTATTTTCTATCATGGTGTATTCTATTAGTTTGTTAAAACGAGCTTAACTCAATATTAATTGACATGATCTATTATTTTAAAAATAATATAATATATTGATAGAAAAGTTTATCACTATTTAATTGATAGAATTTGAAATTTTACTATATTTTATGATTTAATATGCTATATTTGAAAATGTATATTTAATGTAAAATCATTTAATATCGCTTATGATATATCACTTTTACTTTTTACTTTTAAATTTTTAGAAACCTATTGACACCAAATTGAAAGTTCAAACCTATTATATTCTTTTAAAGGTTTAATATTCAAAATAAAAACTGTCGAAGTTCAGTAACTAAACTCATAATTTAACAAATATATATATATATATATATATATATATATATATATATATATATATAAAATATAAATTTTAAAAACTTTTATTTTTAAACATATTTAATTTATGTGAAAACAAGTAAATAAAAACTAATAGAAAATAAACCAACCTAATATTTAAAAATAAACAATTATAAAAAATCATATGGTTAACAAATGAGATATGAATGGTGTGGAGAAGTCAAAATGATCGAGTTTAATTTATATAGCGACAACTCACATAAAATATCAAAGGCTCAATTTTTTTTTCTTATATTGTAATATTAGATAGAGACGGACATGGTCGACAAAGAAACAATAATAAATACTTAAGAGCTAATTGGTAAGTAACATTATTGACATGATCTTCATCTTTAAAGATCAACAAATTATTACTCTATCTCTACATCTTTCACCAAGACATCACAAATTGACATCTTTTTCTAACACACTCAAAATCACTGTGGAAGGTGAAAAGCAACAATGTGAAATTAAAAGGAAAAAAAGAATAGCATTGATAAGAATAAAACTAATATTATGAGAGAGAGAGAGGTAGAAAAGAGAGAGGTAGGGAAGTTGAAATGAATGGGAAAGAGGGATGAATTTGACGTTTCAGATTCTAAGTGTCAGAAACATGTTTTTATGATATCACTCTCTAAAAACCAAATTTACCACACAATTTTATGACACACACTCCCACACCTTTCTTCCAATCTCTCTCTCTTTTTCATAAAATCTCAAAAACTCATTCCTTTTCCTAGTTTTAAAATATGTAAAATCATCCGCCACCATTAAGATATGGGGTGAAAACATGTTTAGCTACAAAATCAAAACTTTATGATATATATTATTTTGGTGAAAAATATACTATATACATGCAAGAAATTCATGGGCTTTTTTATTCAAATCTGAAAAGGAGCATACATATATATGTGTAATGTATATATATGATCCTTTGGCTTTAATAATGGTGCTTTTAGTGAAAGTGATTCTGTAGCAAGTGAAAATGGAATTCCAGGTGCCCTAAAATGAAGATTGTGGTCCAATTGCAATTGTGAAGAATTCCTTCTCACATAGTTAATTATGAGTTTACAGTCCCACATATATGTATCTATATATGTATATATATATATATATTTGGGTTGGACAAAAGAAAAAACATAATCTTTTTTTCTAGGATTTTGGCTTTTGAAAGCAAAAAAGAAAAACACTTTCTCTCCCTTTTTTCCCATCAATCCCTATTACTAGGATTTTCTTGTTCAATTTTTCATATATTAATTTTGATGAGTAATTACCTAAAGAGAAACTTCTAGCCTTATACACCCACTTGTTATTTTCTAATTCATTCCGTCTTCTCGATCACTCTACTTTGAGTCTTTGAATGATGTATAAGAATTGTTCTTTTCGATAAGAACGTGTCATGTTACATAATAATGATTCCCTCTCTCTCTCTCTCTCTCATTTTGAAAGTGAACTTTAAATGCTATTATACACCATTCGTTTTGATTTGTACTTGCATATTCATATGAATTAAATAGTTGTTTGCTAATTAGACATTAAACATGTTTTTGGCCATAACACCTAATATTGCATTGGTCGCACGCAAATCAAGTACACAGTTAGAAGAACAACTCGTTATTGAGTCTATATGGATCCAACAAATCTAATTAAGTTCACTTTTGGAAGGAAAAAAATCATGTGTAAACTTAAATATACGTTGTCATTGATAAGGTTTTGTTTGATGAAAAGCACCATTTGATATATTTTTTAAATTTACGATCTTCATCTTTTGTCATTTTCACAAACCAAAAAATCAAAGGATTACTAAACCAAGTCTAAACTAATTGTTCTTTGTAAAACGAGCGTGAGCCATTCGATGGGATGAAAAGTGATATAAATGAAAGTGATATTTTGATGATCGAAAGAGCACGAAGATGTTCCATCTTTAAAAAACATTGATTCTTTTAGACATAAGGTATATATAGAAATGCAAAGTCATGGTGTAATGCATACTAAAGTGATTTTCTTTTTCTTTTTCAAATTGAGTTCAAATAATAATTGTAGTTTCTTCTAAGTTCCACTCCCCCTCTGTGATTGAATTAAATGGATGCTTATAGATGAAAAACAAATTCAAAATGCCTTTCCATCCAATAGGGGTGGGGATTCCTTCAATTATTCATTTTGTTTGGATTCCAAGAAAAAGAAATAATAATAATAAAAAAAAGGATTGTCAAAAACAAATTTAATGAAAGGATATGATGCTGTGTTGGTAAAGTCCCACTTGTTTGCTCATTGGAGATCAAATGCATAGAACATTAAAAGTCCCACTTGGTTTGGGATTTTGAAAAGATTGGTAATAATTAATAGTGTAGATTAACACAACAATGCTTATAAATTTAATTTTCAACTATCAAATAGTTATATCGTTTGAAATAAAAGATGAACTAGTTGATACGTTATTCGGATATACCTACTTATCTTAATAGTCTTAAGAAAAAAAATCAAATGGTTATGATTCAACGAAAGTATAGTTTTGTTAAACTAAATTCAAACTATTTTTTTTTTTCAATGCTTTTGACATCCATTCTTCTAAAAAAAATGGACTAAAAAGAGAAACAAGCTTCTCATATCTAAAATATTTTTTGTTACACTTTCTAATCTATTTACAATAAACCACGATAAGATATATTGATAGATACAAATATGTAGTCTATCTTAATTTATTGTAGTCTATGACACAAGTTTGTAATATATACTTTGCTATATTTGTAAGTATTTTTCAAACTTGTCATTTAAAATAGTTTTTCCAATATTATATATCACAAATAATTTTGAATAAGTATTTAGGGTTGAGACGTGAGAACTTCTCAATTGGTCACTCAACTTAATACTAATCTCATTCAAACATGCGTAACTACGAAGTTTTGACAAGATCTAGTGTGTTAGTGTTGGTATTTTCACACACTATATTAATTTATCCCATATATCTATATATAATATTTTTGCATATACTTTGGCTTGCAACTTATGATCATTTGGTATCAATTTCGATATATGCATCATAGAATATGATTCAAAATCTATATATGTGTGCCTATTTGCTTCCCTCATTGCATGAAAAGCATACAAAGGCAAAAGATAAAAAAAATGAAACTGATGGGATCAGTGATTTTTTTTTTTTTTTGTAATGCATCAAAGGCAAAGCTCCCCCTTTTTACCCTTTCTAATTATTCACCTTTTATCAATATGCCCACTTGTCCTTTTGCCTTCAAAATCAATCTGTTGCAAAATTAGGGTTACACACACATATATATAGTTTCAAAAAGGGAAGAATTATTTTATTACTTGTTTGCCTAGTGCAAATCAAGGTACCATTCCTTTTAAAGCTTCCTTACGCTATAACAAGTTCATATATAACTTTCGGTTTGCCTCTTGAATCTGTTCAATGCTACAATAATAATGTTACTATTAACAACAATCAAAGCTAAGTTATATATATCGTTTTTAAACAATGACTCTCAAATTGGTGATATTTTATTAGTTGATTGTCGTTTTATATTATAATGATACGTAAATAGAGTAAGATTTTAGTAAAATAGTCGATATGGAAATGGTGTCGTTTGCTTCCTCAGTCAAGTTAATATGCACAAACTATTTGAAGTTAACTTTTTAATCCAAACCTTTAGTTTTACATGAATGCTATTTTAAGAAGTTTCAAATCATATATTTGAGCAAAAAAAGGAAAGAAAAGAAAGAAAGAAACTAAATACAGAATAATTGACTATATTTTATGCTATTTTCATTTTTTAATTATTAAAATCACATTTTGCAATAAAAAAAATATTGAGACGGTTGAACTATAAATATAACATTGTTTTCTCCTTTTCCTAAAAATGTTAATGATTTAAAACCTTTGTTTTGTGTAGTGCTCCATATAACGAGCATATATATATATTCACGATCATTTAACGTGGTGGTTCAAACTCTCCACCTCTAAATAAAACAAAAACATATAACCGATCGAAAGGATCATATTGTATTGATTAAACTTACTTTTTCCATTGAAGTTGGAGATGCATACATAATAAAATCTTATAAAAAGGAAATACAAATTATAGTTCACAATCAATCAACTAAATTGCAAATAAACATAGAAAGGAAACAAAGAAACATATGCATGGCTGTTAATTTGTTCACTCCTTGAAAATACCCAATTTTCAAGTAATTTAGAAGAGTTTTTTTCTTTCTTCTTCTTCTTTTTTTTTTTTTTTTTGGGTTTAGAGATCATAATATTTCCTTTTCAATATAGAACTAATACCCAATTATGATCATATCATTTCTTCAATCAATCAATAGTGCAGTCCTGACACTGACATCAGATGCTTCTCAGATCCCTATCATCAAATTAAAATAACAATTATTATTATAATTTTAAACAACCAAGTCAAAATACCACACATAAATTATTAATCTATTTTGTTTTTAAAATTTTTCCTCCATTAATTTCTTACCCATCATCAAGATGAAGAAAATGCTATAAAAAAATTAAGAAAAAGAAGAAAACAAATTTGTTTTTAGCCTAATCAAACAATTATTAATGTTTTACACATACCCTAATCTCATTTAGTTAGGTTTTGAGTACATGAAAACTACAAACCATCTGTGAGTGTATTTACTAATTTCTTTTCAATCTTTTATTTCTTGTTAAAAATAAAAAGATATAAACATATACTAAATAATCGAAATTCTTGAATATTAGTAACAAATCTTCTATATGGTTGCGACTAAGAAAAAAATCTTACAATTTTGTTCTTGTTTTATATGCTTAACTTTGGAACTGACTTACTTTTAAAACTGAAAAACTAGAAACCAAAACGTAAAAATCCATCACTTTAAAACTATCTAGATAACATATTTACTCACATCATTCTTACTCTGCAGATTGTTGGTATCCAGCATGAGGCCAAAATGAATATGTGGGAAATGTGCCCACTGCCATTTCAGAAAACAAAAACCAAGTCAATACCCAAAAGATTATAAAAAGAACCCTAATCTATAAAAACGAAATTTCAAAAAACGTAGCAGGACGTGCATCATGGACATCAAAGTGCTTATCTAATTGCATAGATAGATATAACTCGAGATACACGATAAAAAGGAAAAAACAATGGTAGTGTATATGTACTTACATTTTTAGCAGCAGTACTGAAGGCTTCCCTGTGGGTAATATCTGGATTAGTTGCTTTGATCCTTTGGATTTCCTCTCTGAATTTTAGGTAATTTTTGTCAGATTTTAAAAGCAAAAAGAGAGAATTTAAATCACCTATTTAAAATTAAAAATCACACCCAAAAAAAGAAAAAGTTATAATGTTTAATGTATATAATTTTCTTACTTTATAAACTGATTATATGCAGAAGGTACTCTCTGCCTCTTCTCGGGAGCTGAAAAAAGAAAATAACAACTCAGGTGAAATATTTAAAATTGGAAAAAGAAAAATATAATCATCATAATTATTAAATTTATACAAACTATATCATTATAGAATATGAAACATTGTTATAATTCGTAAGTATTTTCAAATTTTTTATCATTTGCAATCATTTTCCTAATTATTATGGATGATTTTATATACTTACGTCGGTTAATGAGCCTTTGATCATGATCATTTGTAGGGTTTTTAATTGGAGCTCTCATTTTCATCTTATTGTTGGCTTTCGATGATGATCCCAATTCAACTCTATAGTGATCACCTCCACTGCCACTGTGGCTATGGTTTGATGCCTGAATTTTTGTTTAAGAGAGGAAAAATATAGTTTAGAATGAGATTAATTACTTTTATTTGTTATAATTAAGAGAGAGAAGGGGGAAATTTATAATTAATTAAGCTAATCTTTTGAGAGAATGAAGCTTAATTAACTGGTTAAACCCATTTCATAAAATCTAATTAAGCTTTATGGTTGACTAGCTAAGTAAAGCTAACTAAGAGAAAAATTAAGGTTAATTAATTATTATGTTCTATTGAAAGAGAGATTGATAATTAAGCTAATTTATTGATCAGAGACATAGAATTATTCAATTTTTGCTTTAAGGAAACATGAAAACATAGATCGAAAAGTTTGAGATTTTCTTCTTTTAAGAGACAGAATCAAAAAAATTTGAGAAAATTAAGTGGGCATAAATTTGAAAAAAAAAAAGAAAACAAACTCATTCTTCAACAATAAGATGGAAATTTTCATCTTAAAGATAAAAGGTCACGTCATTCACCGATAGAGAAAATTGATTTTATTGTAAATTGTGTAAAAGAGAAATTATAATATTTGGAACACAATAAATTTGGAAAAATAGTGAAGAAAAGAGGGGAAAAGAATCCAAGAGAAAAAATGAAAAACCATGAGTTCATATGGATCTGTTGTTTCTTTAGTAGAAGACAAAAGCTTTGGAAAAGACATGAGAGATTGAACCTAAGAAACCCTAAAATTCACAACAAATCAATCAAATCAACAAAATAGTAATAATAAAATTAAAATAATTTTTATAAAAAAAAAATGCCTCAAAGTTTGAAAAATTTTCGAAACTAAAAAGAAATAAAATCCCTAGCCTTTCTGATTCCCTTACACAGCTAACAAAAAGAAAAAACGTAAAATAGGTTATGGGTTATGGCGGCCGCTGTCAGCGCCACCACCACCTCCGCCGCCCCCTAGGGTTTTCAGAACTTCACTGACGCATTTGGAAATTAATTCAGTCAAAGAATTTCATCTCTTTTCAACCCAAAAGAGAAAGTAAATGAAAAAAAAATGTTACTTATTTTATTTTATTTTTCCCCCGCCAAGGCCGCTGCTGATCTTCAGACATAATTGAGATCTCTCTTCACTAAAATAAAGGATGAAAAAAAATTTACCTGAGAATTTTGCCATGAGAGAGATTGAAAAGCAGCAGCCATATTCACAGACCAGAGATTGCTGCAGTGACCACATCGGACGGTCACGATGTCAAAGAGATTGCTGCATGGAACACTCACCTTAAAGAAGAAGAAGAAGAAGAAGGAAAAACATAAGTTGATTTTTCTTGAAAATTAGCCCTAGCAAGCTAGGGTTAAGAACAAGAAAATGATAGAGATCTTCATCAGCTTAGTGGGTTTCTAGATCTTTCATTTTTTTTAATATGCTTAGAGATATGCATAAACTAAGATCTCTAAACCCTTTTTTCTTCCACTCTGAATCTCAACACGACTCAACTGATTTTAAACCATTTTCTAAAGATCTTTTGTTCGAATTTCCAGAAAAGAACAAACGACTCGTAGAGTAAGATTACAAAGGAATGGTACCTCCTCCTTCTCTCACTAGATTTTTCTTACAAAATTAGTAGAAAAAATGGGGGGAAAAATACAAACCCACAAAGAGAAATTACATAAATGAATGAACTTTAGAGAGAGAAAAATGGGGAAAAACCAGATCTTTGCAGCAAAAATGAATTGATGAAGATTTAAACTTTTGCATAATTTGATGAAACTAATTAATTAAAGAGTAATTAATAATATATATACCGCTAGAACTATATTGCAAAAATTGCAGGGGATATAACAGAGTTGTTCTTGAGCGCTAGAGATGCAGCTTGACATGTTTGAAAATTAAAAATAACAAAGCTTTTTCAGAAGAAACTAGAAATTTTTTTAAAAATGAAATGAGAGAGAGAGAGAGAGAGAGAGAGGAAGAAGAAATAGATGTGTTATATATATATATATATTGTTCTTATGAGGTTTCAATGTATTAAAACAGTAAAACTTCTGGCTTATATATAGAGAAAAAGAGGGTTAGAGAGAGAATATAAATATGGGATCAAAAAATTAGAAAGTTAGAGAGAGAGAGGAGTAAACATAACATTTTGTATAAAGTTATTTTATATACTAATTTTTACACTATACCCAAAATGTAAAATATACTCTATTTATACAAACCTTAAGAAATTAATCATTCGTTTTCTTTGTGAGGAAAAAGTACTTTGAACCATTTTAATTGATTGTGTATGTATGTTTTGGGGTTGATTTCAATAATAATGGGTGAGCAATGAAGAAAGATATTTTGGTGGGAGAAAACAATAATAACAAAATTTAATTAATATCTTTCAAGTTTTCAACTGATTTCTTTCTTGAGCCAAAATAATATAATATTTTGGTTGGAGAGAAAACAATGAGACTATTGATTTAAAGGCTAGAAACATTAGTTTTTTTACTTCAATTCAGTTGATCAAGAATGCATACTTATAGCAGTTGAGTTGCTCTCACTTTTAGATTTAAAGTAGAAGGTTTAATTCTTCCACAACCATATACATTGTTGGAAAAAAAACTCGATCCTAACGTTAAGTGTTGAATGTATACTCTTTTACTTTAACTTCTTACTTTTGTTAATTATTTCAAACAATCTATATATACTCAACAAAACAATCTATACATACTTAACAAAACAATCTATACAATTTTCAAAATAATCATTATAATTTATTTTTCACAAATATATCAAAATTAACTACTCTAATTTAAATAGAAATATACTCTTAAAAGAAGGTGATATAGGAGATATTCAACTACATAGTCTTTTAAGTAATAAACTGACTCAAAAGTTACCTTAAATATATAATTACCCACAGATTGATGTCTCAGTTTCAATACGACGTTTTCTAAACTATTTCTAGCTCGATATTTAAAGGGTAGTTTTGAAATAGGATGAAAGATCAAGGGGTAGCACTGCAATTTTAATATTTGAACTTTTTTTTAGAAGAGAAAAATTATGGGGTTTCAGTAGTGCCCACGGCTTGCAGGAAAATGTTGGGACCATGAAGGCAAAAAAGAGAGAAGTAAGTGTGGTGGGTACTTATTATTATTAATTTTAATGTTATATATATATATATATATATATATATATATATATATATATATATATATATATATATATATGTATATGTATGTATATGTATGTAAAGGAAAAATAAAGAAATGAACAATAAAAAGTTGTGTTCAGCCATGGCTGTGCTGTGCTTTTTGATGTGATAGAACCTTTTTTCTGTATTTGAAGAACATGAAGAAGAAGAAGAAAGGAGGAGGAGGAAAGAGAGCCTTGGCTGTATTACCATATTTGAATCTTTTTTTTTGGATAACTATAATGAAATGATAAGACTAATATCATCTTTTTCATTCTTTTCTCTTCTTTCTTTTTCTCGTTCTTCTACGATTTCCCGTTGCACGAGAAGAGAAGTTATTCGATGTGACTGATGAGGATGTCGGTATCACTTTTTTGACTACCTAATAATATATGTGAATGGAAACAAATTGAATGTATATAACTCAATTGGTTAAAACAATTTTATAACTTTGACTAAAATTGAGTAATATTTTGATTCAAAAACAATTTGGGATTTATTTTTGCTCTTTCAAAATTAAAAATACAAATTCTCTTACCACCCCTCAATTTGTTGCTTTTTTTTTTGCTTCATATTAATATTTTTTTTAGAAAAACTAACCTTATTTTTCACATTGTTTTTTAAATTTGATTAAAAATTTAATTCTTCTAATCAAATTTAATTCTTCTATACTTAATTTTTAGAATGAAAAGTTTGTTTTTAAAATTTAAATATTATTATTTATACATATTATTGTGATTTTTTTTAAATTTATAATAAAAATGTTAAATTTTGATACTTTTATGAAATTTTAGTTATTAGATTGTTCGAGACAAATCTAAGTATTATTTTAAAGTTGGTAAATAATATACTTAAAAAATAAAATAAAATAAAAGAATAATCAAATAATCCAATCCAATCCTAAAAATTTGAGTCGGATTCGATTGAATATCGTCTTATTCCGACTAAAAAAATCGGATTGTTTTAAATGAATGAAAAAAATATGTTTTGAGTATTGTGCATATAATTTGCCCTTTTTAAGAGAGCTAAGTTTCTGATTATGACAATACATTAATTATGTTAATACAACTCAGAGATTAAAACAGTGGATAATCATTTCATGGAATTGTTTAGATCATTAATTAAAAGTTCCTATTTACAAATAGAACTTTTGCTATTCTATTTTCTTAACATATATATACCTGTGTGTATATATATATAAAGAAGAAGTACAAAGGACACTGTCATATTTGATAGCAATTGAAAATTATGACCTATTATACACACATTCCATCCTACACTTTAAGGTTTTTCTTAGAATGCTTAAATTCTTTTCTAATAATTAAATTACTAAAAGAAATTTCCTACACATTTTGTCCTTTATTTAATATTATATATGTTTCTTATTTGTAAATTTCTAAAACGTTTGAAAATTATCAATGGAATAGTTTTTCTTTAGAAATTTTACGTTAGATCTTCCCACCGTGTTTCAATAATGCTTAAATTCTTTTTTAATAATTAAATTACGACCTACATATTAATTGAACACTATGCTTATTTTGACTCGTAAGAGCACAATATTATCATCTATTATTATAAAACTAAGTCTATTTCAAACTAAACATCAATTTAATTAGTTTGATAAAGTGAAGCTTATTTAACGTAATAAATTCTAATTAATTGGGTATCTTTCTCTCACACACACTTATTTGCATATATATATATATATATATATATATATATATGTAGATATGAAATGAAATAATTGTACAAGGTACATTGATTTGTTTCACTACTGAATCCGAAGCAAATTGGTGAGAGGGGCCATATGGGTTCGTCTCAAGTTATAGCTAGCCAGCCCTTCTTGTTGGTGGTCCTTTAGAAGAAGGAAGAAATCAATTGAAAACTACTTCATCTCTTGTCATCTTCAACCAGACAAATATTATTATTTATCAAAACCACCCTTTTATATTAGCTATAATAATATATGCACAAACAATAAACAAATTTATATTCTCCCCAATATTGCAACAATTAATATTAGAATATGAGTAATGTTTCATTAGAGAATAATATGCATGAGATAATTAAAATTCATATAATAATGAAAGATTTAATGTAAAGTTCTTGAAATATAATATGTCTGGCTACAAAGTAAAACCTCCATGCATATATAAATAACTTTGAGACGTTGTCATTAATTGCATTAAAATGAATTTACTATGTGGTTTCTCTTTTTAAAATAATGACAAGTGGGGTATAAAAATTTAAAGATTAGACCCAATTGATTTGATGGTGACAAATAATAGTTACCTAGCCTAACACATACAATTTTGTTGATGAAATAATAAAAAGGAAAATACACAAAGAAAACGATTTACTATATATTATGTAAATATTTTTAACGATGAAAAAATATTTTAAGCTAGGAAAAATGAAGTCATAATTTGGGATATGAAACAAGAAAAACTATAAATATGTATATGAAAAAGAGAGAATGTTGATCAAATGCATTTTATCCAAAGGAAGAACCAATGAATTAAAATGGGTAAAACAATGAAAGAGACAATTATTAGGTAAAGAAGAGATAGGGGCAAGTGAGCATGGAGGGGGTCCATAAGAGGCATATTTTTGCAACCAACACATTAATGATCTTGAAAGTTGTGTCTACATTTTCACTTACATGGTAACATGTTCATTTGTTTCAACATCCCTTTTCAAATTAAATACTATAACTTTACTCTAAAATCATCTATACCTTGAGTTTTTTTTCATTTAGAGTATAGTTTTAGTCATTTTTTAGGATAGTTCCTCACTTGCATCTTTCCAATCTTTCCCTCATCGAAGTTATTTTATTTGAAGAGAGTGGTTGTCAACACTTGACATGCTCTTTCTAGAAAAGTCGTTGGAGGCTTAATGTAGATGTTGTTTAGAGGTTGAGTCGTTGGAGCTTGAGAGACTCGCTTGGCTAACCTATTTCAAGAGGTGGTAAGCTCACAAGCTCAAGCAAGAAGGCTTGAAGGAATTGGATCACAAGTGGAAACTACCACAATCAATCTTCTATAAATGGAAGTAGAGTCCCATTCTTTGATTTAGAGGTTATAAGATGTACAACCATTCAACCTTTGAAGAAATTTACTTTTAAAGAGTTTTTTTTATTACAAAAGAGTTTAAATGAAAACGAAATTTTTGAAAAACACCCATTTTTCTAAATAAACTCATTTAAATCGATTGAATTAAATTGTTTTTCTATTTAAACGAAAAGTGTTATATTTTCGTGAAATGCTCTAAATATACAATGTGCATTATTCTAAAATGATTACAAACTGTTTAATTATATATTTTGGTGGGGGTTTTTTGTTCCCACTTTTAGTAACATTATTTTTGTTGTATTATACTAAACCTCTCTCATCTTTATTATTTTCTTTTTTTGAAAAAAATCTTTCTCAAATTGTGGTCATTGCTTAATCTTTGAAGAGAACAAATGTCTCCATCCTTAGTGCCTATATATATATCTATATATTGCTATACTATAATATAATACATAGTTATATATATTATAACAAAAATATTATCCAAATTTTTGTAAGTGAAGTCCTTTAAACCCCATTATATAAATTCTCTTTTCTTGGTTTTTATAATAATTTTGAATAATGTTCTGCTTTTGCATTGTCATTTTCGTATGAGAAACCAACTATGTTAATTATATTTATCGTCATTTTATATAATAAAAAGTATATTATATGTATACAAAATATAAAATTCTTATTTAGTTTTTAAAAAAAATATATCACAAAGAGCGCTTAATTAAAACAACAACGTTCATATAAAATTTTGCTATAATTTTATAAATATTTTTAGTTTAGTTTACTATATCCGAAAACAATTATCTTTTACTATTTTTTTCTTCTTTACCATCAAATCTAACCATTATTTTCAAGATGGTTAGGATCGATCTACCACCATGATTTCAAATTAATCAAATATATAAAAAAAATTCAATATCATTGTTTCAACCATTTTTTTTTTTTAGCATTTTCTTCTACACATGAATATATGCCAATTATAACGTGAATAAACATTTGAGATTAATGATTTTTATTACATCCCCATGAATATAATTAAACGCAAAACTTTTCTAATACTTTTAATTCACATATTTTAATGTAAACACGTTGATAGGTCACAAAAGAGAAAATCTATGTTTGGAGAGAGTTTTAGCATGATATTGGACTTCCAAATTAAGAGAGTACTGTAGAGAGTAAATTCCTTGTCAATTTTATTGTTTTTGTCAATCTTTCGCCATCACCATTTCTTTTTAGTTTTGGAAACCAGAGATTAGTTAGTACACAAGAATACCTCAATTAGGTTGACACCGAAGAAGATGTAGTGGGTCTTTAGCTCGTGTGTGAAAAGTAAAAAAGAACCTAAATATTTTTAGAATTTAAAGCAATATGATTTAACCCTACAACCCTAAATACATGGAAGGAGATGTGGATATGGTGATTTGAGGGTCAAGGTTGAATGATTTAATATATTTTTGTGGCTACCTCTCTTTGATATGGACAGTGTTTTCCAATAAAATGAAAAAGTTGCTACCAACCAATCAATTAATAAATAAATCAAAACCTAATATAATGGAAGATAAATTATCCAAATAATTAAAATTTTGAAATCAAATATAAAAATCAAGAAAGTTATTTTTTTAATGGTTCTTTTTATATATTTAAATGTAATATTTTAGTCATTTATAGTCTTATTCACAATTTTTTTTTAAAAAAATAATTTTAATTATTTGTTTATCCTCAAAATGGTAAATATTTAGGGAGAAATCTCTACATCAAATTTTCCCTAAATTTGAATTTCATCAAATTTGTAAATAATCCAAATTTAGATGAGTGTTACCAATAAAATTTTCTTTGTTAAAGAAAAGTGTTCTCATATTATTTCCTATGATCTGTAAAACATTTATTTTGTTGGTTACAAAATTGATTTACAAGATTTTAGTCAAACAAAAATGACAATAAAGGTGATTTATAATTAAAATTTGTGAGTTTTAGAAAAAAAAAAATATTATTCTTGCATTAATTAAAATTTTCCAAAAAAATGTGAATATAATAGTAATATTATCGAATGATTACCAGATGATCGTCTGTTCGATAATTGACATGTAATCGGGTTTTAAAGAAAAAATTGGTATATGGTGGCACCTAAAAGAACCATTAAAAGGAACTAAATACATTAAATTTTAAGAAGAATTATGAAAGAAAAAGCATCATGGATAAGTCAATTTCTTTGTAAACACTTTTCTAGAATCATCCTATAACTTTATTTTTTAATTCGTATATTTTGAATCGAAAGAAATGGGTTAAAAAAATAAACAAATTTGTAATCACTAAATCAATTTATCAATGTACACGTGAAACAAATAAATTTCAATAATAATTTTTTTTTTATTGTAGAGACTTACATGTTTGTGAGTGATTTTGAGATGGTCAAATTAAGAGTTTGCTACCAAATCTAAATTTGATCGTTCAAAAATCAATTGTATCTAAATATCTTTTATTTCTAAAGTCAATATTCTAATTGTCATTCCAAAACACACTTTAAGTACTTTCGTTATAAATTGTTAAATTTGTATAATAACAAATTCATTATAAATTTAAAAATTCAAAAGACTAAATTGGTATAGGCTAAACTTTTAACGAAGATACTAAGTTGAGCGGAAAATATTTTTTTTAATAAAGGATATAATATTTTTAGATTAATATGTTTAAATTCTATTTCACCATGTGGATTTTGGACCTACCTATGGGCATAGGGCAATGGCATAGTCAACACACCTATACTTTGGCTCCTAGGGATAAAGCCAAAATCCAAATTATTATAATAAATGTAGACGAGAATAATGTATCTACAATTTAAATTTATATTAATCAACATTCCCCCATTTTACAATTTTATAAATTGGTTCCAAATTCTCCAATCATTTTTATATGATTCTAAATTTTAAAATCAAAATTTAATGATTTGAAGACTTTTCTTACTATTAGTTTATTTCATAATGTCGTAGTAAATATAGGATGCACGGATAATTTAACATTTTGAATGTTCACTTAGATTTACCCTCTTTAAGGACAAGACTCTCTCCTTCGATAATCTTAATTTTTCTTAGGGATGTATTAGTGAATGATCACTTCAGTTTTTCGTAAGTGCGAGACTCCTTTTAATACAAACTAATGTAAAGAAATTGAGAGGTAACAAACTTAATTTTTCAAAATAAAAAGCAAAATGGATTCCCACTGTTTGGAGATTCAAATTTTAATACTAAAGGTCAATTTGTCTTCATCCTAATTGAGGCTATGAAAAAAAGTTATTGATTAGTAATATTCACAATCAATTATTAATCTTTTCAATTGCATATAAATATAAATGGTGAGTTTAACTCAATGATAATTAATACGTAATTTTACTTTTGATATCGTGAATTTAAATTGGATCGAAATATATTATTTTTCAATAATTGAGGATATAAGCATAATATATATATATATATTGTAATTAAGGATCATATTTGTAATTGTGTTCACATATTCCAAGACCGAAAGCCCAAAGTTAACATGAAATCACTTTAGGAAGAGCCGATTTCAATGTGGGCTTTAGAGCATTGGGCCAACCTACATGGGCTTGCTAGCAATTATCCCATTTAAAATGAAAATGTATATAATTTTTAGATAAGGTGAAACTTCCTTTTTTTTAAACCACAAAAAAAAAAAAAAAAAAAAAAATTGAACCCTAAATTTATATTAAGAAAAACTAATATTTTGTAAGGTGAAGGATTGAGTGTTTAATTTTGGATTTTAATTTAAAATCACATGTTTAGAAAAAAAAATCCTTTTAGAACTATGGAATTGCATTTTAAGTTGGTTTTTTTAAAAAATTGGATGAAAAATCAAACATCTAAAGTTAATTGATAATACAAGTTTTATATCGATTGAATTATACTAATATTGATAAATATCGAGTTGATTTGCTATTAAATACTTTCGTTAAAACACTACCAATGTAATTTAAAGTTTATAGACCTATTTGAAGTCCTAATTACTAAAAATATAATAATATAGTACTCCACCATTTAACTTCTCTAATTAGAACAATATAGTGTACCAAATCAACGAAAACAATTAAGATCAATAATATATATTACCTATTTTTCACACACTTGTAATTAATATTTGCCTTAAAATATAAATTATTTTATTTAAACTATCTTCTCCTTAGTTCTTTCTGATAGATAGATAGTTAAAAAGCCTAAAAGATAATTAATAAACATGAAATATAGTTAACATGTGAGGCTTCAACAAAAAAAAAAAAAAAAAAACAAAAGAGTAGCATAGAGATGAGAAAAATCCGTATGAATTGATATCGTTATTATATTATTTGGATCAATCTCATGATTTGATCTCTATGTTTAATATCCATGAATATTTTATTATTTCTTAATTACACATCACATGGCTTTGCATTTAAAATAGATTTTGTTATTTAATTCTTTTTCTTTAATGATATGGTCAGCCCAAATTAATTTAAAAAAATTATAAGATACTTCATAACACCAAAATGTATTTAACTTTTGGATTTGAAGAACTAAATTTGAGATTTATTAAAAATAACAACTAAAATTGATTAAACACAATTATTAGATAAAGACTATAGCTTTGAATTTTGTATTAATATTTATTAAACACATAGTTTTAGTAATATTTTTAGAAGTTTTTGTTATTTAAAATATTTTGGATTAGAGAGTTGCAAAAGGAAAAGGAGTGAAAGAGAAAAGGCAACGGCCAAGTATTAAGAAGTAAAGAATGAGACAGGTGTCAGATGGAGAGCGCACCGTCACATTTCCAAAGTGCTCAACTGGAGATTCTGGATTTCTCTCTCACAAAGAAAGGAGGAGAGAGAGAGAGAGAGAAAAAAGAAAGAAAGAAAGAAAGAAAGGCATTGAATATAAAAACGAAGGACAATCCTAATCCTTCGTCATTGCCAAATTTCTCTCCGTAAATCTATTTCCTTTCTCTCTTTCTTTGTGTTCATGTTGAACAGCAGCTGAGCAACAACCAACCCACAAAAAACCCAAATCAAGTAACCCATTTTTCCCACTCTCTAAAGCTTTAATTCTTTGTTTTTAGCTATTTTTAGTGTGATTTATTATCATTGTTTCATCTGGGTAGGTGAGAAATGGCGGCATCAGTTGAGAAAGACACTGTTAATGAGGAGGTTGTGTCCGTCGAACTACCTGCTCCTCCTGGTTGGAAGAAAAAGGTTTTGATTTCTCCTTTGTGGCTTTGATTTTTGTATGAATTCTCTGTTTTTGTTACTCAATTTTGCTCTAAAATGTTGAATTATCATCTGGGGTTCTGTTGTTTCCTGATTTTAGGGCTTCTTTGGTGGTAATTCACTGTCTTTTGTAACTAGGGCTTTTCTGGAAGGTTGAATTGTCAAATTTCTTGCTTAATTCTTCTTTTGATTTGGTTTTTCAGTGTTTTCTTTTGGTGAATTGTTTGCAAATTGTTGCTTTCTGGTTTCTAATTTTTGCCTTGTTTTTACATCATAATTTGAATTTTGGTTGTTTTATACCTGGGTTCTGGACTAATTTGTGTTCCCTTTTGCATCTGGTGCAAGAGAGTGAGTGAGTGATAAAGTTTTCTTGCATTATCTGGGGAGGACCAGGGCCGCAATTGCTTAGTCATCGAAGGTTGGAATCTTTTGTAGTTTATGAGTCGTTTCCTTCCTCGATTCCCCTAGCCCCACAAGTGTATATTCGTGTGTGCGTATTTTCTATCCAATCACGTAGCTATATTTCGGACCAGATACCAGCCACTGGTACATTTGGTCGGATTTCCACCCCCGCAATTTAAATCATATCTTTCAGCTGATTGTTAGTTTGTTATCCTTATCTATCTCTGTACCCTTCCATAAGACACATGTTACATTTATACTATGTTCTTAGTCAGACAATCTTGCCAAATAGGTTTCCCTTATTCAGGTTATAACTTCCAGTTCCGAAGTTAGAATGTAAGCAAAAACTCTCACAGCTCTTTTCCCACATAATTTGGTAAGAAGTGGATCCGTTTTTCTTGGATGCTAGCTACGTGTATAGCCTATTGGGGGTTGTATATTGCCTTGAATATGTTGATTTGGAGTTGGATTTTATTTCCAGAACTGGAATAAATTGGATATCTTCAAGGTTATTTTACGGAGGAATCTGAGTATAATATTGAGATGTTGGATGACTATAGTTGTTTCTATATATCATCTCTTTTCTTGCTATCCTCAAAGATAATCTTTTGGCATGTAGAAGAGACTGCTTCTTTTTTGGGGAAGCTCTAGAGGTTGAGGTCTATTGTGGAAGAAATGATATAGGGGAATTATAGATTGGAGATTAGAAGAGTGAGATTTTAGGAGGATGTTTGTCTTAAGGAAGGAAGTCTTAAACTGAAATTGGTAATGATCAGTATAAAAAATTTCCTTCCACTTTTACTAGTATCATCAAAATAAAAAATTATCCTCCAAGTGATCAAATAAATTTCATACTTCTTCTGAAAAAAAAACTTTTGATACTTATGGAAAGAAAAGGCATTAGGGAGATGACAGCTGACAGGTGTGAATTTCAAAAATAGGATGTGGAATTCGGATATAGTTAGTCAAGGGAATAAATTAGCTTGGTTGATAACTACAGGGAGAAGTTAGCCAAGTTGAGTGTGTTACTACAGGGAGAATTCTGGTATGTGGTAGGATCAACTATCTTTGGTTTACCTTCTCTTTTGTACTTTTACCTTATGTATTCTTCTAGAAACAATAAATGCCGCTACCATGATGGTTTCAGACTAGTTCAAGAATGAAATCAAATTCAAATATGAGATCTTGACTAGATGTAATGAATTGCCGTAGTTAGAGATGATGAGGACTTGAAGGAAATTTCATTTTTAATATGGAGAAGTATAGAGACTATGATGTTCTTATAGGAGCTGTTTTTAAGGAAAAGAAGAGGAATGTTCCAGCACCAATGGGAAGAGAAACATACACTGGAAGCCAAGGGGATAATCTCCTAAGATGAATGATGGAGCAACTAAAATAGTAAGAGAGTCAAATGGGATTGATATCTAAAGCTTGAATTCAAGAATTGGTGGAAAGCATATTCGATGTTGTAGATCATGATGGTTGGTTAATTTGAGTTGAATGAAACTTATGTATATAATGACTATACAAATAAGAAGTTGGAACTTGGAGGGGAGTTATGTGTGGAAGGTGATGCAGTGTCAATATTCTTAAAGGAAAATAGGATTTATTGGGTTTTGTTCCTATTTAATATTTTCCATATTTGTATCTTTCCTTTATTAGAATTTTGGTATCTATTTATTCACCAATGTAATAGGCTATTGTGTACTTTGATTTATCCAATATATTATATAAAATTATCAGATATGATGTCAAGAATGTCTATGCAGAATCCAAAATTGGTTTAATCACAAAAGGTTGGTTGTAGCTATTAATCTGTTTTGGTCCCAACAATTTTTTTTTTCTTGGTGTAGTCTAATCTGAGGGAGAACACCTGTAGTTTTAGATATTGCTGCACCACTGGCAACCAATTGGGCATAGGGACAAGTTTTTATAAATGTGGTTATTTCCTTTCCTTACCCTTGGATAACTCCTAGGTTCTTATTTACATCTTTGATTGTCGTGGACACAAATCCTTATCCATATCTCCAACTTCAAAAGAACTAAATTAAGAACCTAGTGCAAGGGAATCTACTGCCAGGTAAGCTATAATCCAATACAAGTTCACGCCTTACTATACTACAGTTGTACTGTTCATAAAGTAAGAACGCTAGTGATTTTATGTTGGCTCCATTCAACCTTAAACAGTGAGCTTTGAGTTACATTTGTAGTTGTGGAGCTACTAGATGAACTACATGAGACTCGTCATCTTCAAGATTGACTTCGAGTATGCATACATAGACCAGTTCTCGTCTTGAAAATTGATATAAAAAAGGGTATAACCTGATTTACAAAAGCTTGAGAATGTGCCTTAAACCGCCTCTTGCACTTATCAAAAGCACTATAAATGTTAGGACTCCAATGCAGTTACTGTTGGGCCCAGCGGCCCTCCCCCTTCCCTTTAGTTGTGTATGTTGAATTTGGTCATCTTTGAACTCGTTATGAAAAAAGGTATGTACAAACTTTTTTTTCATGTTTCTTAAAAAGAAAAAAACATTACTTTTCTCATAAAAAATAAATAATTTATCTCTAATTTAAGCTGGGAGTCCTATTCCCTTTATTTAATTTGTACATAATGTTTATTAAGTTTCTTGTTTTGTTTGGGTTTCGTTTTTATTCATGGTGTTAGTTAAAATTGACTAATCAAACTTATAAATATATATAGTCACATTTTCTAAATAAACTCATATTGAACATAACAGCTTGATATAGTGTGAGTGATCATTATAACTTTGATTTGAATGTTATAAATAAAATTACATTTCATAATTGTATGTCTTAAACTTATAATTATATTAATTTGTGCTCCTAACTGGCACTGTTTCTGGATCATGTTGTTTGGCTTGGCCAATGACTAATCAGCTGTCAAATATCACATGGACATATTTAGATTGTTCCTTTCCAAGTATTCTCTAGTTTTATTAACCGAATGCTTGCTTACAATGCTGGTTCAGAGCTATGTTCTCAGCATTTGTTCTCTGTTTTAGACTTCTTCATAAATATGCTACTGGCTAGGTACCAATCACTGCACTTCTTCACACCCTCAGATTGATTATTTTGGTGATGTGGTTTCCGAGTAAGGTAGACAGTTTATGACCATAAAATCGAAAATATGTTGAATTGGTCATCTCCTTCCGTCGGGGCTTACACGTTTCCACTGAATATCTTTGGCTGATTATAGTTTGACTGCATTTCCCTCATCCATCACTTGAAAAATAGTAGTTTGTGTCGAACCCCAAGGCTAAGGAATTCTTTCCTTGCCTCAAAGCTATTCATTAAGGAAACTGATGGTCTGGATCGAAGATTTCTGTGGATATACGAGCCAATGTCTTATCACTTGGTTGACCCAAGCTTATCCGGAGGGTGTGATTACAAACCTATACATAAAAGGTAGCTGATGATGATCGTCTTTGCCATTTGAAAATGGTCTCCATTCATATTGGGCATGTGACTCACAATTCATACAGATCAATGCATCTTGAAGTTCTTGCTTAAAACAATGGGTGCAAGTTCCCCAAGTGGGTGGGAAGCCCACAGTTAGTTAAAGGAATGAGCTGAGAAATAGGATACATGGCAAGGATTGGTACATTAATCTTGGAAAGGGAGATTGAGGAATGTAAGTGGGTTTTTCCTACCAGGAGAATTCTAGTTGGATGGAGAATTGGTAGCTTCTGTAAGGGCTGGCCACTCTGTACTTTAGCCTTAGTCTTTCAGAAATGATAAAATCTCCTAATACATCATTCATTTCATTAGATCTTTTTCAGATGGATGTGGATGGTTAATGATGATAAAAAGAACAAAATTTATCTTCAAGTAGGCAGCATGATAGCAGACGTTCTACCAGAGGAGTTGAGCATCTTTTTTATTAATCCACGTGCTGTTTCTTAACAGCACATCAGATTCATAGCCAGCAGGATGTTTCTTTTAAGCTTTTGAAATTTAGAATTCTCAAATTCTCAGAGATTTTTTCTTTTGGCATCTTGATTTTGGGAAGGTTAAATCTTTTTATCTTATACAGAAACTCCAGATAGTTCTGCATCCTCATTGGTGCTGTTTATGTAACAATACTGATTGCTGACAGCATAAAGAACTCCAATTAATACAGTCTCTTTTTCCTAAATTATGTGTGGCTTTTTCCCCCATTTCCCATATGCCTGGTGTTAGCTGGTGTTTTCCACTTGCTGCTGTGCTGATTTCCTATTAAAGAGAAGATGAAGATTCCATGGTGAAATACTGCTTGTTTTTTTTTTTACTTTAGAGAGCTTATGGCTGAAAAGGAACGGAGGTGTTTTGTATGAGAGAGCGGCAGGACTTTCTTGGGTGTGAAAAGGAGAGGATGTATATATATATATTTTTTTTGGGCTTCTAGAGAGTTCTCTGTTTATCATTATTCTTTCTTAAGTGCTGTAATGTATTCCAATTTGAGATTTTTTATCATCTTCATTGTGGAGGAGAGACTTCTAGTTTTCTGGGTTGTTTGGATGTATTTTTGTCTCAATATTGAAAGATTTTCTTTGTTGCAAGAGTATCATTGCGTTGAGAGGACCACTTATTTTATTGATTGTTCTTCAGTCACCCTTATAACGGAAAACTAAAACTTGTACATCTATATATGAAGAGCTAACCTACGTATGAGGTCCGCCTTAACCTATATTTACACGGTTATTTAGCTTCTAATATCTTGTATTAATAAGAAAAAGAACAAAAGAGAGATCTGAGTTGCTGGTTTATTGGTTGCAACTGATTGAACGATATGAATATTTGGCAGTTTTTTCCTAAGCAAGGTAACTCCCCTAGGAAACATGAGGTCATCTTCACAACCCCAACAGGGGAGGAGATCAACAACAAAAGAAAGTTGGATCAGTACCTGAAGGCACACCCCGGTGGCCCAGCAGCTGCTGAATTTGATTGGGGCACAGGTGAGACGCCGAGGAGGTCAGCAAGGATAAGTGAAAAGGCTAAAGTGTCTCCACCAATGGAGAGTGAGCACCCAAAGAGAAAGAGAACTTCGGTGTCCAAGAAAGATCTTAAAGAAACAGAAGCTGAACCAGAAGTAATGGAGGAGAAGAAAGAAGTTGACAACCCAGATGCTGGAAAAGATGAAAGCATGGCTGATGCTGAGGTGAAAGATGCCGATAAGAAGGAAAATCAAGATGAGAAGGAAACAAAAAATGAAGCTGCCGAAGCAGAGCCACCAAAGCCTGATGACCAGTTGAATGCGGGTAATGAGGCTGAAAAACAAGAACATAAGATAACTAATGAATCAAATCAAGAAAAATCGGAAGGAAACCTCAATGAGAAAGAACCTGAAAGCTCTAAATTAAATCTCAATGAGAATGTGGAAGGAGCAAAGCATGAAGAAATGATTGAGAAACCACAAGTTGAGAAGAATGATGGTAATTTTGCTGAGGCTGTAAAACCTGACACTCTTGTATCTGATAAACAAGAAAATGCTCTAGAGAATCAAAACCCAAATCAACAGGATATTGAACTAGAAGAAGAGATCAAGGACAAAGCAGGAGAAGCTGAAGAGAAGAGTGAGAAACATACTGAGACAAACAAGACAATAGAAGTCACGGAGAATGGAAACCACAGGAATGGTACTGGTGAGGTAAAGCCTTGAAGACGATTTTACATTTCTTGCTCTGGCTTTGGCCCTTCATTTGTCTTTCCGAATGTATCCGATTGCTGGGTAGCTCTGTAATTCGGATGTGGTTAATTGTAGTAATCTAATTATTGACAGAAACATCCATCCATACAATCAGTAGATTAGGCTTATTATGTTCCATCACTTGTTGTTCATTTGTACTGAATAAAAATTGTAGCACGTAATGACCTCTGTAACAATTAAGTGTAATATGTTTGTACTATTATATTGTAATGTAAACCTTTGTAAGGTAGAGATCTATCCATACTGATTTAGTTGGAATCCTTGCTTGATCCATACGGTTCATTTGTCCTAATATTGCAAGAGTCCTGTATGATCCTTTTGGATTCTAACCGTTTGGCTCTTTTTTGGTAGGTTGTCTTTTTGTATAGCTTCTTGCTTGTCCTTATCATGTCCTTTCATTTGTTAGCAATATTTTATTGTGAAAGGAAAAAAAGAAAAGAAAAGAGGAATCTCAGTTAAATTTGTCATCTACTTCTATGGCTTAGTGAAAATGTGAGGGAATAACCTCTAGCGTGGATTACAGTTGGGAACTGTCCAATCGGCCTAGTTGGTCAAGTCACTAACAAAAGAGAATTTTATTACAAAAATCTCAAAATCCATGGGATCTACTGGGAGAAGAAAAGTTTTTTGGTTAATTCTTTATCTATCCTAATGATCCAGAGTTCTGCCAGTGTTTTGGTAAAGCTAAGTGAACTGATATTTAGGTTTGTTCATAAACAGAAGTATAGGTTTCGTGGATAATCACTAATAAAATTCAAATTAACCAATGGAATCTATCCATTCAAAGTTCAATAACATTGACACCAGAAACTCAGTGAGAAGATGACAAGAAAAATCAGCTTCTTTGACTTTTAATTGCAAAGATTTGGGAGAAGAAAAGATAGGTGGAGAGACTAAAAATACAGTTGGTCATTCTTAGAATAAAATGAGATCGATGCAGATCGTTGTTTTTTCAACTCAAAGGCCCTTCAGCTGTCCAACAAGCCCTGCCAAGGCTGTCCATTTCTCAAATGCACTAGCAGATGCTACGAAGGCAGTTTTGGAGGATTCAACATCGTTCTTAGTAACTGCAATGCAAAAATGTTCCATTGTTTAGGACTCTGGAGGGTTAAATCTTTCAATTCCTAGTAGTTCTATCCTTTGCAAAATGTTACATTCTGTCTTATCTTGACTACTGCATAATTTGTTAAAAGATAACCCACCTGATGAGATTAATGAAGCTAAAGAGGAGTTGAAAGCGTCCACTTCAGATTTCTCTTCGGGACTTGAACTCAGCTGCTCAAGAAGTTAAACACAAAAGTCAGAAATTTCTCAAAGAATCAGTTAACTTCTCACCAACCTGCAAACATTTTGAGTTCACCTGTTTACCATTCATCAAATTACATCAAATGGGCTGCTAGCAAGAAAGATGAGATGGTTCAAGGCTAACATATATGTCCCTGAATTAAATGCTTGTCTCCATTTTGATCTTCCAAATTTGAAAATTTGAACATCTTGGTCTAATAAATTGTTTTTTAGATGGTTTCGTTTCTACTTCATTTGAAAAAATGAAATAGTTTATGATGACATTGAGCTTGATGAAAAAAGAAGGCGAAGGCATTTGTTACAATAAAATTTTGATCCTTTACATCATATTCAGTAAATTTGTCGAAGTAAAAAGTTCATACAAAATCATGCTTTTTCAATATTGTGATATAGAAGCCATGCCGTCATATATCTATGGTACGCATGCTTAAATTTTTATACGATTAAACACATCCTGTCATGTTCTAAGTGATCTTTTTATTTTATTTTATTTTTTTGTTGTTGAGTTTGACTCAAACTCATTAGTACTTTGTGAACCAATGTGCATTCTAACCAAAGATCAAAACTTCCAGAAAGTAATATAAACAGACTTGAGATTTTGTTGTAGATATTTTGCTAACCTTGTTGAAGGCTGAATTGGCTTTCTTAACCCAATCTGCATCACTACTACCCCCAAGAACTGAACTTGCTGTTGAGAAGTCATTATTATCAATGGCTTGGCCTACTTTGCTCAGCTTGTACACAAGTTCCTGGAGGTATCCTGCAAAAAGACCAAATGATTATCGCAAGGTTTCAGCTTGTTTTAGATGCCTTCGCTCATAGCTTAGCTCTGATAATTATAATAAACTCTATGATTGACTGCAACACAGCACTAGCGATCCACTGACATGAAGAATTAAACCCCATGATTTCAGAAACCAAGACTACTTCGTAAAGGATTGTTTGACTAACTGTTTTAACACGTGTAGGTTTGTTCAAATGAGGTTGAAAAGGTTGATCTTGTATAAAATGTAAGAAGGATTTGAATGGTGGAAAGCTGAGTTTATATGGGTGTATTTGATTTGTAGGTTTGTGGTTTGCAGATGTAAATACGTGGCTTGAAGAATGAGTTTGAAAAACTTAGATTACATTTGCTTGGCTTTAGAACCCTAGGCTATATACACACACAACCCATGAGTAAGTTCATGGGCATGAATAAATTACTTTCAGTTCTTATAATTTGATGTATCTTTCCATTTATCAACAGGGAAAAGATCTACCATCTCCATGTATGGCCCCCATCAATATATTTGTATGGGTGTCTGTGTATGTACGGTAGATTTTGCTCATTAGAAAAATTAGTTATTCTTCTTGTTTTTCTCCACATTTCTCCTTATATCCCCGCCTCTCTACTTTTCCATGTCCATTTATGTATTGCTGAATTAGCTTTTTCATGCAAGAGTTGTAGAGCAACAAACATCTGTTGACAATCATCTTACTTTTTGTTTTAGGATTTTGAACATAATGTCTATTTGTTCATCATTTTTAGGTCAGTCTTTTGTCCTTCCTCTAGAACACATGGAAGTAGTATTTATAAGTTTGATTTTGAAAAAGCAAATGGTTAGAAACAGAACCTAAGTAATTGGTTTCGGACTAATTTATTTTCTTGTTTTCTATCAAGTTCTTCTAACAACTTCATCTTAAAATTTTCCTCTACCATATAACAATCTATAATCACCAGCACAGAGAAGGATTGGTGTTATGTGCTCTCACATTTTCATTCTTGTAGTAGTTGCAAGAAAAGGGAAAAAAAAAAAAAAAAGAAGAAAGAAATGCAACCATTATAAAGAACTAAAACGAGGACATTTGTGAATCAGAACAAAGAACCCAATTGGACAATCTAAACATAATGATAGCTACGATCAAATCCCCAAGTTAGAAGTTTCACAGAAAACAAAACGCAAACAGGTAGAATGCATACAAAACCTTTTTCTTTATTGGCAGAACTGATAACCCCTTGCTTCTCGAGCCTTTTCTTTCTATCCTTCTTCACCTTCTCCAGCAGCTCTTCATCATCATCAGCTTCAAGAATCGCAGCATTCGCATCGGAAAATCCCTGACCCACAAGAGGGAAAATGAAACTGGAAATGAAGCAGATTGAGAGGGTTCTCTTGGTTAAAGCTGGAATTTTGGAAGGTGGGTCACTACTACTCTTGCAGATAACCAGCCGTTTAGTGTTATTATGGCAATAAAGGCAACCAAATCTTGATCTTATCAATGGAGGTGTAAAATAGGAAGAAGATGAAGATGAAGATGAAGATGGAGATGAAGGTGTGGAAGAATGGAATGTGTTTGCTGTTGATAGGAAGGCTGTTGCCATCTCTGTTCTTTTTTTATTTTTTATTTTAAAATCTTTTTTCCTACCCTTTTCCTTCTCTTTTGCCTAATTTTCTTGATCAGAGGCATTGGGTGGTTGGTTCTTTGGGGGATAAGGTTGGTGGATTCCATCATCTTGTCCATTCATTTTCCTCCAAAGGGTTTTGGTTTTCATTTCTATATATTATGTCATCTAGGTCAACTATTTTGAAACATAACATTTGACATAATTTTATGCAATTATTACCTCTTCAAGACTGAATCTAAAAAAAGCAATGAAAACTAATTTTCTGCTTATGTTATGTTATAGGAAACTCAACACTTCAAAACTTATCTTCTTGCAATCCTTGCTTATCTTCCATCGTAAAATATGTGGATTTTCAATCTCTTGTGTTCGGCTTTTGATAAACTAATGAGATTGACCTTAAAATCATGACTAGTTTCGAGGTGGTTGGATGCTTGAGACCATGAATGATCAAGATATGGGGATTTCTTATTAAAAAATCTATATATTTTGCAACCGGGTGTGAAGATACACTATCAATATTAGCAAACGCTTTATAACGTAAATAAAATTCTAGTATTCATATATTTTTAGAGTTGGATAATGTTCATTTTAGCGTATTTAGGATGGAATCAACGGTATCAAATCTTAAAATTTTTTAAGTTTTGTTTACTCAAATGGCTTCTACTTGGCTTTCATTGTTACATAAAAAGATCTCATGTCCTAAATTACTAATCAACGTAATGTATACATTCTCATGTCTTAAATTTTCTTTTTTAAAAAAAGTGATTTAGCAAATCACTAATCTCTTTTAGATGGATCTTTGATTATCTTTTATTCTTTTCATATCTTTGGTTAGTTTGGAATGGAAGCTGTGAAGGTTTTGTTTGAAAATATCTCAAAAGTGTTTAACAAAATTTTACCATTACTAAATTTCTTAGTCCCAAAATTAAAACAAAAAAAATTAAGTTAAAATTATAGTACTAAATTTTGATCGATCGATTGCTATATTTTTATGGATTGATACTAATATAAGCGTGAACCGATATTTTTCATAAATCCACAAATCATAAAAAATAAACATTGAATGATACTAATATAAATAATAAACATGTTACTTATTTGAAAATAATAAAATATTTTTATTACCAATTCAATTTATTTTTTGAATTTTTTGTTTTTATATTTTTTTAATATTTTGTAAAATTAAAACCCGATCGAGATCAATATTTTAAATTTTTGTTAAATCTCTACAAAATCTCACAAAAGTTTAAAATAATTGTTACTAGTTAAATTCATTTTTTATTTGACAATTAATTGTACGGTAATTACAAAAATTACTATTGAGATCGGTTATGTTTGTGTCTATCATTATTGGTTGACAGTTAAATAAATATAAACTTAATTTCCTTTTTTTCGTTGGTGAGAAAATTGATGTAAAATTTGGATCAATAAGAATACTTTTGAACATTTTTTAAGCTAAGTGTATCTACGAGACTTTTCTATAGTTCATGGGCATTTTTTAAACAAAATTTTAACGGTATTCATCTAAAACTAATCGTAAGGAATTTTTTTTAACTCTTTTCAAAAGTTCAAAACATTTATAGGGTATCTTCTTTTCAGGCAAACTACAAATTTCAGTAATATTTTTCTTTGTTATTTAACTTAATAAATAACTATGAAGCACAATCATAAATTGTTCAACTGTGGAATAGTCTATCATAAATTTATGAAATTTTAAAAATCTCCAATATATTTTCCAAAAAAGTGTGCATGTGTGGTTTTTATGTCACTTTTCTTCTTCCTACCATTATTTATGATTTCTCTTGTTGATATACATATAAACCAAAAACAATATATCATACCATTATAGAAATATATAGGTAGCGTTGGAACAATGTCTCTAACATATATATACAAAACTTGGTCCATAAAAAGAACAAAAAAGGAATTGCTTTAGTGACCAATATTATTATAAGTTGAGAGTGATGAGAGTGAACTTTGTAGAAAATTTTGAATACCCAAATAGCTAAAAGTGTTGAGTAAAAGAAGAAAGAGATTCCCTTTGAATACGTGCAGCATTGTTGTTGGCAGCTCAAAAAGGTTCTTCTTTTGGTTTGGTGCTTTTGCTTTTAAGTGCTTTTCATTTATATGCAACAACTGATCTAACTGATACAAAGTGCCACCTCTCATTTCAACTCTTTACAGTCACATATGATGCAATTTTGAAACTTTCCTCATCTACTTTTTTAGACCCCTTTTGTTTAATATGGTTGGTAAATTACAAATCTTTCAGAGTTTTTGTTCACATACTATAAGAGTAAGAAAAAATATTAACTCGTCACGCGTGTATGATAGTTTATGGAAGTTATTTCGGTGACCAAAAGCGAGTTGCGTTGTGTGTGAAGAGGAGATAAGAGAGGTAGAGTTTATACATTATTAGTGCATCTAAGGTGTTCATTGTTGGTTTTTTTTTTTAATTATAAATATGTGTGTATCTCGCACTCATATTGGAAATTGTTGTGAGCATCCTTAATGTAATTATCTTTGATCTGCTTCAATTCTTCTAGTTTGGTATTACCTTCTGATAAGTTGACATGCATAGAAGATCCTCGCACCAGTCATTGGTGGTGTTGAACTGACCGCGCTCTTTAAGTGGGTTTAATGCATGAAATGTATAGTTTAGTTAAACACATAAAAACTGGGTCAAAACTCTCATTTAAAAAATTACTTACTCTTCCCTTTTGGAGTTGACGAATGAGGTTATTCATAATGTCATTCCTTCAACAAAACGCATATGATTATTTGTAACTCTAACGATGCCAAGATGGTTTAATTTACAGAGCTCACAGGGCACCTAATCGATCAAATATTTTTTATTAGTACTATATTTACAAAAGTATAGCTGACCGCTCAAGAACCCAATATTTCAACTTTTTTCCTTTTGAGATGTGTGTACGTTTTCCCATATCACCTACTAAGTTCCCTTGTGAATCAGTTCGCCCTATGGGCTTCAGGTCTTGCCTGGGACATCTCTCAACATATATACATGTAGGAAAAAAGAAATTCAAACCTCACTAACCTCTTGATTAAAAAAGTTTATATATCTTAACTTAGTTATGTATGATAATCCCTCTTAATCTGATCAATTAACGAGGGGTGTTGAATTTAATCCTATAGAATAATTCGAATCTATTTGAATTTTCTAATTAATCACATAAGGTGTATATATACATTCGTCTTTAATTTATTTATAATGTAAAGTGTTATTATTTACGTTGATTTAAATTTAAATTATATAGTAAAGTTGGATAAGCACTATTTCTCACTTTAGAGTCACATTTAATTGGCCATGACATATTGTTTAAGAAACTTTACAACTTTTACATATATATTTATCATCATGATTTTATGTTAGTGTTAGTACAGCTCCCAATTAGCTACATTTAATTTTCTTTCATACTATATATCTTATAAAGGTTTATTTCTTAAGTGTAATGTAATACATATATGCTTTAAAGTTTATTATCTTAAATGAAATTAAAGTTAAGATTATATTTAGAAAAAGAAAATGCTTTTTAGCAGATATAAATAAATTGTTCATGATGATGGGTACCTATAGGCTAATATTGACAAAGAAAAAGTTCATAAATTTCTTTTTAATTAGAAAAAAACACTTCTCAATTCGTCAATCCTTCTCTTTCCTTCTCTTTTTAAAAGTCCTTCTCTTTTTAAAAGTATAGCCATAGTCGCTTTTTCAAACTCACTAAGGATTCACACATCGCTTATCGACGTTGGACCATTTGAGTACTTGATTAAGTAAGCTTTAGAAAAGTATTTAGTATATTATCGTTTATCTCGTCCATTATTTGACACGTTATTAACCATTTATTTCATGGACTACGCATAAGTCTTAAATGTTACATTTGTAGCAAGCAAATGACTGAAAATAGTAAGAGAACTTTTCTCGATGAACGTTGGCTACAGTCATGAAAAACTTATAGAAATATCTTAAAAATACAATTTGAATATATAATAAAATTAAAAATATGCTTAATCATTAAAAATTAATTTTAATAGTGAAAATTGTATTTAGAAGTGTAGAATTAAATATTGAATGAATTTTAAGTAATTAAAGATAGGAAATTTTTTTAAAATAGCAAATTTTATAAAACATTTACCACCTATAACAAAAATCTTAAATTCTATCGACCATAGCCACTGATATTTTAATTTGTTTTTAAAATAGTTAAATTTGGAGTCAAATTTCAAAAACAAAAAGTAAACTTTTAAAATTGACTTGTTTTCTTTATTACATTGAAAGATAACAAAACAAACCGTTTAGAAATGATATCTTAACTAATAGAACATGAATTAAGACGTATGTTGTCTTTAAACTTTGACGGTATCTAACAAAATTTTCAACTTTATTTATTTTCCATCTAATCAAGCATAAAACATAAACTTTAAAAATGTTTTATACGTGCTAGGTCTTTCGGTTTTATTCCACATAGATTTGACACATTTTTAAATCAACTAATCTATTGAATATAATTTTTTTTGTCTAAATATATATGTTCAAAGATTCCATTTTTATGCTATATCAACCACAATTCAATTGTCATACAAGCGTGTGAGTAACCACGAGGTCTTGTGATTCGAATCTATCTGCAACCAAATATATCACAAAAAGTCTCATTTTTCATCTCGATTGGTATATATATATTTAAATTTCTTTTGTTTTGTTACCTACTATTTTTTTACAATGTTTTCTAAATCCTTTTTCTTTTTTTTTTTCTCTCGGATTGATGAAGGCTTCAAATACTTACTTAGGAGTGATGAAATCCAAAGTAAAAAAACTCTCGAGAAAAATAACAATGCTAAATTTTTAATTGGAGAATTGTCAAAAATAACAAATTTGAAAATTTCAGATTCTATCCCTAATAGATACTGATATGTTATTAATGGTATTGATAAACAATAATAAAAGTTTATCAATTTCTATAATTATAGAATTCAAAATTTTAATTTATTTTACTATTTCTAAAAATATGACTGAACTTTCAAATTTTTGCAATATGTTAATAAATTTTAGATACAAAATTAAAATTTCACAATTATTTTCTAAATTTTCAAAATCCAAATTATAATTAATCCTTAGGCTCCTTTTTCACTTCTTTTATGTTTGGGGATAAAATTTCTCCATCCGACTTTGACTCACCAACTAATTTCATGAATCATCAATTTCATCTTCTTCTTTTTTCAATTAAATCTAAAAAATGCATACATCCATTCACCATCAAACAAATAAAGCTTGAATCATAACAACAATGAATATAATGAATGGAATGAACAAACTTATTTAAAATCTCCAAGAAAAAGTTCAATAATTTTCACTCAATTTTTTTTTTCCCCAAATCAAATGTGTGATCTTTACTCCTTTTTTCAACTAATCTTTTGTTTTCTTTTGCTGAATAGAAACATGATATGAGACCATCTTCATTCAATCTTCAAACTTACGCGTTAAGACTTTGGAAAGAAATGAAATTTGGACTCAAATTCTTTTGTATCAAACAAAAACACTTCCAAATCAAAACCCCTTACTGTGCTCTCACCAAGAAAACGACCCTCCTAAAACCCTTTTCATATCTTTCACTCTCTCTCATGAAAATTCTTCTCTCCCAAACAGTTTCCACAAGGTTTTGGACAAAATAGAGAAAAGGGTATTCGTCTATTTGTCCTAATTTTGTTGGGTTCTCTTCTTTTTCTTTTTCTTCTTCTTCTTCTTCTTCTTCTTCTTCCTCTTACTGTTTCAGTTGAATTATTAGTAGCAACTTTGGAAAGTTTTGAAAGAAATCTGCTGTTTCTGCTTGATTTTTAAGCCATCTGATCAATTTCCCATTTCCATATCACTTGGAAGTTCGATTTCTCTTGGCGATTTTCGGCTATAAATGGCCAGGAAATGCTTCTGGTTCTGTTTTCAATCGCTTTCTGGTTTCTGGGTCGTCTTCTCTGCCATTGGTATAGTACTCTTTTTTCTTCTCTTTTGGTAATCAGAAGATTTGAGTTTTGGATTTTGGTTATTTTCAATTTCTTCTATTTTAGATCGTTCTGTAGTATTGTCTTTTTGTTTTGTGTGTTCTGTTTTCTGTGAAGATTGCTTCCCATTTGACTTATATTCAGAACTTCCTTGTGGATCTTCCTCCATTTCTCTTTATTGATTTAGTCAGCAAAGTCAATTTATATTATATTGGAGAGTGACAGTCGGAATTCTTTATCTTATGTTTCTAGCTTCCAAGTTTTCAGATTGTTCTTGACTTTGTGATTGCTTAAAAAATTGATGGGCTACTACTTTGACTGCTTAGTATGTGAAAAAAGTTGTTATCTATGTTTGATTTGAATGTTTTCTTTAAGTTCTGTTATGTGTCTCTGTCGATCATTCTTGAAGATTTTGTTTGATGTATGTTTAAAAGTCCGATGTTTCTTGTTAAGTTATCCATTTGAGGGAAGTTTTTTAGTTTAAAAACTTCTTCTTGTCTTTCTCCAGCCTCCTTGACAATGACCGTCCAAGCATTTACTGGAACATATGGAATAAATTATGGAAGGATTGCTGATAACATTCCTTCACCTGATGAAGTTGTTTCGCTTCTCAAAGCGGCAAAAATTAAGAATGTTAGGATTTATGATGCTGATCATAAGGTTTTAAAAGCGTTTAGCGGGACGGGTCTTGAATTGGTAGTTGGTCTCCCAAATGGCTTCTTGAGAGAAATGAGTGCAAGCGAAGAACACGCGATGAATTGGGTTAAAGAAAATGTGCAAGCATTCCTTCCTGAGACTCACATTTGTGGAATTGCCATAGGCAATGAAGTTCTAGGAGGAGGTGACCTTGAGTTGTGGGGAACACTCTTAGGTGCTGCAAAGAATATCTATAAGGCAGTAAAGAACCTTAACTTAGATGGTGTCGTTCAGATCACAACTGCACATTCTCAGGCTGTTTTTTGGAACTCGTTTCCGCCTTCTTCTTGTATATTTAGGGAAAATGTTGTTCAATACATGAAGCCTTTGTTGGAGTTTCTTTCAGAGATTGGTTCACCTTTCTGTTTAAATGCTTACCCTTTTCTAGCCTATATGAGTGACCCTGAAAATATTGATATCAACTACGCACTTTTTGAATCAACTAAAGGTATTTTTGATCCCAAAACTGGTCTACATTATGACAACATGCTCGATGCTCAGATTGATGCTGCATACGCCGCATTGGCCGATGCTGGATATCAGAAAATGGAAGTCATAGTCACGGAAACTGGTTGGGCTTCTCGTGGAGACGAAAATGAAGCTGCAGCGACTGCAAGTAATGCAAGGATATTTAATTACAACCTTAGGAAGAGACTTGCTAAGAAGAAAGGAACTCCCTTCAGGCCAAAGAATGCATTGAAGGCTTATATTTTCGCGACGTTTAACGAAAATTTGAAGCCAGGACCGACTTCTGAGAGAAATTTTGGACTTTTCAAAGCTGATGGAAGTATATCATATGACATTGGATTTCATGGACTTAAATATTCTTCTTCAGATTCATCTTATTTATCTCTCAAGGTATGTAATTCTGAAATAATCTTATATCTGTTCAAAGTTTGAAAGTATCTTTTCCCTTTTCCTTGTCCAACTAAATTGATTCAACATGATTAAAAACAAAACAAAAGCTGGTGTTCTTGAGCATCAAACTTTGCCTAGTTTGCCTTGTTTGAAAGATTGTTAAGAACAAAAATTCAACAGCAAAAAAGAATTCTAAAAAGCAAGTTAATATCGTTACTTCTCGATGTCGAAAGCTATTGTATTCTAATCCTACTTTCTTAGTTTGTACTAATACAATCTCTAATGATATCCATACACATCCTGGATGCTTATGTGAACAGGATTTCCGAGCTCGAGGACTTTTGGGAAGCCACATGATCTCATTAACGATCACGGCCATGACACTTCTATTATTGTTGAGATGAAAAATGGAATTTAGAATGTCTGAGAACTTTTAAGTTAGAAAGGTAAAGCTGCAGTAGGTATTGGATGGAAAGCAATTTGCAACTTCTGCTGGTTCAGCTCATACTATGGTATAGTTGATGTTAATTCTTTTGCCTCTTGCCTGATGAAACTCTCCATTTCCAACCCATTTTATATATAAATTGTACCCCAATTTTCCATAAAGGTTGAGTTTGAGATGTGGAGCTATTGAATCATGAATGGAAGTGGCAAAATAAAGCAATATATGCTTATGATTTCCAGATTTGTGCCTTTCCCAGTTTTTTTAATTAGTTATAAACACATATTTAAGAACAAAATTGAAGATTGAAAACATTTTTTAGAAAAAAACCTTACATTATCCAAGAGAGATGGTATTAATTTTAATTCAAGTTCGCATTACATATTAATTTTAATTCAAGTTTGCATTACATTATAACCATCAAAACGTAACGTAGTTTGGTTGGTTAAGAGATTAAGAGATTATACGGTTCCGAGATAGCTTAAGTTAGTTGTTAGGTCGTCACCATCCCTCCAACTCTTGTAACTAACCACCTCTTTTGATTGGTTTTATATTGGCGTTTGATCACTGCAACTATGGTGTTGGGCCACGATCCCAATAGGTAATCATAAATATAGCGAGATGATAAACATTTTTAAAGATTCAACCAATTGACAATAGATTGTTTTCCATATGTTTTATTTTCCGTTCTTAACAAAATAATTGGTGAAACACGTTAAAACCATCAAATTGTGAAAAAATTCAAGGGCTCAATGTCTAGCATTCAACTAGCGGAACTCGTAAAATTTTGTTAGATATTGATAGACAAAATAGAATCCGAGTTTTTCAAATTTGAAAACAATGAGGCAGTAAAAAGGTGAGAACTTTTTGTGTAAAAGAATAATAAAGAACCATTAGTCGGTGGTAAAATTTAGGGTTGGAGGCTATTGCATTTAATAATTAACTTAATGATCGACAAGGGCATATTGGTAAAGTCTCATGTAAAAATTGAGACATTTGTTTAAAAAAAATTATCATTCGAGTTGCTCTATAGAGTCATTTTCCTATGGCGTGCATTGTGGAGCTTGCTGAAGTTATTGTCATGTTTGATAGTATTTCTTAAGCTATTCAGGCTAGCATCTTCTCAACGTGGGTGGAAACTGATTTCAAAATTTCCTGCAATCTTTTGATTGGGAATTCTCAGATTAGCGAAAGAGGTTTAGACGTTTGTTGATTCTCTTAGAGATCTCCATATAAGTAGTTCTGTTCAGGGCTTCCTTTGGACTAGTCGTCGCCGTAATTTGGTTGCTCATGACCCAGCTTCTCATGATACGACATCGATGCAATTCTAGAAGACAATGATTGGAACTAAAGAAAAGTGGTGAATGTACAATATGCAACACATTGACAGTGAAGTAGAAGCTTCTTCTCTAACAAACAAGCAATTGAAACAATTGACAAAGACGGTTTCACAATCAAAGAAAACGCCAAAATGATGGCCAAAGCAAGGTCTAGAAATTCTATTAACTTATCAGTTGAGGCAAAGAAATTGTCAAATAATACATTATTTAAGAATCATGTGTAAATTTAAGTAATGTGCTCTGTTGACTTACAAATGCCATGCGGATCATACATCACTGTTGTGAATAAGTCTCCTTTGTCCAGAATATAGCTCTTGCTTTCACTATATTTTGACAAATGCACCTTCCTTAGAAAATCCCCTGTTATTCAAGACAATAAGAAAGCATAACCAATACTTACTACTGTTCAAACTGAAATATAAACCATTATTAAATTTGAGCCATTTCATTCGGTTTATGTATAGTAAATTGCACCTTCCCTAGAAAGTCTCCTGTTATGTATTATTCTAACTGAAATAGAAACCATATATTGACCGGCATCAATCAGGATGAATTGGAGCAAATGTTTAATACACTGAATCCTTCGACCAAATATAACTATCTATGCTGCCAACCGTATCAACATTTAAAAGAAAAGATTTAAACCATAGATGTTACTCTCCCTAGGTATTACTCTGTTAGGCAATGAACATAATTCAAAGCGGCCTCGATGCTCAAGTTATTGAAGAGAATGTCCAATTAAAAGTCTAATATCTTTAACTTTTAAGGTTTGTGTCTATTATAATGAAATACAACTGTCTACACTTGTAACCGAATCAACATTTAAGAGAAAATGATTTAAAACCATAGACAGGCTAGAACATGGAATTTTTTTTGACAGGTTTTTTTTTAAAACTACATATAGGCACCTTCAAGGTAAAGAATTGGGATGTTTAGAAATATCTTCCAAGGTGTGGAATTTAAGTTATAGGTATTAGTGTGGACTAAATCTTCCCAGGGATTTCTGTGTAGGCAACAAGCATAATAAAAAATGGCCCAGATCCTCTAGTTATTAAAAAAACCATATATGCAGCTTGGTGTTGTGTTAGGCTTTGAATTCTAAACATAAGTTGAAATTGACCATAATAGCAGGAGATGGAAATGGAAGTAGCTAAATCACCCCACCCCAATTAAATAATAATAACAATCAAGTATTACCCTCCAACTTCTCCAACCAGTTTCTATATAAAAATATCAGTAATGCTGGTTATAAGTTCCATTCTGACTTGGAAATCTTTCACCATTTGCAGATAGAAAGAAGTTCTAAAGCACCACAATGGCTAGAACACTGGCCCTGCTTGTGCTAGCCATAGTGGCAACCTGTGCCTTGGTACAGACCACAACCGCAGGGACCACCCATGTGGTCGGAGACAGCTTGGGCTGGGTGGTTCCCATTGGAGGTCCCGTTGTCTATGCCACTTGGGCTGTTTCCCATACCTTCTTAGTTGGTGATATCTTATGTAAGCAAATAATCACTTATCAATCTTTAATGCACTTTGAATACATTTGGTTGAGATTTTGGATCCTTTAGAATTTCCAATGTCAAAAGTTACGGCATTTCCTGAATTTTTGTGTATCCAGAACATTTCAAAGCAAGTTGGAGGGTTTTGAAATGTTAAAATTAAAAGTCTCCCAAATGAGGTGGATGTCAAATTAGATCATCTCTAATTTTTGCTTCTTATTTGTTCTGACAATTGTTGAAGTTTCTAAATCTTTAGCGTATTCATAACTGTTCAAACAAAGTTGGAGACTTTTGTATAGTTAAAACCATCGGAAACAAGACACGGTATTGACAATCAAATTAGATCATCTCTGGTCTTTGTTTCTTAGTATTTGCTTTCACAATCTTGACTTGTTATCAAATGAACTTTTTACTGGTGATTTACAAGGAACTATCAGCAAAAATTCTATATGGGAAGATCATAAGGCATTGCATAATAATCTCTGTGCAACATTTTCAGTGTTCAATTTCACAACTGGAGAAGAAGATGTAGCTAGAGTGACAAGGGAAGCATTTCTAACCTGCAATTCAACCAATCCAATCAGCCTCAAAACCACTGGTCCAGCCAATTTTACGTTGGACACACTGGGGGAGTACTATTTCATTGGCACTTTGGACAAGCACTGCATCTTGGGACAGAGGTTGGCCATCAATGTCACTGCACATTCTGAACCGACTCCCGCCCCAACTCCGCCTCCAGCTCCAGCTCCAAGAGAGCCGAAAAACTACACCGTCGGCGACAAACTCGGATGGCTAATCCCTCCACCAGATCCTCTCGGTCTCTTCTATGCCTCATGGGCTTATAACAAGACTTTCTTAGTTGGTGACACCTTAAGTAAGTGTCGATTTCACTGATGCAATTTATCAAACACTTGGTGGGCACACTCAATAAAGAAACCCCCAAAATACGTTGATCATTGAAATTAAATTTGATCTTTGCAGTTTTCAACTTCTACAATGGATCCGACGATGTTGCTGTGGTAACAAAAGAAGTGTTCGATTCCTGCAACATCACTTCAACTCTCGAGGTATTCAACTCAACACCGGCGAATATAGCCCTGAATTCCACCGGCGAACATTACTACACCTCCACCTACGAAAAACACTGCATGTTAGGACAGAAACTAGCGATCAATGTGACCGAACATACCACTCCCAGTCCTGGCTCAGCCCCTTCTCCTTCTACCACTGCACACCCACCCTCCCATACGGTCTCTCCTTCTCCCGCCACTACACATCCACCCTCCCATACGGTCTCTCCTCCCGCCACTACACATCCACCCTCCCATGCGGTCTCTCCTTCTCCGGCCACTGCACACCCACCCTCCACTCCGGCCTCTCCTTCATCCCCGGCAGGTGGAGCTGTGGCTCCTCCACCGAAAAACTCCGCTCCACCGGTAACCGCCGGCGGCCGCCTCTACATCTGTACTTTCCTGGTCTTCGTCATGGCCTCCGCATTCTATTTCTAAGCCTTTTTTTTCCTTTCGATTTTAGTTCTAAAGGAAAATACATGAAAGCGGAAATAATTTGAAAGTTAAATTACAAATTTAGTTTATACCGTTTTTATGATTTTAAAAGCTAGGGTTTAATGTTTATGATTTTATAAAACTTTATAAATATTTCAATACGATTATTTATAAAGATTTTACGAAACTATACAGATTGAATTCTACTTATAAATGATAGAAACTAAATTTCAACTTTCTCCAAATCATATAGAGCTAAATTTACAATTTAACTTTATTTGTATCAATTTTTAGTACATGGTGTATGAGAATATATGTAAATGATAATTAAGTTGTTAGGTCTTGATATTTATTGAAATAAATGAATGTTTGTACTGAATGTCGAGCACATAAAGACCATGATATCTCTCTTTCAAGAAACAATTATAACATTGTTTGATACTAATGGATGTACTGCACCTGAATAATGTTCATCAACATAAATTACACTGACTCTATTCAAAAGTTTCCCATACATAATGTAGAGTGAAAAGTATAAGAAATTAAGTCCATTTGTCAAAACCTATTTCTCCTAAATTTAAAAAAGTCATTTTTATATATGGATTACATCCATTATAAAACAATAGGAATGAAATCATTCTATTGTGTATCCGACTTATAAAATAGTAGTGTTTTCTCGAAACAAATTAATATTTATTGTGCATCATAACTTCAAAGAATTTTCGTTTTAATTTATTTACGGGTTGCATCCACAAATAAATGGATGCACGCACCAGTTCAATGTGTAAGCCTACATGCACTGTTCAATAAATTTGTAAATTTAAAGGTTTCTTAATTGAGATTTTTATTAATGACATGACGTTTTTGTATAATATGGTGATGGTGCAAATAAAATTCTTGTAATTTAATATTTTGATTCTAATTATTAATTCTTTAATCTATTCTATTTTATTATCAATCTCGACGTTTGGTTAAGGTATCTATAACTTAAACTAAGAGATTAGAAGTTCAATTTTTCATCTTTGTTAATTAGGTCTATACAAATAAATTTTAAAAAGTTTTAAATGGGTTAAAATATTTTTTTAATTAAAACAAAATTTTAAAATGGAATATCTTTTAAATACTTTTAAAATTAAAGTATGAAATTTCACATCATTTTTAATGGAAGCACTAAAGTTGACAATGTTACCCACAACACATTTGGAATTTTCAAAGCTAATGTCTTTATTTTCAATTTCAATTTTTAAAACTTTGACTTTAAAATAAGAAGAAAAAACTTTGAATTAGGATTTGGCAAATAGGTAGCAATCAAAACTCCACCAACATCTCATTCATTAATTTGGAAATTTTTGTATTCTTCTTTTATTATTTTGAATGTTTAAATTAAAAGGTCAAGCAAGTAATAAAAATACACAATTTGATAAATGTTTCCAATGTTGGACAAAAATTGCCCAAATTAAAGAATTTGACTTTGAATCATTCAGAGATTTTTGTTTATAATAATTTGAAGGAATTGATCATTTCTTAATATGGTTTATATATGTGGTGAGCATATCAATATATATATATATATATATATATATATATATAAACAAAATGGAATTGTGTTTTGTTGCTAGCATGATTCTAATGTTTTCCAAGAATCATTAATTATAAAATCTATATACTTACCTTATTTTAATTATGCTCATTAAATTTCATGTACTCTAACCCATAGAATCTTAAATGTGTCTACTAAAATTTAACATTTATTTTCCTATCCGAAGTACTAAAGTATTGTTGTTTTCCATTAAATGAGAAAAGAAAATGTTTACAAAATTAGAATTAAGTGTGTCAGACAAATTCATAAATGTTTGATATAAAAAATAGAGATAATATTTTGAAATGAATTGCAATCTAAAATATTTAATTGAAAAGAAATGATGGGTATTACTTAATTAATGATATGTATTTTAATATATGATATGGTAGAATAATAATGTTGAAATAAGTCCAGTTGTTCACATGTCGTGTTTTCAACTCCTCTTGTTCGCCAACCTCCTCCTCCTCTTCACATTTTTATTATTAATTTCAAACCTAATATTTATTTAAACAACATTTTCATAAATATAATTATAAAAAAAATTCAAAATATTTAAATATATATATATTGTAATGTTGAGCTAATGTTTAAAAAAGAAAATTAAAGAAAGAGAATAGGAAAGAAGAAAAAAGACACTTGTTTGTACTTTCTCAATTAGTTAAACAACCGAGACCAAAATCTCTAGTTGAATATAGTTTTAATTAGCTAAGAAAAGGGATAGGAGCTTTTGATATTGATTGGGTCTATTGACTATTTAAGTTAATTTAGAATATCGTCCGCTTATTGCACATGTATCACCTTTCTTCTCTCTTGCGCTCTTACTTTATAACTAGTTGTTAATTACTTGCTCTCGAGTTGTAAATCGTAATTAGAAATTATGGTACAAAACATATAAAAGAAGTATGTTTCATCATAAAGAAGTAAATGAGATGCATTTTCACATTCAAATGTTAATTTAATGACATTATCATTATGTATAAACAAAGGAACTGTGTGTGTATTTGAACTTCCTTGATATGACATATGGTGTGGTATGAACATTACAAGTCTTTTTCTAGCTATTTTGCTAAACTCAATGGTTAAGAATGTGGGTTTTGAATATTATATAGTAAACACAAAAAAAGAAAAGTGTGTAATTTAAAACTCTTATCTTCCACATACCATCTTTGACATTTAATCACAAATTGCACACTTGGACACAGCTACACCTACTGCTACACACACCCTCTCTAATAAAAACAAATCCCTTTGATTATCATAAAAACAGCTTCAATTCCCACACACTTTCTCTCTCCCATTTATTCCCTCTCTCTCCTCCTTTTTCTCTCCCTCCACTTTCTCCCATTAAAGTTGTTCTGATTCCAAAGCTCCAAAAAGGAAAACAAAAAATTAAATTACAATTTTAATCCAAGATTTGTTTAATTTGAACTATTAATCTTTAATCATTAAAAGTTAACTATTACTAATATGTATTAAATAACAATGATAAGTATCGACGCTAATCGCTAAATGTTGAAATTTAAAATTGAAGAAAAGAAGAAAAAGGGAAAAATCCTCACGCGGCAACTTGATGGTATTTTTATAATATTCAATCAACGGTTGATCTGCACCACATCACTAGTAACATAAAGACGTGTACTACACCAGATTGGCTCTTTTTCTACATAAATAACAATAACAATCTCCATTTCGGATCTCGAAAATTCAGCAACCCCCTCGTCTAAGAACACACGCGTACCAAGAACTCACAATGGCGGTGAATTCGATGTTCGCGGCGCTGCTTTTGCTACTGGTGGTACTTCCTCCTCCACAAAGGGCGGCAGCTGCCACTCACAACGTCGGTGATTCTCTTGGCTGGACCATCCCTCCCACTTCTACTACTTACTCCGATTGGGCCTCAACTAAAACGTTTCTCGTCGGCGACAATCTCTGTGAGTCTTTTTTCTTCTTTCTTCTTTTTTTCTTCCTAAATAAATTAAATTAAGTTTATCAAATTCACTTTACTAAATTTCTATTATTTCTCATTTTTCAAGTAATGTTTTACATAAATTATAAATTTAGTCTTCTACCATTAAGAAAACTAGAATTTTGACAATGGAAAATTGAAGGTTTAGAATTGAAATTGATAATATAAAAGATTGTGTTAGTTTGTGATCTTTTTGGTTATCATATTGAAAATTATGGTTTAATAGTTTGATTCATGGTTGTAATTACTTTTTATTTTATTGTCTTAATCTATAATTAGTTTCAAATTTAATTATTATTGATTGTTGAGATTTTGTTAAAAATTGATGAGAAATTATAAGCATGACTTATGTTCAATTATACTTTATACTATATTAATTGATTTACTATATCAAATTATTTGTTGATTTGAAATTAAGTTCTACTTTCTATCCAAAATTTTACTATTTTGTATTTAAAATATTCTAAAATGTTAGTGATTTGAAGATACACTCAATTTTTTACATTTTGGTATAATCATACACAAAATATATATATATATACATTTGAAAAAGGGACAAACTATACTCCAGAAATTAGGTAAGAGGTTGACACAAATAAGAATCTTTATTAATAAATTGTATAAAATAAAAAGGAATAAATAATTACCAACTAATTATTAAGAATTAATAATTTTCATCAATGTGTTTATTATTATTAATTCCAAATTCTTAATTGCGAACTTTTTTCAAAAAAAATTATGCAGTTTTCAACTTCACCACCGGACAGCACGACGTGACGGAAGTGACAAAGGCCGAATTAGACTCCTGCAGCGGCACCAACCCCATCTCCGTCATGAGAAACGGCCCGGCGAGTATTCCTCTCTCGACGGCCGGCACCCGTCACTTCATCTGCTCAATCCCCACACACTGTAGCTTCGGCCAGAAGCTCACCGTCACCGTCCGATCACAATCTTCTTCCCCGCCGACCACCGCTCCTTCACCCTCCCCGAAATCCAGCACTCCCGTTTCTCCAACGCCGTCGCCACACACCGCCAGGCCACCGAAAACCTCTCCTCCAACCACTACCCCTCCGCCGGAAACCGCCCCGACGCCGACGTCGTCGAACATTGCTCCTTCTACTCCGACGCCAACCGCTGCCCCTCCGCCGCCTAACTCCGCCAACTCCGTAGGCGGTTTTGGCCTGTTTTTCTCCGCCGGGTTGGCGATTGTGGTTGGTTTGATTTACTAGAGACGATGGGCACTGTAGAAAGTTAGTTGGATTCGATTTGTGTGTACTTTATTTAATTTTCATTTTACTTTGGGATTCTGGTTTTTGATATTCTTCCCAATTGGGAATTTAAATAAAGTTGTTTTTTTTGTTCTTCATTTCAAAAGCTTGATTGACAATGGATACAACCTTTGATGTTTATATATATATTTAACTTTTACTTACCCTAATTTTTTAAAATATGTTTTAGTATAGTTTATAATTCTGAAAAATATATCTTTTTACCTCAACAATGGAAGATAAATCATGGAATTTTGTGAAGTTAGTACTCCAAAGTGATTATAGTTAATTTATAGAAACAAGAATGGAAAAAAAAAATAATAATAATAATGCAATCTACCTAACTCTCTAAAAGAATTTGTACGAAAATGTCAAATTGGGGCGTAACTAGTTGCATATGAGTTAACAACTCTGAAACCTGATTGTTAAACGACTTAGGTTCAAGTACACCTATAAGTATATCATGATAGCTTGAAAAGAAGTAAGTTCATTTTGATACGTAGCGTTACACACATATATATTTCATGACTTAATATTGCATCCCATGTGGCAAAAAACACCACAATGGTATGTAGAGAACTTTATTTCTCCTTGTATTATAGATTTGTCGTTTTTATCACACGAAAGTTATATCAATCACACTTAGCTTTCTTTCCTATCTTAATTAGTTTTTTTTTTTTTTTTTTTTTTTTGTCAATGTCCATGTTTTATTACGAAAAAATGATGAGTATTGTTACATTTTTAGGTGACCTACACATTTGAAACTTTAAACCTAATAAAATAGGACAAATGTCTATTCTAATGAATTATTTTTCTTTAAAAAAAAGGGAAAAGATGCCAAAGAGACAAAGGTGTCCTAAATAAATAAGAAAAAGTGTGTGTGTGTGTATATTAAAAATCCAAAAGGCAACAATAATGTTCTTTGGCTCTTTATCCTCCCTTTGGAATTGGAATTCTATCAAATAATAGTTTGAGACTTTGGGTACTTGTACAAAAGCAACTCCATTGTAATGATGACAAAGGAAAAGTCATGAAAATTAGAGCATTTAATGGTTTACATATAAAATAGAATACGTGAAACTAAATGATTACAATTACAAAAAGAATAGATGGAAAAATATTTGTAGAATCTAAAGAGGTAGAGAGAAATTTCAAACTTATATTATTACTCGCAATTTGAATTTTTATTTATAGTTTATGGATGGAAGGGTGGAGTTTATTATAAATTAGATTAAGAAAAGAAAAGAAAAGAAGAAATTTGATTTGACTAGTCAACGATTCCCACATCTGTTCCATGTGAAACCCAAAGCTAAAAGGTCTGACCAGTCAACTTGACAATGTCAAAGACTCTAACAAATGGTTTGGTAGACAAAATCTAATTAACGCGCCTAAGCCCCAAATTTCTTTACACCCCTACCCTCGGCGGCTTAATCCCAACCCTCCATTTCTTCTTTCCCATCTTCCTTTCACACCTTCTGCTTTATAAATACCCAAAAAACCTCTTCTCTTTCTTCTACCAAAAAACACTTTAGTTTACTCAAACAGAGTTTAATCAAAAGGGCGATCTGAGAACAACACCAAATAATCATGGCTAATTGGACGACGATTCTCTTCCTTCTCGTTGCCGCTGCTTTCTGTCGGAGCTCCTCCGCTGCCACTTATACCGTTGGCGACGCCTTGGGTTGGACTGTCCCGCCCAATCCGACCGTCTACTCCGATTGGGCTTCTACCAAAACTTTTGTAGTCGGAGACATTCTTGGTAAGAAGAAATGGTTTTAATCTCTAGATTTTAGATGGTAATGTTTATAGCTTAGTTTAGTGTTTGAATTTGAATGAGTTACCAGTGATTAATTTAGTTTTTATGGTGGAAAGTATTATTAAATTTTTAAGTAAAAAAAGTAATTTTGACTTTAAAAAGTCAACTGGAGAGCAAAAGTCTTTTAAGATATGGAGACTAAAATTAAAATCTAAGTATTGAGTATGAGATGAAAATGGTATTTAAACTATTCTATTTTAAAAGATTTCATGTAATAAAATTACTAAATTCTAGAACTTTGTTAGGAAAAAAATGGGGAAACCACATGTAGTTGAGGATGCTTTTGATTGTTTATTTGCAGTTTTCAACTTCGCAAGCGGACGACACGACGTAACAGAAGTGACAAAAAGTGCTTCCGATTCTTGCAATAGCACCAATCCCATCTCCGTGGCGAACAATAGTCCGGCGAGGATCACACTCACTTCTGCCGGCGATCGCCACTTCATCTGCTCCTTCCCTGGTCATTGCAGCAATGGCCAGACGTTGTCCATCACCGTCACTTCAACATCATCTTCTCCTGCACCGCAACCTAGCTCTCGCCCGTCACCCTCCCCCGTCCCCGTCCCCGTCCCCTCTCCCTCCCCTTCTGCTCGATCGCCTTCTCCGTCACCTAGTTCTACTCCATCGTCGTCACCTGTTCCATCGCCTACTCCATCTCGAGAACCCATGACGTACATCGTTGGAGACTCGTTCGGATGGAACGTCCCTACCAGCCCCACCTTCTATGACTCGTGGGCTCAGGGAAAAACCTTCGTCGTTGGAGATGTTCTTGGTAAGGATGCAAAATTTTACCTTCAAACTTTTTACGTCTATAGACCCATAAACATTTGATAATACATTAAATTATATATAAGTTTGTTACCTAAACTAAACTATACTATAGTATTATTAGCCCAACACTTAAGAATATTACGAATTTATTGAAAGTTTAAAGCTCATGTTCTTCTCCGGCGAACTTTTGCAGAATTCAACTTCCTGATTCAAAGACACGACGTGGCGAAGGTCACAAAGGACAATTACGCCAGCTGCAGCGGTCAATCGCCGATCTCTCTCACCACCAGCCCGCCAGTCAAAATCACTCTATCCGAGCCCGGGGAGCATTTCTTCATCTGCACATTCGCCGGCCACTGCAGTTTCGGTCAGAAACTCGCCATCAACGTCACCGGCGGTACCGCCACACCTCCGTCATCAATTGCTTTGCCTCCATCTGACACCGTCCCTTCAACTCCGTCTCCGACCACCGCTCCTCCGCCTCCCAACGCTGCCGCATCGCTCCGAGCCTCCGCCTTCTTCGCCACTTTTCTCGCCGTCGCCGTTGCTCTTTTTTATTAGCCACCGTGGCGTTAATTAATTAATTCGGGTCCGCTATTTTCGCGCAGAGTTCCTTCTTATTTTTTTAGTCTCCGTATTTGTTGGTAGAAATATAAATGAGTATTTTTTTTAAGAAATAAAATAAAATTATAGAGCTTTTGTTTATTTTGTATTGGTTGATATAAACATATTCCATTATTATTATTATTATTATTAATTAACCAAAATATAAAATTTTAAATGTATCACTAATATGCATTAATAGATTTCTGAGGCGGATAGAATTGTTCTACATAGACAATATTAGAAATCAATCAGGTTCAATATAATATGAATTTTTAATAAATTTTGTAAATATTTTCTAACAATTTTTCATTTACAATGTTACTCAATTATAATTAGAAAAAATCTAAACTATTTTTTTTAGTATTTTTGTGCTTTTATATATATATATATATATATATATATAATTAAAATATATTTTTTATTCGAAACTTTTTATAAGAGTAACAGTTTAGTTCTTTATTCTTAAATTTATAGCAATTTAATTTCTAAAGTTGAATAAGTAACTTTTAGTCTCGTGTAATAATTTAGTTTCTATTATAAAAAGTTTCTTCAAAATTAAGCTTCAATCTTTTACCTGGAACAACTTAATCTTTATAGTTTATCATAAATATAGACTTTTAACAATTTACATTGGTATAAATTTGGTTAAATTTCAACGATGATTTTATATGAAGGATCAAGTCGCTACAAATTATAATATATATATATGAATTAAATTGTTTCAAGTTTGAAATAAAATGGACTAAGTTATAACTTATACGAAATGATTTTTAGCCGATCTTTGTTGTTTTAACTATTAAAATGGCTAGAGAAACAAAATTTGATCATCTAATTAAATCAGTCAAAATGGCTTTAATTTCCATGTAAAATTTCTACATTAAATCTTAACAAAAACCAAATCTCATATTGAACATATAATTCCTTTACATGTTATTTCCCTAAAAGAACCAAAGGAATAAAAGAAAAAAACTAACTAACAAGAAACAAACAACTCTAACATTTAAGTCCCAAAAAAAAGAGTGGTTTTGAGCCACACTCTTTCTGTTATATGTATATGCATTATTTTCAATTTACTAAAAATACACTTCTGAGTTTGTTTTTCAACATAACTTTCATATAAATACATGTCATGATGGATAAAATATCAAAAAGCCTAAAGCTTCAAGAGAGAGTTAAGAAAAAAGAGAGATCAGCAAAAAAGTAATATGGGCAGCACAATGAGCTTCGTTTCCTGTCTCATTATTGCTTTAGCATTGGCAGCTGCCATGGCTACAACTTCAACTGCTTCAACCACCTATAAGGTTGGAGATGATCAGGGCTGGAAGGTTCCCAAGGACGACCCTGCCCATTACATGGCATGGCCTGTCAATAAGACATTCACTGTCGGTGACAAACTCGGTAAATAACCCTTTTATTCGAACGCTTTACTAATGTCGTCTCTGTCTTTGCTCCTAACAAGTATTTGCTTACAACTCTTTAGAACTCAACGACATGGTTGTACAACTAATTGAACGAATCATAATTGCGTCGTATTTGACTTTGAAAATTAAAACTCATTATTTACTTAGTATAGGTTGCATTTCTAACTTAAAACTCATGAAGGGAACCCGGATATTACAAAAAGGTTTGTTTTATGAGTTAAATTTGCACAGGTAAACATATCCATTAGCATCTAAGTTCAAACTTTAAAGGGATTGTTTGAGGCACTAAGTTCGTTATTATAGTTTGTGGATTATAATGGTTTGTGTTTGGTATGACTTGTAATACCTCATCCTACCCAAGACAAGTTGATAATCCAAACACTTCCTAACTTATTTAAAACATGGAGTTGTGAGCTTGAAGACGCTGTTAAGTTTGGAGAGTTAAAAACCATTCAACCCACATCGTAAGGAGTTAATAAGACATCATATTGATGTTTTTTGTTCCTAAGACTCTAGAACTCCTTTAGCCAAACAAAGAGCAGAGAACTAGTACAAGTACTTGAATGGTGTTGAATTTCAATCAAATCTGTAAGAAAAATAGAAGAGTCAAGAGAAGTAAGACAGCAGATCAATGTCACATTTCAACTAACAGGTAAAACTATTGAGATCAAAGAGTACAGAACTAAAGATGACCCATTTCCAATTACCCTAGTGAGCTTTCTCTTCTACAATTTGGCTCAAACTTAACTGTGTTTCCTTTTCACAACATTATTTTACACTTAATTTTATTTGTTTATTTTAAACATTCGACTTTCATATGAGATTTACTTCATAATTATTTTTTGTATAAATAAGATCTTCTCTCTTTTGTTTCCAGAATTCACATGGACGGGCACACATAATGTGGCTGAGGTAACAAAGGAAGAGTATACAAGATGTGTTGAGGTAAAAACAGTTCATGAGTTTAGCCCTGTGACAATCTCTCTTGATACTCCTGGCCCCAAATACTTTATCTGTGCCGTCGTTCCCCACTGCTCGTTTGGGCAGAGGTTAACTATCGTTGTCGAACCTGATAGCTCGACAACGCCACCAGCACCAGAACCAACACCAAGCTCTGCTCCCTCTTCACTCCTGGCAAATTCTTTGTATGCAGCTATGCTCACCATAGTTAGCATGTTCTTCACTCGTCTGTAAGAAGACTTCAAGATCTTTTGGCTCATCTTCATTATGTATTTTATGTACTGTAACAATGTATTGAGAAGTAGGAAATCCTGGCTAGTGGTATTTGCCAGCCTGTTCAGTTTCATTTACCATTATTGAAATAAAAAATTAACTTTATTTGTAAAGGAATTTACAGAAGATTTCATATCAGCAAGTTCCCACACATGACATGTTTCTCTTTCCAATAATACCTCTATGATGTTTACATCCATCTTTGGCTCTGGGTTGGGGGAAGCTAAAGAAAATAATTAAGGTAATATATCAATCAGTCAGTGGCAGTAAAAATAAACGTGCTTAAAAGGAAATTGAGACATGTGTTTAAATCAGCAAGTTCCCATAGACAAAAAGCTGCAACTTTATATCCCTCATGTTTGTTTGTGTTTGGTTGGGGTTGGGTGGGTGGGTGGGGTGGGGGGTGATCTTTAACCACAAAACTCTGAAACGCATAAAGTACCAAGTATCTACCATGACCTGTTTTCCTCTTCAAATAACCTCCATAAGATTTGTTTCATTGTTTCCTTGAAGCTAAAGCTAGAAGGAATCAGAGAGGAAGCAAATTTTATGCAGTCTTTTCTATTTTACTAAACAAGTCAAGCATCCAATGCTAAATAAATTTCGATTTGAATCGATTGATTTGGGAGATCAAGACTAACATAAACACCTGATTAACCAAAACTAAACAGAAAGTTAAATATACGCACCAATACTTTCATGTTAACTGATCACCCTGATGAATTTAAATCACCCCACTCACAAGGATGGAGTCTTACGCACTGAAAGAGCCAACGAAATCAGAGATAAAGTGATAGAGAATCAAAATACAAAACTAAAGATTCTGAGACATGTTATGCAAACTCACATTCATTTCTCATCAAAGGCAATGTACATTTATAAGAAAAATAACATAGGAGTAATCTTTGACAGACATCTGTAAGAAAGACTACTTCCCCAGTTTACTGACCTTTCTTTCAGCCTTCTTTTTCTTCCTCCTTTTAGGCCCTTTGAAGACTAGGTGATTTTGTTCAGTTGAATTTGAACAAAAATATGTGAATTTACCTAATTTAAACATGTTATGTTTACATACATACAAACATATGCATGGACACATCACCCTGTATATAGTAAGTATGTGTATGTATATTCTCATTCAATTATAGCAATAATACCAATTCACTTATAAATTATGATGCACTATTTAGTAGAAAATCTCATCATTCAAAAGATTATTTATTTATTTAGTTTTGATTTAATGACTTAAAGGTAAAGTTCCAGCAGAATCTCCCAGAAAAGATGCAACTTCAATTCCAGAAATTAGGAAAATCAATAATAAACGGTCAGCAGCTCAGAGTGAGATGCGAGACACCCTCAATGAAAGAAAGCAATTATTTTTATTTTCTCTTGATAAGTAATCCAAATCCCATGACACAGATAGTTACTCAAAGTATTGTAACCACCCGCTGCAACCAAACTTAAGTACATCAATCAACAAATTTCAGAAAATGCATCCCAGTTGGAAAGTTGTGATATTAGCTCTCAATATAAATTACAAGAAGGTTCAGCCACGTAACTGGGAAAGGAATAAATATAGACTTAAGCAAGGTTATGCTATGCTCTCTGCTCACAATTTACACATACATGTGCATCTATCATGATATCAGTATGTTTCTGTGTGTGATATACTGAAATGAGTATGTATAGGATGAAAGGAGCCTGCAGAAAACAATGAGACAAATAGTCTAACTTAAGAAAACAAAAAAAAAAAAATGATAAAATACAAGAAGATGTCTGATTCTTAAGAATTAAAATTAATGATGTATTTCCTTTCCTTTTATTTTTTTGCCCGACTTTGTTGACTGATATGCCTTATGCACACTGCAACTAGTTCCATGAGAATGTCACTAGACCTGTGACATTTGGCATCTCAGATATTTCATATCATAGATAAATGGCACTGAAGTTTGAACTCGTAATCATACAAATATCCAAATTTATCCAAAGTTAAATTTAGGCATTTTACTAGACTGATTTATGAATTGCTGAAGAAATTCCTATTTTTCTTCATATGGAAGCATACGACTAAATAGAAAAGCCATTCAAGTGATAACTTCCCTACCCTGCTCCCCAAGCTACAATGCATGGGATTGTAGTTTGCTTGGGGAAGACAAGGAAGAATGTCATATTATACCAAAAATGATGAACACCTATGACCTAATAATTTAATTAATTTTAACCACTGGCATAATGAGTTCACATTGGGTCTCAGAGAAGGCAAAGAAGATGATCTAGTTTTCATTGAGTGTAAACAGCACGGTATCACAATTCATGAAAAGTAATTCTCATGTAGGACAAAGAAAGTTGTAACCTCAAGATTGAATTCACTTCTATCGTTGTATTAGTTATGTGCCTCAATTAAAGAAATCATTCATGGTTAATTCAGATTTCTATGCTAACCATGATGGTTAATGGTTCACTCAACTCAATGTCACACCTCACATGTTTGGAGGGCCTGATCTAAATATACAGTTCTGTGTAGTTGAGACGCAAATATTATAAAATTTCAACTAAAGCTACAAAAGGAATCGTTCTCATTGGTGACAAAACGACATTATGGGAAACTTTAACATTTCCAATCTTATATGCCACAACATTGAAAAACTGTCTACAAACCTGACCCTTTAGTTTGACTGTCAAACCAATAAGATGGAACCTCAGGTGGCAAACAAAATGGTTCATTCTCCTGATTGCTACAAAATGGCTCTTTGCGTTTTTTTGTGGAAGATTCTGAAATCTGACCACCACCATCTGAACTCCACATATTTGAACAGGAACCGAAGCGTTCAAACTCAGTCCTGGTTGGGAAAAAACTGAATTCTTCATTCGCATAAGTGGTTTGATCATGGAATTGGTGTCTCTCCCGAGAACTGCTTGGAGCAACGTCTCCAGTTTCAAGAGCCCAAGTTTTCCTGCTGCTTACACATGGCAAGGAAGGTACACCCAACCTTAAAGATAAATCACATTCTGTGTCTGGTAGCTTTTCTTCTCTGGCTGTGATAAATTCTGATGGGAATCTGCTCATAGCATTTCCGGTCTTGTAAGACCGGAGGCTGTGCTCAGCAGGCTCTGCACTTGATATGATTGGTCTACCCAAAAATATAGTCTGTTGGTTGGCGTCTGCAGATATCTGGGAGCTTAAATTGGGTTCTTCAGTTTGACAACGAATTCCATAATACAATGGATAAACAGATCCCAAGTTAAGTGGGGTGTTGGTCTCAGTCATTGAATAGTTGTTATGAACAACTGGGACATTCTCAATCAAGAAAGCAGGGGTACTCGGAATGGTAGGGTTGTTATGTTGTTTTATTTGGCTACTGCGCTCTGAAGCAAAAAAACTGGAGTTCATACTCTTGGCTCTTGCAAAGTTCAACTGGTTGCCAGGGTGTAATGGCGATACCGGTAGGCGTCTCTCATCGGTGGCTTTATTCAATGTAGTGGCAAGAGTAGATGTTGGTTCTTGACCCCTTGGAGTAAGATAAGTCCTCGGGTTGCTATGGCGTTGGCTTCTAGAAGCTCGTACCGGAACACAACCGAGGTTAAGTGCAGCTGAATGCCACAGAGACGAAGCAAAGAAAAAGAAAACAGGAATAACTAACAACTTGAGTTCATACAAACAGATGACAAAAAACAAACCAAAACCTAATACATTTCCAATAAAGAAAAACAAAGATCACATTTTCGTCATTAGATCCAATAACTAATACAACTACGTCTTTTACCTTCAACACATGGAGGCAAAAGCTCACCACTTTCACTACTTTCATCTCTCCGAATTATAGTGTTAACAGCATCATTTAAACGGTCCCAAAGCGTCTCAAGATTCATATACTCAACCTAAGCAACAAAACTAAGAAAATTAAGGAAATGAAATCCAAAGCTTGAAACACGACAAGATCCAAATTGTGAGCAAAACCCAGAAGAGTAAAGGGCAAAAATACCTCGGAATTAGCTTTAGAATACATGATTTCTTCAGCTCTGAAAACAACAATCGGCAATTTCTCTTGCCATTCCTTGTTCTTTTTAGTAGCAGGGGTATGATTCTCATTGACAACCCTGATCAAACACATGGTGTGCAAATTCACTAAAATGCACAAAACAAAATACAAAGTCGAAACGAATCAACAAAATTAACAAGACCCAGAACCTGAAAATTTGCTGAATAATAGAACCTCTCATGGGTTGGTGCCTATCGCTATGCCAAGCTCTCCGCACACACTCGTACGGTCTCGGGCCTGGCCTCGGCATCTTCGTTCCGCAATAGCTAAGCCAGTCACAAAAATAAAAAATCAACAAAAGATTCGAAACTCTTAGCTCCCAAAAATTCAGTGGGTACTACTGAAGATGGGTTTGGATGATTTTGCATTAACTCTCTATCTCTCTTTTAATCCTCCATTTTCATTCCCCAATTGGCAATGGGACAGTTCTTGCTGGGTTTTGGAGAAAAGAGAGAAAGAGAGAGAAAGAGAAAGGGTAGCTTTCTCATTCCCTTGTCTTCTTCAATAATTTAAGATAGTTTACCCCCCAAAACTTTGATGCTCAATCTACTTGTTTTTGTGTATAAGGAGTGTCACCTATTGGGGAAAATAGAGTGGAGGGGTGGGGTGGGCTTCAAAAAGTGCTCTGTAAAATCTCCCTGCCACAACATTCAAGCAATTGGCACATCAATTAACCTTGTGCTATGGGCCACACCACCTCTAAAAACAGCGACTTCCCATCATCTCATACATAACTTTGAATCTATCTTCTAAATGACCAAACCAAATTTCAAAAACCTCAAACCATTTTCTTACTCCCCCCATTAAGAAAAATCACTTTCTTTTTTCCTTCTGGGTCTCTCTATTTTCACCCCAACTCACAACCTTTGCTTCAAAATAAGTAATGGGCTTTGAAAAATGGTGAGGAATTTTGTGTTTGGTTGAGTGGTAGCAGTGGCTAATGACACTGCCCTGACATTGCATGCCATACCCACTCTCTCATGTCTCATTTCCATGCCCCCACTTTGGAAAAACCATCCCAATTAATGACCCCATAAAAACCTCTTCTTTTCCTTTGCCTTTGCCTTTTCCTTTTCCCAAAATGGCAAAAATAGCTTACACTTTCAAACTTTCAACTCAGTTGTCCAACTCCTACAAGTAATAATTCGGATCTTCAAACTTACCATAAACAATTATAAATATAATTTCAAACTCAAAGTATTCAAAAATATATCATATAACTCAAAACATTCTAACACATATCATCATTTAAATATAGCTTTTTAACTCTAAACGTGTTACTCATCCCAATTATTCAACTTTCAATCAATTATAAAAATTAAACTCTCAAACTTATATAATTAATATTATTTTTGCAATTTCTTTTCTTTTTCTTTCTTTTTCATTTTAGTCAATTTTCTTCTCCATTCCATCTTTTTTCCCCCCATTTTCATGACAAGTCTGTGTCCACATGGAGCTCAAACTGCCAAAGTGGCAAACTCATCTTCTCTCTTTCCATGTATGTTGTCTGTCCCTTTTGCCCTTTTTCTAACTTGAGAGCTTTGAAAGTAGGGATGTTTACTGTTTAGTTTTGGATGGTTATGAATGAAACGTCTTTGTTTTGGATAATGATCTGGATTTCATTTTATCTTCTAACTCTTCCAAATCGTTAGTGAAAACGTGGCTAGACTAAATTCACGCATATATTATAACGGTCGAGTTCAAGAAGAACACGTGAATGATCGAAATCAACTTTACATAGAGAGAGATCATGGATATATGTAGGTAGGGTGAAGATAAACTAAAAGGAATTGACAGTGAGTAAGCAAAAAAAACATACTAAAAGGACTCGTGTTGGTACGTAGGAGATTACCAAGCGGTTTAAAATAAGTATATTAGTAAGATTGCAAGATGTCAAGTCCATTATATGATAAGTATAAAGTTCACATCTCGAACAAAGAGATTTAAATCTTTAAACATCAATTTAAGAAAAACACACGTATCTAAATTTCTATTAAAAAAACTAAAAGTTTATGCATAAGTCGTTGTCAATTATATTTAAAATGAATGTTTTCAAATATAGCAAAACATCACATAGATAAACGATTAGTAACCTATTAGATTATTCATCGTATAATCTTTATTGAATTAGCCACATATTATAAACATTAAATATCAAAACTTTGAGAGAGTGGTAATAAGATTAGATCACTTTCGAAGATAAACATCCATTCTATATTTATTATAACACTTTGGATTCTCAAGGTACCTCTCTCTTTCGAAAGAATTTGCAACATCGATCAAGCCCTAGTAACGATCTTACTTTGTTTTCCAACGACTATTGTTCAAACAAGTGAGCTTCATTTTGACTAAACTACGTCAATTCAATCAAATTAAGAGTCAATAAGCAAAATGCAATTAACATAGTATTGTATTATTAAATTTTCCAACTTCTCAAAATGCAAAATAGTAATAATAAGAGAAGAAGAATATTTTTTATAAAAAAAATTAACTTTAATTTATTTCTAATGAATCATATATTTTGAATGGGCGTTTTTTAAAATAGCAAAATAAATTAAAATGTTTACAAACTCTAGCAAAATTTTAGATTCTATAAATGATAGTTTTCGATCATTATAACATATCAATGACTATTAGTGATAGAATTAAACTATCGAAAATATTTATAAATATAACAAAACTTTCTTTTTGTCACTGAATAATTAAATCATGAGATAACTATAAGTATTTATCATCAAACACAATCACATGTTTTGCTCATTTACTTAATGAATAAATATAGCTCGAATTTGTATCTACGAGACAAGAAGCACATAAACGAGAATGACCTAGTTCGATCTTGACCTCGATCCCCTTTTAACTAAAAAAGAATTGTGTATATAAAATCCATTTAAATAAACTACTAAATTAGCTTGTCATAGATTAAATAAAATTAAACTCAAAAGAAAGTGGCAAAACCTTTTTCTCCTTACATGCAACTATCAAAATAGTCTATATAGATTCAGGGTATTAGCATATACATATACATTTTTTAAAAAAAAAGCTTATCAATGATATATATCATAAGCTATAAGAATGTATCGTGAATAGAATTTACTATATATGCATTTAATTATTAATTCTAAAGTATTTAGTTGATAGACAAATGATACATGAAAGTACTATCAACATCCATTATATATTCATTACTAAAAGGAAAAAGAAAAACACAAAGAAGATTCTAATACCAAACTTTGACCCAATTGTTGTCACATAAAATGATCAACCCATCTTTTTTATCCCCTCAAACTCTAAGCACTTACACCCTCATGCATTTATTTCACCATCTTTAATCTTTTGTCTACCTTTTTCTAATTGAGACAAATTAAGAAAAACTTTAGACTATTTTTTTTTCATATGATATATAAGGTTTTATTTTATGTGCCTTAGAGTACTTCTTTATGTAAAGTTTAATAGTAGAGGGATTATTGTATATCAATCAAAATCATCAATATACTTCTTTTTTTATTATGACTTGACCTATGTATTTTCATGAACATAATCAACAAAAGATTAAGTTATCTAATAATTTATTATGCTCTTGTAGTTTTCTTTGATGTGTCAAATCCAGATAAAACAAGACAAAAGTATGAATATCAAAAAAATTAAACCCTAAAATTTCAATATATATATATAGATATATGTATGTATCAATTATTTATACGTTTAATATCTTGATGTATAATTATATTATTGTTCTTTTTTGTTTTGTTCTATAGTGCAACCAAGATATATGTGTATGTTAGCAATAATAAGATTTGTCGTTGGAGTTTTTCAGTACTCACTGTTTGTACTTAGAAAAATAAAATTGATTTTTTTTAATTATTATTATTACTTCATTTTCACCCACAATAAAATAATAAAGACAAACTTAAAAGTCAACTCTTGTTTTCTCAATAATTGCATTTTTTTTTTTAAAATAAAGAAAGTTTGATTTTTCTTCCTTCTTCATTATTATTTCTCATTTTTAATCCAATTGGTGAATAGTAATGATAAGGATTTAGGGAGCTAAATAAGCTAAAGCTAATTTTATTGATTAATCATGATTAATAAAGAAGATTAATTATTAGAATTTTTGGTCTTCTAACTTATTTATTTATTTATTACATTTATTTGAACTAATTCATTTTTTTAATAATAAATTACATTTATTATCATTAAAAAACGAGACATTTTCACAACATAGTATTTTTTTTTATCTACGATAATTTTTCTTATAAAATCGATTAATTATTAAATTTAAGATAAATTAAAAGTTCAAGTAGAAAATTAAATAAATTCTAAAGCTTACGACCGAAACAACCTTTTCACTTTTTTCTTTCTCCATGTCTCTTTTAAAATTTCATTAAAATGGATTAATTGAACTTATTTATGTATATATATATATATATATATACAAACAAAAATTAAAAAAGAAAGAAGATAAAGGAATGGTCAATTTCGTAGTAAAGAGAAAAAAACAAAGAAACAAAGAAACGACATGTCGCTTGCTTCCTTATTGGAAAAGGACTTAACTATTTCGAATCTTGAATCCAAGCCGTCCATTACAGGATCGTACCGTCGTTTTGATAGTTCCCTTCCTATATTTGGTAGGAAAATAGCATTGAAAGTGTTTTGTGTGTGTCCTTATATAAAGTCATTTATATATTAAACTCATGACTTTATTAATGGTAATGACATGATTTGCTTTTACTATAGAGATTTAGAAATTCGAACGTTCATTCTAGTAAAAAAGTTTACTAATAGAACTATTAGACACAACTTCTAAAGACATGGTTATAGTTAAAATCACTTTAAGAATGTTTTTTAACCATTTAAAATCAAATTTAATGGTATGAATGTTGTCTTTAATAGGGTAAAATCAAACGTTAAATTGATTTGATTTTGTATGATTAAGAGTGTGTTTCAAAATGATTTTGAACTTCATAATAGAATTAAAATCACTTCCAAATATTCACTTAATTAGTAAAAAAATAAAGATTAACGATATATGGTTGTTCCTTTTAATAGTGTTTTTGCAATTAAAGCGAAATTATTTTAGGTTAAGATGAACACAATTTATACAAAATTTGTTACGAGTCAATTTTAGAGTTAGAAGTTCGATTTTTTCATTTAGAAGATGACATTATTTTAAGAAAGAGAGACCGATCAACATGTTTATGGGTCATCAATCTTGTTGCATTTTAAAATCACGTGAGATCCACTGGAAAATATCATCATCATTTTTGTTGTAAATTTTTGTTACAAATATTATTGTCAACCGACTAAATAATAACAATAAGAAGATAATGATACCAAACAATGCAGAGTAAACAACCTAAAATCGTAATCAAATTATATTTGTAACATGTCTAAATACACATAATAATAAAAAACAGTTTGATTACTCTTGCGATTGTGGCAATTTTGCCTTAGTAAACATGATCTTAGTTCAAAAAGTAACGTGTGAAACATGTAATTGTTATAGTTTGAATTACGTTTGAAACATTGATTATGTTGTAAATACATGTGATGACTTCTATAAATGTTAAACTAATACATCAAAATATCAAAATTTATACATGACATTTTCTAAATAAAATCTTATTTGAAAGTTGAGATTAATTCGCTTATGCAAATTTATGGGTTTAGCTGATAAAAACCGTGTTTGTTCAAATATATCATAATAAAGTGTAAAGTGATATATTTTGACATTTTTTTTTATAAAAAAAATTGTCTTCATATGAACTCAAAAAAGAAAAGATAGCATTGAAAAAAGAGTCATTTTCTACTTGTCATGGACACAAAACATCCCTTTCTTGTAAGCCTCTTTCTTTTCTTCCATAACCTCTCAATTATAAACCACACACATTTAAAAGAAGCTCGTAAAGTTTGAGTTGTCACGATAAGCTGGCACACTAGATAGATATACGATTAAGAGATTTGTAGTTAGAATCTTTCTACCTTCGTGGTACTAAAAAAATCTCGAAATCACAAAAATAAAAAAAGTGTTTACTTTTAAATAAATACTTTCTTAAGAAAGTGGTATTGGGTAACAGCAATAAGAATAACTTTAAAAAAAGAACAAGAGAGTGAAATTACAAAATCAAAATGTTCCCCAAGTACAGGCACAATAAGATGTCAAGATCAACCCCAGCATTAATGTGACAAGACAGATTGCATCATTCAGAGATTGAATGCCAAATGTATATATCATCAAAGCAATTAAACATCTGCAAGCTTCCAACCAAAAACAGATTCAATAGACAGAAACAGAGATAATTACTCTTTTTGACTGACAACTTCTGCTGTGAGAGGCTATCACCCCACATAAAAATGTTGGAATATAATACCAAAACCACAGCCAAAGCAAGAATCAAAATATATAAATCTTTGTGTCGTTTAGAAGGTGTAAATGTTTAGAAGGTGTAAATTCAAACCTCTTACCTTTTGATTCAGACTATATGCTAGCCCATCAAAGTAGCTATACTCACGTAAACCCTCCTCTACAATCAGTCCAATGAAGATTTTGCATCTACCTCCCTCATATATGAACATAATCTTTAGCAGTAGAATTGACCCACAAATGCCTGTTCACTGACATATATGAAATAGAATATATCATTGACGTGTGGACGTTACCATGAGACAAGAGATTCGGCTTTAATAGATGAAACGATATTTTTAATATGCTATAAAGATGTCAACATCACCATCAATAAAATATCAACAGACATCTTCATAAAATTGGGATTGTGATATTTCCATCAACATCAATATTTAAAATCTTGCTGGAAATATTAGGGGTTTTGTCCACCATCTTTTTTAGACAATCCTTAAAAGAGGGTTTTGGCTTTGAAATAATTCTGAATAAATGACATATTGTCTTTTGGAAAGATGAATTTGGGTAAACCATTTATTTCAGAGATCATTTACTTATAATCTAATATAGATTTTGGATACAGTCTCTTGGAAAGTCGTCTCTTTAAAGAAGTTAACAGTGTTTATCAAATTAAGAAGTTAACAGTGTTTTTCCTAATGAGGAAGAAAACTCCGTTTAACCTTTTATCTGCCTGATTGAGCCGCCGCTGAAGCTTGCTTGAACCTTCCTTCATTATGGGGGTGATCAGGTAATTCTTCCTCCCCTCGTCCACAATCGTGATTTTGCACAAAAACTTGGAGAAAATCTACAAGAAACTTAATGCTCCAGAATCATTTGAGATACAAATGATCTTATAGTTTAAAACTAAAAACAAAACAGCAGCACCCAATTGTATACTTAATTATAAATAACTGATCTAGCTAAGTCAAAATTAGTAGTAACCTTTATGCTTCCAAGCACTCAATGTAAAAATCTCTTCCGACACCGAGCAGATCCAAGCTCCTCGTATTCAGCCTTTGTAACACACATTGCTTCAAAACTAGGACTAGATGCTAGTAGTGATCCCCCTCTCCATGACCCTAAAATGGGACTGCAACAAAAGCAAGAGTGTTTACAATTGAGTGTCAGGCCGCTATATTGAATAAATAAAAACTAAAAAGAATTAAGATTTGGGTCATAAATTTACTCTTCTTGAGTTGTTATCTTCACTTGACACTCATCTGGGACAAGAGGACGGAGTTCCTTCTCTCTGAGATGATAGATTGAAATTGAATGTCAAATTGATGATTTATTTAAATCAAGAACATATAAACTTATGATCAAAGAAATGAGGGACTCACAATCTTTCAGCAAAATTGTGAAATAAAGTGCTTCCACCAGTCAAAACAATACTGCTTGAAAGTATAATAGTTAGTATCAGGTTAGAACGGATTGAAAATATATGCCTATTTGCGAGTCTACTAACAAATAGCAAACAAAATACCTCTCATAGAGCACAGGGTGCAGATGAGGATGGCAAGAATTAACAGCTCTAACAATGCACTCTGCTAGACCGGCCTGGTTCATTCCTGTTTCAACTGGTTGAGTAAGCCAAAATGGGATGGAAATACACATGGCATCATAGCAAGCCATAGCCTTTCAAGTCTTTGATTAGGGATAATTAAGAATTAAAAAGATTCTACATAACACCTTGAGAACCCCTGCCCTTTTGTCCAAATTAAGTGGTAAACGAGTATGGTACATTGGTTTCTCATCCAAGGTTATTAAAGAGGAGGAGAAAATAGGAGACATTGGTTTCTCATTCAGGGTTATTCAAATTCATAATCATTCATATTTTAAACGAATGTGGTACCTACCCAAATCTGCAGGGTGGAATATCATTTCCGGAACAAGGAAGCGTTCATTGGTCAAATCAAATTCCTGCCAAAAGCACGAAGATTTGAATTTAACAAACAAGGAAAAACTTGGTATTGATTCAAAAGTATGAGAATTTACATTTTTTGTTAGATCAATTCTCTTCTTATCTTCCGTCTTTTCTGATACGTCTAGCTCAATCACATCCTTCTTGACTCCAAGTGATGGAGATGAAACTTTTTCATCAGACAAGGAGAGATACCTCTTAGCGTCATCTGGATTTTTAACAAAACCCCTTGTATACGATACGCCATCAGGGAGAACGTATGTACATCGGAAGAAATTTTCCTTCCCCGACTTTCTACACAAAAATCAATGACAGACAATAGCTTTTATTCAAGAGTGATGCACAAACAAACCCAGAAGTACTTAAACAGCCAAAACTACTAAAATACTTAACAAGCCACTCTATGGGATAGCAAAGTTAGAAGCCAAAAGGTCTTGAAACCTGAAAAACTTCACCATCCTTTCCCCACATTTAAAGAAACCCAACATTCTAAATTAGAAAAAGACTAACAGCCGAAAACAATCTCACAATAAATCTTCAAACACAAAGAAAAGAAACTATAGACAGAAACTTCAATGGGATAACCAAAATTCAAAAGCCAGATAACTAGCACCATCCCGTGAAAAAAATGGTATTCTAACATCATTTCACCAATATTTTTCCTACAAACAGTCTGAAAATCACAGAAGAACAAGGAATTTCAAACAACCCCAGCAAAATTCATCTACGAAATCATTAGATACCCCCGCCATAGAAGAAAATGGGTGCAAACCTCGCAATCTGGAGGTCGCGGGGGACATTGAGGGAGACAAAGCAGAGCCTTTCTTTGACATCATCCATGATGAAGGTCTCATCCATAACATTCAGAGCACGATAAGACACTAACTCCTTCAAATAATTCGTCAATGCCTTCCCACCCAGGTCGATCCTTTTGACAGCGTAGTTCAGAGTGAAGTTCTGGAACACTGGAGCAGCATGAGTGAACGAAAACCCACAGTCAACAACAAGGCTACACTGTGCCCTAGATAGAAGGCTCGTCGGGCGGCGACTGGCCTCATAGAAATGAACTAAAGATGGAGAATCCGAAACATAGAGAGAAGCAAAATTGAAATCCTCGAAAACGAGTTCGTCAGTGGCGCGTTGAATGGAAGGAAGAGTGAAAAGAGGTTCTGTCAAAAGGAGGGAGGAATTGGAGGGATTGACATGAAGAAGAGAAGTGAAGAGGTGAGACCAAATGTCACGTTGTAGGTCGGGGTTTATGAGATACCCACGATCAATTGGGCGGCGAACGGAGGCTGATGTGAGGTCGAGATCGGAGGAGGGTTCGGTGGCGGCAGTGGCGGTAGTGGAAATGGAGATAGGAGAAGGATGGAGCCATTTCTTAGCGGAGAGAGGGCGGTAAAGGCAATTGGGGATTATGACGGAGGGGTCAAGGTCGCCGCCTGCACCGGCTTTGAGGAGACCGCCGCCGTTGTCTAAAACGACGACGTTGGACATGAGAACGGAATGTGAGCTATTTTGTGACGGTCGAGAGTCTTCACTGAGAGCTACGGCTTCCTCCTCTCCGGTGGATTGTTGTGGTGATGACGTGGTTTCTCATTTCATTTTCATCCTTCTAATTTGTGATTTATTCCATTTTAGCCCTTAGATTAGGTTATTTAAGTTCAAATATTTTTTATCCAAATTAAAAATTAAAAATATATAATATTAAAAATATATTTTCAAAATTTAGCATGAATTTTTTAATAAATATCCCAAACCAAACATCAATTAACATGTATTGAAAGTATAAGAATGGCACTTGAACAAACCTTAAACATATAGATATTAAAATAATTTTTAACCTAAATTAAACTTTTAAAAGTTACAATATTTAATCTTGAGAGAATATAGTAAAAAGTTGTTAGAATATCTAATTGTATTGTGTTAAACCACTCTTACTAAATTATAATTTCATTAGAACAACCTAATGGAATTTTCTTTAATATTTGGTGGTAAAGAAAATGTTTCATTTTTTTAAAAGCAAAATTTTCTTTTTTTCTATTTGTTATTTCTTATATTATTTTTATTTATATTATATTTTATCAATAAAAGTAAGGGTTATAATGTAAATCAAACAAATCTTATTACATACAAGTTGAAGGGCTAAACGTGCAATTTATAAGTATTATGAAATGTTTATAAATTCACCCAACTCCGACCACCGTGCTTTGTAAATTCGCTCTCTTCACGACGGAGCCGCCGCAATGTTTTTTCTGCAAGTTCATACGGTGGACAACGACCACCCTCTAACCGTCGGAATTCCGCTGGACGAATCTTCAACTACCAGCACCATTTCTCAACGGAACAGTACAGCTTCTCACGCCAACACGAAATTTTGCGAACGAAGAGGTATCGTTCACTTATTCCGAAGCGTTTCGAACTCATCTCTCCCTAACCCTAGCTCCCAATCCACGATTCTTTTTGTTGTTGCTGTTCCGAACTATCTATCATACGATGATTTCGTCACCTTCTGTGGCTCTCGCATCAACCATGTCTCCGAGCTTCTCTTCATCAGGTAACTCTTGATATTGCTTGTATTTCCGATCTTTTGTTAAAAAAATTTACTTTGTCTTGGTATCTGATGAATCGAACTCTTCTGATTTATGACAACATCGCGCTTAGCATTCTTGATTTACTTGATATTATGATACAAACATTCCTCGATTAGCCAATGGACAATGAGCCTCAAGACTTTAATTCTTTTATTTTTCAAGATTCTTTCCTCGACTTCTTTTTTTGGCAATCACGAAGCGCAGTTGAGTCGTTGATTGTGAATTTACGAAAGTTGTTAAGTTGGAATTATCCTGGGAAATTCTTGTTTTTCTTCCATGCATTGCATGATGCTATTGTATGAATTTAGTCTGCAATTCTGATGGAATTTATCACGGTAGTTGGTGGCAATTTTGATTAATTTTCTTGTATTGATGGAAATTTTAGGAACGATGGTGTGGAAGAACGATACAGTGTTTTGATTAAGCTTGGAAATCTAATAGATGCTGATAAGTTTTTTAGCAATTTGAATGGCAAGAAGTTTTCTCCCTCAGAGGTACGAGAACTTCTATTTCCGTCGTTTATTTGATTTAATGGAAACATGCTCATATAATATTGCTACAAATATTATTCATTTTTAGGCTGAGGTATGTCATATTCTGTTTCTGATGTCTGTCGAGTACACAGAATCAGCAGAGGTAGCCGGGTCGCCTCCCGATGGATGTACGGAATTGCCTACTTGCCCCGTTTGCCTAGGTGAGTCGAGCTTTTCTGTTTCTCGCCTCCTGACGATTGCTTGATTTATTTTGCTTGAGTTCAAAATTCTGATAGTTTAATTCTGCTAACCTAACCTGCATTTGATTGTTAGAGAGATTTGATCCTGATACTAGTGGGATAATTCACACATTATGTGACCATTCGTTTCACTGCCTCTGCATTTCAAAATGGACTTCTTTATCTTGTCAGGTGAGTGCATTCTTTGTTCGCTTCTGTTATCATTGTGTACTAGTGTTTTTGTACCTATGAATCATCGCATGATCAACAGCCTCTATAATTGAGACTTATTTTTCTCATTCTATGTTTTATTTAACATAAATTCCTAAGAGCGTTGCCCACCCCCCCCACCCTTTTGGATTGAGGCCTATTCGTATTTATCGGCTAGTTCTTGTTCTTTGGATTAGAGCTCAAATTTGTATAGCTTTCTTTTTTATATGATCTTTTGTATTCTTTCACTTCTATTAATGAAAATGATTTTCTGATTTAGAAAAAACAAATTGCTGCAAAACCTATAAAGCACTGTTGATGCAGGAGCCTTGGTGATTGTTTGAGCACACCTTAATACATAAATCTAAAATATATCTTGATTGAAATGTCAATGAAGTTCTCTTTACATTACATTTTCACCTTCTCATGATATGCCAGAACAATAGCTATAACTTACTGTATTTGATTCTTATTTTTCTTAATTGTCTGGAAAATAATGTGAAATACAAGAAATTACGTCTGTATGAGTTTTATCTGGTTGTGCTCTTCAAGGGAAGCCTTTTAGAATTGGTCAGCTTGCTTGAAAATTGAATTTCTTCTAACACACCATCTTTCTATATTTGGCAAATCATCAGGTCTGTCGTTTCTTTCAGCAGCAGGATGAGAAACAGGCATGCTTCATTTGTGGAACTGTGGAGAATCTCTGGGTGTGCGTGATATGTGGCTTTCTAGGATGTGGAAGGTTAGTTGCTAATATTGTCTTCTCTTATATATTCTAAGATGACATATTCAAGAAGACTGCTGTAGTGAAATACTTCGTGACATTAGTTCCTGCCCTTTTGGATCACGTTGATCTCAGGTATAAGGAAGGTCATGCAATCAGGCATTGGAAGAATATGCACCACTGCTATTCTCTTGATCTAAGAACACAGCAAATTTGGGATTATGTTGGTGACAATTACGTTCACCGCTTGAACCAGTCAAAAGTTGATTGTAAGTTTGGAGAGATGAATCCACACTGTATGTCACATGAAGGGGAGTGTGGAACCTGTGAATATGATGAAAACTCCGGAATCAATGAGGCCCTCTACCACAGTAAAGTTGAAGCAGTACGGTTTTCCAACAAATTCTTCGACAAATATGTATCATAAATTCTAATTTTTACCAGTCTGTAGACATATTTCTGTTGGGCAATTATTGTCTTAGAATTTCATGGACTTGAGACCATAAATTTAATTTGTGTGATATTGAAGGTTTAAAGGTTGGATAATACAAATTGTCTGCATTGGCATCTAGTTTCTTGATCACATTATCCATTCAAGAATTGCTTGTTCCTAATTCATATATTTGATATTTCCAAACAGATTGTGGATGAATATAATCGGCTTCTTGCAACACAGCTGGAAACTCAGAGACAAGTATGCATCTTCTTTCCTTGACCAAGCTTCTCTAATTTGTCTTGCGCCTTATTGCATGCATGTTGTTTTTGTTAAATAGTTCTTGCTGTTTTCAAAACTATCGTTGGCTCCCAATATTAGTTCACGTGAAAACATTTGTGCAATACTTCAAATTTCTTGAGTTTTGTTTTCCCTGAAGTGGACGTTGAATATTTTACTGAAATACGATGAGACAAGACAAAGTGGCCTGATATAGCTTGTTTCTAAAACGAACAATTACATGTTTCTGAACAGGCCAAGTCACTATCCTATATCATGCCACTTTGAACCATGTGCATCATGGTTTTGAGAATCTTTTGTATGAACTGTTATTCTAGATCAACACTTTGCACATCCACTTAATATCTTTATAAATTTCTTATTTAGTTGCTTAAAGTAAAAAGTAAATGAACTGTTGTGCATATTACTTAAAATCTGACCAATTTCCATCAGTGATTTGCATACACACACACATAGTGATCAATTGCCTTACTATCATTTCCACAGTATTATGAATCTCTGCTGGCAGAGGCCAAAAGCAAAAAGGAAATTTCCATTTCTGAAGCAGTGGAAGAGGCTTTAATATCCAAAACTCAAGACATTCAAGACAAACTTGAAAAATGCGTCAAGGAGACAAACACTGTTTCCGAAGTACGTTGTAAATATTTTCTCATTTTCTCATTTCGCAGTTTAGATGATCACATTTTTTCATGGCCAATGACACTGATGCTTTCTCTTCATCTGTGCAATTCAATCATGTGTCTTTCTAAATAGGTAAACCAAAAGCTAGTCAAGAATCAAGAAATGTGGCTGGCTAAAGCAAAGCAAATTGAAGAAAGGTACAGAATCTTACAATCCTTGATATGAAGGATTTATGATAGATTTCTTGTGTGATAGTATGATATGAAGATGACTTACAAGATCAGTTCTTGTGAGACCTTAGTTTTAAGAGATCAAGCTTGGTGTATTCCAACCTTTTTAGGAGTAAAAGGAAAATAAAACCTAAGAACTTATTTTGGATAGATAGCAGTGGCGATGAAGCTCACTTTAGTGGTTAGTTACTTCTGGATTAACTAATTACACTTTGTACGACAGAGAACTGGCTTCGTTGAAATCGAGGAATGAGAAAATACATGATTTGGAAGAGCAGGTAACAGACATTTACATATTTCCATGTCTCACTAGTTGGTAGTTAGTTGTACTTACCTCTGTTTGATTATATTATACAGATTAGAGATCTTACGGTCTACATTGAAGCTCAAAAGACACTCAACAACATTACAGATTCAGATGACATAAAAGGAGGAACACTCTTGCCTGTACCTGCAAAGGAATCGTCACCCGGCAATGGCAGAAAGAAGAAAGGTAACCGAAGGCGAAGTTAGATAGACATGTGCTCTTGTATGAACTCACACACACAGGTTCAGTTAGTAAACATTTTTTACTTAAAGCCTTAAAACTAAAGGGGGAAATTCTTACTTTGATCCATGTTCCATTTTGCTGCAAATATATGTATATATATGATGATTTGTTGTCTCATGTAAAGCAAAAAGGTATTATATATTATTGTATACATCATGTCAGTAGTTGGTGTATTGAGTCTTCGTGCATCCATTCAAGTTTTTGCTCATTTATGTATTTTGATGTCAAGGTTAGTTTGCTGTAAATTAGCTTTCTCCATACTAAAATTGATATTATTTTATTATATACAAACTTTATACTTTTAACACCATTATTATACAAGGGTGTACTATAATTTTTTTTGTTTTCTTTATTTTTTTAAGGGGAATATTTGGTTGATATTAGTTCTTCTAGAATTGTTCAAATAATCTGACAATTTAAATAATTCGGACTACTCAACTCAAATAATTAGGGTTTGATTGAATTTGGGTCGAGTTCGAGTGATATTTTTTGGGTTGAGTTCGAGTGACATTTTAAAGAAAATTAGAGTTGACATCACCTGAATTTCTAATATTATTAAAATATATAATATAATATATACAATTATTTATGATTTTTTAAAAAAAATTTATAGTAGATATTTGAATTTTAGTTATTAATGTTAATGGTGGACAAATATAATTATTTTAAGTTAATAAAAAATATATCTAAAAAATAAAATATAAATAAATAAATAACTCGATAATCCTTGGATAGATCGTATTTGAGTTGTCAAAATTTGGATTGTTCGAAGAAAGTTTTTTTAATCCAACCTATTTGCACCCTTAATATAAACTTTGAATAGAATAGTTATGTAACCAATCACTTTTTTATCACTTAAATTTTCTAGACTTGGATTGAAGGGTGGTTTTTAATCGATAAACATATTTAATTTTCTAAATTGTGATTTTTAATTGATTTACATTAAGAGGATGTTGTCGAAAATAGAAAATATTATAAAAATTAGGAACTTCGTGAGTGTAGACGATTAGTGACATAAATTTGTTGAATGATTTTTGATCATTCAATAATCAGAACGTCCATCCCAACTCCTCTTGAACATAGAAATCTTTTTGAAGTCCCTCCTTATAGGGAAGAGGTATTGTTGGATGTAATGTTGGAGTAGGATGATGATGGTGTAAGAGCAAAACGAGAAGGTGAAAAATGGATGTTAGAAAAGAGTTCCAAATGCAAATTAGGGCTAAACACAATGAGGTACAAAAGTAATTTGAAAATGAAGAAATGATGTTGTTATAATGTTAATGTACAAACATATGGTCAAATTAGCCAAAGTGGAAATCGAAACTATAAGGAACACAGAAACCCTGAGAAAAATTAACATCAGATTGTTATCTACCCATATCCTTTTTTTTTCTTATCCCTCACAAAGGACTAAAGACCAAAAATAAAAGAAAGAGAGAAAAAAAAATCAATGAAAAAATTAACTAAGAAGATATTATGATATATCTCACAACAGTCAGCCCACAGTTGATACAACAAAAATCGATTTCTTCGATCGTCAACCATCATCAACCTCTCCTGTTTTGTGTCTGATCTTCTGAGTTCCCCCTATGATGCCGTACTTGCTTGCTCGCTCGCCATCTCCGAGTCTTCGTGGACGTAAACCAACTGCACAATGCTACAGCTTGCTTGCTACAATGCCACATACAACAAGCTTCTAGCATGTATTGATTCATGTATCCTACATCTACATAACCTAATTCGGCAATTTGCCTTTTGCTCTAATCACAAACATCTCCTATGGTCAACAACATCATCGTTGAGGTTGATCAGGACCTGCAGCACCCGTAGCAGTGCTTGGCCCGGCACCGTTTTCAACTGGAGGAGAGGTCCCCCACTTGCCTTCTGATTCTGATGGTTCGAGTACGTGGACACCGCCATCCGATAGTCCCAATGCAAATTGGTTGGGTTCAGATGGATGTGCGGCGATAACTAGAGGATGTACCCTCAAGCTGCTAAAGAATTGACACAATGGAATTGATTAGAAAAAATGGTGAATGAAGAACTACAAAGTTGTGGATAACAAGTACACGTATGAGAGAGTTTTTCACTTTTCGGGTAAGAAATAATTTCATTGATAAATGAAAATATCCAAAGGGTACAATGTCTAAGTGAGCTGATCTTACAAAATAAATAAACACACCTTGGATTAGAAGACAAGTAAGCGTTCGGATTTATTCGACATCTTAATCGAAGAGTCGAAGCAGTAAGAACACCTACACTTCCATCTTCAAAGCTGACATAGATTGACTGACTATCACAAGAGAAAGTGGCATGTGTGATTGGACCACTAGCTTCTCGTGGGACCCACTGTTGAAGAAAATAAGTTCCAAAAATGATCAATGACGATACAAATTACAAACTACAAACTACAAAAATAAAAAAACAAAAAAACATGCTCTTGATTCTTGATTCTTGATTCTTGAATATGGCATTGTTCTGCATACTACATACCTGCTTAAGGCATTCCAATTTTGGTGCTTCATATATGGCTATCTGAGTTTCGTGAATGGCCAACAAGTGTATCTGGTCTATGTGGAATTGAACGCGTGTATCGGCGAGAGGAGCGGTTGTTCGACTGCTTGGAACCTGTAAGAATTTGTTAACCTGTTTCTCCCATCCATCAGTGCTCCAGACGCACAGCTACAAGAAACAATAACGATTATAATATATAAACACAATAAAGGATAAAGAAACAAAGGAGCCATGCAGCTCAATAACTCCAAACACAAAGTAGATAAAACCGAAAAAAAACTTTTAAATCAAACCTGAGAGTCGGCTCCCGAAGATACAAGAACATTTAGTTGATTCGAGAAGGCAAGGCCAGTTATTCTTTTCTGGTGACCTTTTAACTTGGTTTTCACCTGCATTATGAAAGCTATTGATTATCAAAGATCTGAACTCCAATTTCAATTCATATACTTGCAAACTAAAAGATCAATCTAACGAAATTTGACCTCATCAACTCGAACGTTGTAAATCTGAATAGAAGAGTCCTCCATGCCTATAGCAATAATATTGTTATCCTGGGGGTGAAATGCCAAAAATGTTGCTGCTGGTGGTGGGGGCATGAACGTTGTCATTGTCTGCATTGAAAATATTTGGCTAATTTCAATACTGACACGTATTTATTACTTGAAATATTTAGCTTTTCATCCAAATATAAGATGTAAATACATTTATTCAAACACATTAGTTTTGTTGTGAAGTATGCCAATCATGGTCGGTTATGTATACAATAAAATGAACTCTACCTTAAACGTCATCATATTGAATAGGGATATTTTCCCTCCTGAGGCAGACATAACATAGGAGTCATTCTTTGAAAGTGCAAAGCATGGGACAGCATCTTCTGGATTTGTATCACTTATATCGTTGGTCATCAATATTCCACTCGGTGGTTGCCATAGCTGTGGCGCTACGCTAGCTGTGGCCTGCACACGACGTTATTTCGTAAGTAGGGGATTTCTAGGAATGAATCATAGTGTACATGCATCTGACATGAATAAAGAAAGCAAATACCTTTACCGTCACATTTCGATCATTTCTCTGCCATCTCCATAACTTATGTACAGCATTAGATGCTAATGCCAATATTGCAAGGCCGGAATTTGTATAGATCAATCTCGAAACCTGAAATAGCAATCAATGTATCAAAACATAATTGTAAACCAAGATAAATGTGCTTCACCAAAGAAATTAATCCGTTGAAATTTCTTTATAATATTGTTCGCTTAATGCAGCGCAACCCAGCTGCCTCCAAAAGGGAATTCTAAAACCTTTTTGATAAATTATATTGAAAAATATGGTGGTATTCAAGGAAAAAGTGTGATCATAAAAAACTAAAACATGCTGTGCATTAGAATGCTTGATCTTGTAAGATACCATTATAAGAAAACTGGGAGAAATCAACAGAACGTAGTATTTCATGACATCTTCTGCCTAGTTCAACAAAAACTAACTTCAAACTAACAATAAGACTAACTTTAAGATTTATAATAAGTAAATAGACCAAATTTGAACATTTTAAAGTATAGAAATAAACTAGAATGAGATTCAAAGTACAGGGACCAAAATGGCAATTTAACCTATTGTGATTATATAAATATACTTATGAACAAGACCCATACCCTTGAAGCTGTTAGATTATCGGGAAGCCTCAAGGAACGACATTGAGTTGGTTCATTGATTTCTGTAAGTTTCCAGATCCTAGATTTATCCACTGACTCATCAGCAATTCGGGGCTTTACATCAGCCAAACTTCGACTATCATTGTTCTGAAATTGTCAGTAAAAGAAAGGGTAAATCACTGAATTATCAAACTGCTTATGAATGTCAAGCATGTTAGGTTCCGAATCCAATATAGAAGCATAACAATCATCATTGATAAACAAAACTTGTGAACAAGACACTTACAATTCCAACCATGGCTGCTGCAACTGGGGGAGTCCGATCTCCAATGCTCATACCAACAGACACCGCAGGAGGGCCAAATGAACCTATTGGTGGAGCCTAAAGGAAAATGATTGAATAAAATCACCACTGGAGAAAGAAAAGTAAACAAAGGATATGTAATATTTGAAATACTATACCTTCACAACAGCAGCAGAAGCAACTCTAGAAGCATCAAATGTACGATTTTCTACTGTTCGGAGCATCCTAAATCCCTCTGCATTGGCTAGAATCTTGATACCATTATCGTTTGTTGAGACAGCCAATAGTACTCCATCCTTATTAAATCTTATACATGGGGATGCCTGCGGATTTTGGAAATTAATATGATAAGCTTACTGCAAGCATATTGTTAGGATCAGTACGAAAGTAATGCTCATATCATGACTAACCGGCAATCCACCGTCGGCATCAATACTCGTTAAAATATTTACACTATCCATATCCCAGAATTTAACAGAGAAATCATCACCAGCAGCCAAGAAACGATTTTTGGTGGTATCAAATTGGACAACACCCACTGATCGCTTGCCAAGGCCTTGATATGTACGCTTTACAGCTCCTTCACTTTCATTCCACTCAACCAAGTATGATTCTCCATCCTTATTTGTCCCGCAAGAAAACAACCTATAGGTAGAAAATAAAAAAGCAAAAATATTGTAGAATAAGTAACAACTAGAAGGATAACATTATTACTTAGATTAAAAAATATCCATAATAGTAAAATATTAGCATATAAACCTCGTTCCATCAGCACTATATGCCATTGTAGTAGATGAGTGGCCTGGTGCATCATAGTCAACTCTTGACCCCATGTTATCGTATAACCATGCCTTTATTTTTCCGTCAGCTGCTGTTGAGAAGATAAACTAGAAAGAAAGGAAGTTGAGAATAAGAAATCACATTACTAAAGTATGTCTACCCTAATACACAACGAAAATGCTGTGCCCATAGGAAGGTACATACAAATATCGTGTTCTAAATTAAATAGTCATTAAAAGTTATGCATACACGATACACCCAACTCAAGAAAAAAAAAAACAAAGTAGATATACACATGGTTGTGAGTCTGTGACTCTGTTGTTAGGGTGGATAAAATGAACAGCTAACTCAAGAAGAGACTCAAATATTCAATGTTTTTACTTTTTGTCTTCACATCGTAGTAAACTTTTAGTTTTTTGGCTAAAAGAAATCATAGCGTTTACCCATCACTCTACACTTAGTTATGTTTAAAGAGGTTTCCAGCACTTAGGAACTGGAGAGTTTTCTTTCTTTCTTTAAACCAAGCCCACAAATACCCCACCAAAGAAAAGGGGACGAAATAAGCAAAATGTTCCCTAAAAGTGTAGAACCCCAAAAGGGAGACATAAAACTTAACCAAAAAAACCTCAATAAATTTATTCACATTCCTACTAGAACTTTTGTGGGTTTTTTTATTTCCCTCTCTTAGATAAATCCAGGTTAGTAGATCGGTCCATGGAATTTCACTACTTATATGATATCTGGAGCTAATTTTTAGAATTGATAATTTTATTGGGATCAGTTTTCCAAAGATGATGCCATTTTTCCAATAAGAAAATTGACAGTTGTGACAAATTACATAATGCTCCATTTCACAAAAAAAGTCATGAATTGAAAAGAGTGAGATTCATACTACCTGAATGTTCTCCTTGTGATGTGGGCATATAGAATACACAGGTGCATCATGGCCCTCAAAAGTAAACTGCTTAACTCCAGTGACTGCATCCCACACCTACAAAGTATGAAAGAATAGTTCTTAGTAAGAAATCCACCCTGTGCTCGTCATCTGAAAGTCACTGAGAAACAAACGTTACAAACCTTAATAACTCTATCTTCCCCACAGGTAACTAAGCATAGCTGCTTGTTTGGATATGAAAAGGCGAGATCATTGACACTGCCAACATGAGCCTCAATCTGTATTTAGAAGTTAAACAAGAAAAGAACGTCAATCACCAAAATTATGCAAACAAGATCAGGATTAAGCAGTTACAATTGGATACTGAAAGTACAGAGTAAAAACTGATCGAGATTTCCCCCCAACACGAACCTCTAAGTGGTTTCTTAATTCATCACCAGCCTGATAGGAATATATGTGCACGATATGCTTTGAATATGCAACACCTGGATGTTGAAAAGTAATCTAAACTAGTCAATTACCAATTTTTTTAGAATATACTTCTCTAACAAAACAACAGTTTCTCAAGAGTCTATCTTAGCACAAAGAACTAAAGGGGGAAAAAACAAAAGAAAAAAACAAAGATTGAACTCACCAAAAAGTGTTCCATCAGGGCTCCACATTACACGATTAATTGATGCAGTATAATCACTGGCCAATGATGCCTAGAAGCAAACAAAAGAGTTCAGTAAGTGCATTTTCAGCTATAAATCTAACAAGAAATGTTTCACGGGAGCCCAATGCAACGCAACAAAAGCCAAACCTGTAAAGCCACTGAACGTGCTGCAAGATCCCAAACTTTAAAATTTCTAATAGCAATCCTTTCACGACCACCAACCTCCCAGATCATCACGTCGCCCACGTTTGTTCCAACTGAATTCAAAAATACATTGAAAGGAATGTAAGATATGCACTCTTATCCAGCATCTACAAGCGTAGTACAGTCAACATAAAAACAAAAGGGTGTTGATATCGCTTCTAAAGCAATTTGGGACATACCAAGTAGTATAGTTTGTTGTTGTGGATGAAAATCCATACTCTTGACAACTGAACCTTGACTCAAGGTTGTAACAACATTCTTAGGCAAGTCATCAGAAGAATAGGAGCTCTGTCCATGACCTTGGTTGCCATATCCAACAGGAAGAATGTTTACCGGTAAATTAGTAACCTGCAATAAACCATGTGGCAGTTCAAAACCAATGACATAGGTTTGAGTTGTTTAGAATAGCAGGTAAAGCACATACGTAGATAAAAAAAACTTAGAAAGCTCCTGAGATTAATCAATTCCAGAAATAACTAAAATTATTACATAAGATATTTTCACTATGACAGGCATCATAATGTGTCCTAGGCACAATTACAACAATTTCTTTCTAAGATGTGCAGACAAAGATCAGGAAAGTCAGGCTAACGTGGTTAATAAATTCAACCCAAAATTTGAAGCTTGAAGTGAAAGTTCCCACAAGAAAATGAAATGTTCAATTTTTCCCTCCCACGCTAAATGGATAAGGCGAGAAGCACTTCCATTAATAGATGTGAAAAAATCATAGTTCAAGATAAGGCGAAAGGCTTTGCTCTGAGATGCATAGAAAAAAGGGAAAAGAGACATTTTTTAGGAGAGAAAATAAAAAGAAGAAAAAGATGAAGCTAAGCAGTACCTCTTCAGATAATCCAAATGGTCTTGATCGCTTCAACACATGTTCAGAATCAGCTGTTTGATAGTCCATAGTTGGGTTATTGGTAGGAGGAGTTCTAGGTCGCTTTAAAATAGCTGCTACCAAATTTCCATCAGAAATCAGGGGGTGAAATTACATCACGAGAAAATAACTTGAGATAAGAAGTGTACAACTTGGAAACTTAACAAGCATTTCATGACTTTGGAGACAGACTATCTCAATGAGTGGGGTTGAACAGTGTCAATTTAAATAATATTAAAAAACCACACATTATTATTTTGTTATACATTTTCTTCAGCTTGTTTATTCTATGTTATGACACAATTGCACAAGAACAAAGACTACAAGCCATACATATTCAGCATAACTAAATGCAAGAGTGCAAATGTGCATACCCTCTCCACCTAGGTGAAAAAGGAAGAAGAGTCACATCCTACCCGCATTATTAGCTGCATTGAGACCAATAGGTGCAGCAGAAGCTGATGGATGAGGCACAGGGGACGGATTTGCCATCCATCCAGCTAAAGAAGTTGGAAGAGCAGCTGGTGTAGGCTGAAATGGCTTCAAACACACAACATGGACCAGCATTTCAAACTCCATGGGCCAAGAAACAAACTAATGGCTTGAAAATTCATAAAACAAAACAATGTCCTAAACTTACACCATGCGCACTCAAGGGAGGAAAGGCTGCAGCCTTCGGAACACCCCCCATTAAGGGATTGGTCACAGGAGATGGAGCCCTGGCACCATTTGGTTGTCCACAACTATGGTCAACGAATAAGGTCTTTATGTCAGGGTTTGGTCTTGGATTCTTACAGAGCTGGTGCTGCCAATTTAAACTGCATTCTCAATTTGGAAAAAAAAAAACGTAATAATTAAATTCAGGTTTAAAAACTTATTACAATTAGCCGACCTTAAAACAGAGAGACAACAAAAAGGCAGAATTAGTAGAGACCTCTGATTAATTAAAGTCCGCAATCTCGAGTTTTTCAAGGTTGGAAATTGAAGCTTATCACGAAAAAGTGGATTAGCTTCAATCAATTTTTTCAATTCAGCAAGCATTATACCCCTAGCAGACTTGGTGTCTCCATACTTCGATAACTGCTCGTTATCTCTGCAAAACAACACATTTCATAAGATTTCATTACATTGATAGAGAAAGACGTAAAATGAAGTTCGGGAACAAAAGGTCCACAATCCAAGCAACAACTTTCTTTTTCTTTCAAATCAAGTAACCTCGTACCTGAAGTTCTCCAAAGTCAATAACTGTGTAATTTCCTTGAAGAGCTCTTCATTAAACGCCGAAAACACTTTCAAATCCTTAACTAGAATATCCACAGCTTTCGCTCTATCCCGCCTACAATTTCATTCTATCCTTTAGTATAGTTGAGGTGAAGAGAAAGAAAAACACAAAGCAGCATGATAAACCAAATCCACAAAATTCCATTTCTTTTTTACTTGTCTAAAGCTTCAAGATACTTCTGCTTCCGTATTTCAAAAAATATCTTCATGGAGTATCTATTGTCATCAACCTTCGTAAACCCAGATAGATACTTCTCCACCTCTTCCCACTCGCCATTCGTAACCATATCTTCAAAATATCTCATATTGAAGAAAAACCCCGACTCTTGCTCCAACCTCCACCAACATCCAAAAAAAAAAAATAATAAGTTAGCAACACCACACAAATTTAACAACATGAAGAAGAAAAAAAAATAATAATAAAACATACTTATGAACTGTCTCCTTGAATTTCTCCTCGTCCAGAAACTGGAGTATGAGAAACACAAGCTCCCTGCTAAGCGAAGACATGTCTATGTCTTCAATTTTGGAAAGAACAACAAGAACCTGAAACGATCTAGCTAAACAGATCAATTAACATTACCAGAAATTCCAATTCGGAATTGAAATCCGATGTTGAAAAAATAACGAATTACATAAAAAATAAAAATAAAAAAAAATAGAAAGAGAGAGAAATTAAAGAATACCTCCTCCTCGGCGCAAGATTAGGGAAGTCAGATCGGAAGTGGTTGAAAGGAGGAAGAGTAAGAAAAATCGGAGAGTTGGAGTGGTTTTTGTGTCTGAAAGGTTTGTGTTGGTTGAAGCTTTTATACAGAGAAAAGAGGAGAGGGTTAGGGATTTGGAAGAGAGAGATGTGAAGCGAAGAAAGAGAGGTAATGGGACAAATTAAATAGCGCGACCGAGAACGAGATGATAGATGATAAATAATAGTGTAATAAGAGGGATTGATTATCAGTTGATAAGTTGGGTGATAAGGACGTGGTTGATAAGTAGTTATAGTTATATTTTGTCTTAAATAAGGCAGGAGGCTTTGCGTATATATCTTCCGCTGCATTTGCGCGATTTTCCAAGACTACTCTCCCCGTTTTCACCAACCTCATTTTTCTAACTTCAAAATATCCATTTACCTAAATACCCTTTCTCTTTCCTTCCTTTTCTTTTCCTTTTTTTTTCTTCACTTTTCATTTTAAAAAATACAAGAGAGTTTTTATATTACATTTCTCACGATCACGTCTCAATATCAATAATAACATATAAATAAATATATTAAAAAACGAAACGACGCTTGATAGCTTGACAAGTCAAAACATTTCAACATAGAAGTTTAAGTATGGAACCATGGTCAAAAAATAAAAAAGTTTCATTACATATGGATTGATAATCTCTTCCTAAAAGAGACAATAAAGTTGATTTGATTTTTTTTTCTACTAAAATAAGTAAAGGATAATTTAATATATTTTATATTTCATAGTCGATACCATGCAAGTCAAAGTTCCTAAAATCTACATGAATACAAAACTAACGTCTAATTATTATGCATGAATTAAAGTAAACGTTTATTTCTAAAATAAAACGAGATATTAATTTCTTGATTAATGTTAGGTCCATTTCAGACTATACTTAAAACTATCTTTTAAGAAGATGTATGGTGTGAAAATCTAATATATATATCAACTTAATGAACAATATTTTAATTTAACACAAAAAAAATTATTTAATATTTAGGAGCTTTAAATTTGTTGCTTCTTTTATATGTTGGGTTTAATTCAAACCATTTTATGTAACATTTAATATAAAAATATATTGTCTATTTTTTCTCAAACCAATTATTTTAATACAATCTCAACCGTTCATTGGATGAATAATTTAAAATGTCAATCACAAACAACATTTATTAGTATTATTAGGTTCGATTATTCAAGATATTTGTTTCTCTTTTATTATTAATATAAATCTAATTAAACTTTAGTACTCTGTAGTTACTAAAAGGAAAATTTTTAAAAAGAGTAGGTTTTACAAAAATGTTTTCGACTTATAACAAATTTTATCACTGATAGTCATTGATATGTTATTCGGATATAATCCAAAATTTTGTTATAACTTATAGATATTTTAATTTATTATGCTATTTTTTAAAATGTTCCCTGCTAAAAACAATTATCTTGCTATAAATACATGAATAAATAAAATTTTAGTTTAATTTTCAATATGAATTTTTACTAGAAATAAAAATTAAAAAAAATTATATGCACTAATAAGATTTTAAAAATAAATTGGTTAATGGTGTAGTGGTTAGCACTTTGGACTTTGAATCCAACGACCTGGGTTCGACTCCCGGTAGGACCTATCAAAAAAAAATCTACACTTATCTTGTAATAAAATTAAAATTATGTTGATTTGATTTTCCTTTATTATATTTATGTTCGTGCGTATTTTTAGTATTATATTTTATATAATTTATTTAATATTTATGAGTTTTAAATTTATTGCATTTCTATATGTATTTAATTTATTCAACTAAAGTGTTTAATTCAAACCATTCTACACCAAAGAATGTAAATCATCTTTGATTTGATTTAGAAAAGCATTTAATATAAATATATTGTTTACCTTCTTTTCAAACTATTTATTTTATTACAATTTCAAAGATTCTCTCGATCAATAATTTAAAATGGTTGTCACAAACAAAAATTCATTCATTTATTAGTATTATTAATCATTTTTTTTCATCTTTTCCTCTATTTTATAAATGGTCAAATATTTTCCAATTTGAAATATGGATTTTTTCTTGCCACTTATTAAGTTAAATTATTAAAGATAAATGTTTGTGATATTTTGTTATTAATATAAAATCAAACTTCACATGATCTATACTAACTTTATAATTACTTAAAAAATCATTTTTCTTGTTATAAATACATGAATAAATAATATTTTAATTTAATTTTCAATAGTAAAAAATTTAAAAATTATACGTGGTAATAATATTTTAAAAATAAATTGGTTCTATGGTGTAGTGGTTAGCACTTTGGACTTTGAATCCAACAACCTGAGTTCGACTCTCGGTAGGACCTATCAAATTTTGACCATTTATCTTTTTTAAAAAAACAATAGTTTTTTTCATAAATTTTCTCTTAAATATATAATTTTTAAAAACTTAAAAGGCTATTGTTATTCATTTTTGGATTGTGTATATATAAATACAAAGGTAGATCTTAGCAATGCAATGAAGAAGATGTGTGTAATATTTTAGACATAATTTCATTTCTTAGTACAGAATTGATTTTGGATTCTCTTTACTTTTCCTTTCCTTCTTTTTTCAACTTTTACATATCTCAATCATGTTATCCTTTTTCAAAAACATTATGATTTATAAAGTTTCATATTATAAGAAAATTTTAAAAGTTAGGAATCAATTTTTATTATAGAATTTGATTCCTATTAAATTGTTGTATATCTAACCTAACTTTAGAAAAAGAACCTAAAAGTTGAGCTAATATTGACATAATTATTGTTGTTGTTTTTTTATTTTTTTGTTATTTTAGGAAATTGACACGATTGTTAATAATATGAAATAACAATATAATAGAGTATATAACATACTAAATACGAATAAGTAAAAAAATCATCGATGATGAACTTTTTAATTTATAAAAAAGTTGAACAAAATATTTTAACGGAATAATATCAGCTAGTATTGATTATAGTATTGTTGGATTGTATGAATTGTTTGGATCATAAACTTTTAATTTAATCAAATTTGACCCTAAATCTATCTAAGTGTTTAGTTTTAATAGTCAGTGTTTAATTTTGTCATTTTGCATGTATTCGACTCAATAACACTATGTACTATACGAAAAGAAATTGCATCAAATGACAAATAAAATAAGAACGAAAGTGAGATAATCTTGTCACCTAGATAAAATTAATTTTTTATAAAAGTCAAAACTATATAACTTATTTCAACAAATCCAATCAAACTAAAAATAATAATCATTAAAAAAAGAATAGAAAAAATAAACAAACAAAAACAAAATCACTAAAAAGAAAAAATTAATTATATTTTTATTTTAGTTAAGTATCAAAATATATATAACAAAATGAGAAAAACTCATCAAATCATTTTTTAAATATTTCAAGTTTGTCATTCATTTTCATTTTCATCGTCTTTCTCAACTTAATTTTTTGTTCTCTCTTATATTACTATTTATTTTTTTTGAATTATTCGATTCTTTCGAATATAAAAAATCGAAATCTAAACGATAATGACTATCCAAATTCAAACACTATTTTACTCAACATAGTTCAAATTTTTTTTTGTTTTCGAAATAATTAATATTTGAGTGGTTTATTATATTTTATAAAAAAACTCAATTTATTTTCTAAATATTTATTAAAATAAAAAGAACTAAAAAAAACAAGGAGATAGTGAAACCCAAATTGTGGTAGGTAGGAAGGACACGTAAGAGAACAAAAAACGAAGGCGAGTACCGAAATTGTGTACTCGCAGGAAGAGGAGTGCAGAAATTGAAAGGAAAAAAAAAAAAGAAGTATTTGGAATGAATGACTTTAGTGGGGCCCATGGAAACAAGCGTGTAAGAAACGTATGCTAAAAATAAGGCAACAACACACACTACAGACTACACACACACACCCCTTTCTCTTTCTCATTCTCGCATTGTATCATATCGTGAGAAAAAAAAGGCGATAGAGATAAGTGCATGTGTGAGTCTCAGTCTCTCTATTTTCATTTTAAAACAACGCTTCCAAATCTAATCAATTTTTCCACTACATCCCCCTCTACTCTAACAACCCTGCACTTCCTTTCCACCGCCAATCACAACAATACTACTTATATTCTTTTTCTTTTTCAAACTCTCATATTTCCATTTTTTTTTCTTTTACATATAATTACTAATTTCTGAAATTAAATGGTTGAGATATTATTATATTTACAATTATAACTTTCTTCACCTCATCATTCATTTTTGTACCTTAAATGGTTGAGTCAATATTTGTGTATATGATAATGTTGAAAATCACACATTATAATTTTTTTAAAAAAACTATATATGTGGACGTAATCAAAATAAATATGTTTTCAACTCATTTTATTTTATAAAGTTTGGGGGAAAAAAAGGCTTAGAACAAATGTGAAAGAGGTTGGAATTTTCCTTAAAGTAGGACAAAAGAAAAATAAAATAAAATCATTATTTATTATAACTAATTTGAAGTTTTTTTCTTTTTTCTTTTGAGGAATTAAAGTTCCTATTTACTGAGAAATTCCCAAAAGCAAAAGAGAAGAAAATGATTGCTACTTAAATATGCATCACACAATTTGAGTATTTATTTTGAATATATAAGAAGGGATAAATAAATAAATAAATAAATAAGTCAGTTTCTTGAAGTTTCAAGTCAATGTTGGGTGTACACTAAAAAAATTTAATGAAGATAGTTTGTGAAAATGACTTTGTGATATAAATTTACCAAAATGACTTTGTGAAAAAAAGATATTTCATTCTTAGGTAAGGTGATTTCTAACCTTTTTCTTTTCCTTTAAAAGAAAATTTTACCATTAGTAAATTTCCAACTTTTTTTTTTTACTATCGATATAAATATTATGTTATTCTATATATATATATATAAATGTAGAATATGTTTCAACCCTTTTTTTTAATGACATTATTATTATTATTATTATTATCATAATCATGATTTAATTTTAATGAGTATAGTTTTATAAATGATAGTGAAGAAAAAAAAGTTGGAAAAGGAAACCCTAAATCATGGCAATGTTGGGCCCAGGAAGAAAAGAGATTGACTTAATGACATTTTAATTATATTTCACTAATCAAACTGTTTCAATGGTGTTTAAGACTAATATGTAAATATGATCAAATGATTTCTCTCTATATATTTGGTAATCAAATTAAATATGGAGACTAAATAATGCATTACAAATCATTCATTATTAAACCTCTTATTTTATAACACAAAATTTTGTCGAGTTGTTCTTTCTTTAATTAAATGTAGCAAAGTATAGAAAGGTTGTTTATAGAAATGAATTAAAATAAACAAATCAATAGTCACAAATGAGAAGAGAAAATAAAATTTTAAAAGATAAATTAGTTTATTTGTTTTTTGCATGCATAGAATGATACTTTTGCATAGTCTTTTCCTAATATCAAGTATATATATAAGCTCACACTTTATAGAGACTTTCCATTAAAGTTTTATCTAATTAATATTTGTTTTATATCTTAAAACAAAAATGTAAAGTAATGTTAAACAAAAAGGGAAGATTTAATCAAAAACTATCTTATCTTATCAACATCTTGTATTTGCTCATATTTCTTTCTTTCATGCTTGCTGAGGTGTCTCGAGAATGCTAGTTTGGTTAAGTTGTTTGTTGTTCGGGTTCATTACCTTAAAAAAGGAAGAAAAATAGAAAGAAAGAAAGGATCATGTGTTCACAATATTGGTAGCGTACCATACCCTCTTTTTGTTTATACCATACAATTACTTCTCTTAGACATTAGTAGAACTCATATTAATATCAATGGACCTTATTTTGCTTATAAAAAATACGGTTGAATATTAACTATATATATGTGATGATTCAATTAATCCTTAAACAATAATTTTTGCTATTTTTGCAAGAGTCCCTAAATATATTTTATGGTATATTTTCAACTATAATAAAATAAATCACAATATTTATAACATATGACAAAATATCACAGTTTATTTATAATAGATTTTGATAGACTATTGCATGTGTCTATTTATACCGTATTTGAATTTACACACGAACCCATTTTAGTTTTTCAAAAAAGTATGAATATAATTGAAACTTTAGCATCCTCTTTTTCTTTTTGTGAAATGGAAAAGGGCTATAAAGAGAGAGAAAATAAAATGTATTAATTTTGGGAAAAGTCCATCTCAAGAAGTTTGATGGATATTTCCAACTTTTCCATTGTGTGTTATTTGTTTTTAATGGAAAGTCCACATGTATTTTAAGCCCAAATGTCATACTAACATTCATATATTTAATTTCATATGTCAACATCTTAACACCAACTCAAATCTATTACATAATACTGTGATCAATTAAATATCATAAAATTCTAGATAAAGAGATATGATTAAATAATATATTTCATTTCTTTTTAGATTTATATAACAACCTTTATTTTAATTATTATAGTTATTGAAAGAGTCGTCCTTTGAATTGATTGAAAAATAAATAAAACTTAAAACGTCTAAATGAACTTAACTAATTAAGTGCTAATTGACACCGTCATTCATCCTAAATTCGAGAGATTCAAATAACTTTAAATTTAAAAAACCTTAAAATTATTTCATCTTATATTTCTCGTGGTTTTATTTTTTCATTAGAAAAAAATATCAAATACAAAATTTTTCATAAGACGTTGAACTTAACACGAGGAATAAAAAAATGGAACTTTCTAACACGAGACCACGTTAATTGAGTGGGGGCTATGGACAGGATAGTAAAACCCTATAGACGTGTCCATCTCAATATTCATCCTTTTTATGCAAAAATCAATTTTCTATCTCTAAAACCCCAAATTAATTTTCTAAATATATGTATACTAATTGGATTTTTTTTTTTGTTTATGTTGTGAAATAATATTTCAAATTAAAGTTGATCATAAAAATAGATGGAAAAAATAATGGATCCAAACATAATTTTCTAAAAATTGAAATGCCTAAATGACTTGAAGTAAAATACAAAAGTGGATGATAAACGTTTGGAAATTATTAGGACTATGAATGATGTTTTTAAAAGTGTAATTATCTTTGGTGAAATTTGAATTAGAATATTTAGATCTTTTCATCCTTTAAACTAAAATAAAAATGAGATTTAAAATAGTAAAATTTAATAATTAAAATACAAGGTATTTTTATTTAATTTAATAATATTTGAAAAAGTGAAAAAACCGTAAAAGATGAAGAATTTATTTGTAGTACATCAAATTCTTTTCATTATTACGTCAACATTTTCCGATACGTCACATTACCATTACAGTTGTTATAGAGCATCTTTCACTTTTATGGAAGAAATGGTGTCAAATTTATCTACGACATAGTAACGTCATTTTCAATTTTCAAAATAGTTCTAACCCATCTCGAGAGAAGAAGAGGAAAAAATGGAAGTAAGTTATGTTGATAGAATTACTACTGTACTTCCTAATTTGTTTCCCAAATCACGGAGTAAAACAAGCGTTACAAAATGAAAAGTAAATAGGATATATATTAGTAGTCACCGACACAAAACGTTATTTTAAGAGAAAGGAAAGAGATAGAACTACTAAAATGAATATAAAATTAGTAAAATATATCACTTCGTTTGAAAGAAAATAATAGACAAATTTACTCATTTTGTTTAGTAATGTTTAGAGAGACCAAATAAAAATGTAATCCAAATCACAAGTATTACCCTCAAATATAATTTAACCTAAACATAACCTTTCTTATTTGTTATAAAATTGATCCAAAAAGAGGGCACGTGAGGAACACGTGATGCATTTGAGCCCATTAGGTGATGAAATGTATTGACCCATCAAGAGAGGTCCAAATACCAATTCTTCTTCTTCTTCTTCTTTATTATTTTTAAGGAATATTTGTTGTGAGATTGTTACTATTTAATTTGATTATGTTATTTTAATTTTATTTCTTGAGATTATTTAAATTACAAATTGGTCTTTAAGGTATTCTATTTCTTCCCAAGTCATTTTAGTTTGAGATTGTTGTACCTTTTAAAATCATTGTTGGCAATTGTGTAATGAAGTAGATTGGTGTTCTTGATAAATTTCAAGTTTTATATAGAAAAGTGGGTTCCAATGAACAAATTAAATTATATTAGACATATTATAATTATAAGGTTTTAGTGGTTAAGGTTTGTATACATTTTTTACATATTATATCTAACGAGATCTATCTATGTTTATATGACTGCATTCAACATGAGGCGAATTTAATTAACATATGACCTTTATTAATGACAAACTTCTATTGGTTTATATTATTGATAGATATCAATAAACTTCTATTAATTTTCATAACTGATAGGACTATCAATATCTATATGAAATAATATAGAAAATTTTGCTGTAATTTGATCTACTTTTGTGTATTTTTTTCTTTACCTGGACGAACATATTTTTTTTGAGAAGTTTTAAGTCTACCCGTTTCTTAAACAACATTAAATTAATGAGAAAATTGGTAGCAACACACCAAAACCAAAACTTGTCCCACAATTTTGATACAAAAATGTAGTGTTAACATCACCATTATACATTTGTTGTCCAAAGTTGATTAAGACTCTTGACCCTCACTTTATATATATATAATATATATATATATATATATATATAGCCATAAAAATAAAGAAAGGAAAAGAAGAAGAAAAGAAAAAAAACATTTGCTTTGATAATAAGCAAAGTGGGTGTGGGGGGAAGTTGAGACTTTCATGGGCAATGTTGTGTCCCTTTCATTTGTTTTAAGAATCAAACTCTGACTCTTAACTTCTCTGCATTTTGTCACCTCTCTCTCTCTTTCTCTTTTCTATTTTTATACCATTTTCTCCCATCATTAACATATTTAATCATCTATCTATATTCCCATCAAACAACAAAATAGCCATAACGAATAAAAAGGAAAGATTAGGGTTAAAAGATAAAGAATAAAAAGAGAAAGATATAGATGGTGATGGAAAAGGACCATTTTTTAAAAGTCCATATTGTACATATATATATATATATACAAGGTTCTTTCTAGTCAATGTAGCATCAACAGGCCAAATTCCCTCTAAGAGTTCAAACATTCCAAAGAGAAAAAACAAACAAATAAAAGCAAAATATTAAATCACAACTCTAGTGACCAACTTTCAACCACTGTGCATGTGTATCCTACTTGGTTTCCAAGCTTGATGACATTTTCAACAATTTTCTAAAATTATCGTATACGTTCTTGACATAACAAAATTTAAAATCACTTTAGATATAAACTTCAAAAAGCACATTCGATAGATTCACAATGCCACGAGCTTAATTATTAGACAACAAACAAAAGTTTTTCGAGTCTAATAACTAGCAAATTTAGAGACTAAATTAGAAATTAAAAAGAGGGGGAAAAACCCAAATAAAAAATTAAAGAATGTGACAGCAAACAGAAACAAAATGAGTCACATTAAAGTTGAGAAGAGAGAGGTGAGAAGTGAAGAGAAAAATCAGAGGGTGGGGCTTTGTGTTGAAAGCTTCTATTTGAGAATGATTGTTAGTTTTTTTTTTCTTTCCCTTCTAACTTTTGCAGAGGGAATCTCAACTTACCCCCAAAAAAAGAGAAAAGAGTTGGAATTAATAGGAAAAAAATGAAAGGAATCACAGCCTTAAGAGATACAAATATGTCAAAATCATTCATTTCTAAACTTTAGAAATTTTGCTCTTATTGGATACATATAAAAGTTGCTAGCTGTTTTTTCTAAGGTGTCGGATTCTACCAACAATAAATTTCATGCCTTTTTACATTACATGCCATATGGTGGTAATTTTCCATTATTTTCACTTGGATATGGAGGCAATCCAGGTCGTAAAGCTATTGTAAAGTTAGAAAATCTACGTTTAAAAATTAAAATTGTTTAGTTCGGACTTGCAAAGAGTCAATGATAAGTTTTTAAGTAAGTTTTTTGCAATTTGAAAAGGTGTACTTACTTTTTGTTTGTTCAACTTTTGGTTGGCTGTACATTCTTTTTTTTCTTCTCACTTTTGTTTGCAAGACTCAATTGAGGTATTAACTTGTATTTTTTTGCATGTAACAATTGTACATGAGACAAAATACTGTTGTTTCTTTGTTTTACACAAACAACAAAGTTACAAAATGCTTTCACACATGTGAAATGTGTTATATGTCCAAAGAAAAAAAAAGTCATTTTTTGCTTTATGATTTTTTCATGGCATCTTATGTCAAATGGTAAGTTAAGACAATTATCACCAATGGTGACCGACAAAGTTACGAAGGTTTATGTTTGAAGTGAAGAATATTTTCACATTTGTGTGGATTGATATATATATATAGAAATAGACCAAATATGTAACTATTGGAACATAGAGTAGGGTAAGGCAAAGGAAGGGACAAAAGAGCAGAGGGAAAAGACTAGGTAGCTCTATGCCATGGCAGAAAAAAAAAATAGTAAAGGAGAGTTATATAATTGAACAGCATTTTGATAGATAGTATATACCTAACTGTGGCTCTATACAATCCGACCCCAAATTCCTATTTTTATGATTTATAGAAAATTACTTTTTTCTTTTTATATGTGCGAGTATTCGTACATATGAATTAACCTTATGATTTTTTTTAGTCATTGAAACTATGTCACTTTTTTCCATCACTAGACCAATTCATGCCTAATCAAAGGCTTAAAGGTAGGAAGTGAGATCATTATCAAGTAGTTAATTAGTTTTTATATTTTAAACGGTTCTTAAACTTATGCTACTCATATTCTTAAAATAAAATAATACGAAGAGAATAAGTTATAATATCATGTGTATGTATGCACGTGTACGTGTGAAAAGGAAAAAACGAAAAGCATGATGAAGATATAGAGAAGAGTTAGTAGAGAGAGATAAGAGGAGAAAAATATATGTGACAAAGGGGGTTGAGTTGAGGTTGCCACACTAAATATAAGTGAATGTGTGGTATGGATTATGAAATATGAAAAGGTGAGAAGTTTAAAGAATGGAAATCTATTTCTAACCCATGTATTTGAAATTTCATAAATCTATTAATATTATGCAGTCAACTTGATCCAAAGTAATTTCTAAACGAATTGAGAATACAATTAACATAAGTGCTAACTAAGTTCTGAGAATTGGAGTAATGTAATAAAATTAGAACGTGATATAACCCATGTTTGAAATGGACATTTTGAATATGATTTGTAATACATTGTTTCCTCACGGCATGATCCTATTTTTTTTTTTATATTCCATCCTCGTTTGCACATCACGCATTCTAACACCCCTTAAACTCCTAATATACCTGATCATATATCAGCTCCACTAGTTCTTACGTTTCAACATATTTCACTTATAACCCATGAGTGTTATGAATACTTCCTATTTGATCTCTAAATTTCAAAATTTTAGACCTGACGCAATTCAGTTTGGAATTTTCTTTTTGGTCCTTTAGATCTCAATATTTTACACCTCCCTCTGAATTCTTTCTGATGCTCCATTTTTTGTTCTCATAGACTAATCATTAGTGAAAATTACTTAAAAATCAAGAGTGCAGATGTAGACAGTTTCTTATGTTTTTCAAAAAAAGAAAAATAATAAAATATTTTTCCATGTTTTTTCTGGAATGAGAACAAATTATTCAAACCCTTCTTTCACCTTAAACAAAACAAAACAAAAAACCAAAAATATTAAAATAGTTATCAAAATCCCTTCACCTCTCTTACAGAAAAATAAAAAAAATAAATAAAGGACAAATTTAAGAATTTAATATGTGCCTTTTTGAAATTAAACTTTTATTTGTTCATAAACCCATTAACCCATCACTGTGCTGTGCCCCTCATCGCTGTGATCTTGTTATTAAAGAAACAAGGAAAATGGTTCAAAATGAAACATCTTTTACTCATGAAAGGGTCTGAAATTTCAAAGTTCAACAACTTTAAAGACATCAACAGCCATAAAAAATCCTCACAAACTTGATACTTTTTTTTTTTAAAAAAAACCATAAATAAGAAATAGCTATCAAAATCCCTTACACCCCTCTTAAAACTTATTAAACATTTATAAAGAAAACCTCCTTATAAACACAAAATTAAAAATAAAAAAACCTACACATCTTTTTTAAGACACTTCAAAATTCCAGTAAATCTGTAGTTTACTGCTAAACAAAACTGTTTATAAATAGTTATCAAAATCCCTTACACCCCTTCCCCTAAAGAAAAAATCAAAGTTCAAGGACCCTATTAAAACGATTTTGAAGTTCAACGTCCTTTCAAAGACACAAAACAGAATTCAAAACCATAATTAAACAATATATAAAGTTATCAAATTCCCTTTCACACACTACCATTACTAAGAAAAAACAACAAACAAGAAACAGGCCAATCCTTATTAACCCGATATTTGGAAACGTTAATGATTAAGTGGAAATGAGAGTGTGTGTAGATGAACCTGATATGGAGAAACAGGGCAGAAAAGGCAAGAAGACAGATGCAAAAGGAGGGAAAAAGAAATCCCAGTGATGAGAGACAGCACTGGATAGGCTGTAGCTTAATGAAGGGATATGGAATCTTTACAATATGCTGCTGCCTGTCAATAGAAAAAAGAAAAATAAATAAGTGAGAAATCATATCAGTCTATTCTGTCGCAGTCTTCATCTTATGCTAATGGTCACACAGAAAACTTCAATTATGTATTTATATTTTTTTCTTTTCAGACTTGTACGTACCTCACGGCTTATGACTCACTTGGCTGCTTGCCTGCTTCCTCCAGCAAAAGCTGCCATTGTTTTTCTTCCATCTGACTGCCTCTCACTTATGAAAGCTTGATAAATACTTAAGCCCTCCAGGTAGTAGTGGCTCTAGTCTAGTTAGTAGTACCTTCCTTCACATGACCGACAATAATAATAAAAATGAAAAAGGCTCTAAAATTTCATTGTCGTTCTTGACATTTTCTTTTTTCAAAAAAGAAAATGTTATTTTTACTTATTCTCATTGTCGTCTTTATTATTTTTCTTTTTAATCTTCAAATTTTAGAAAGAACTTTCCCCGCCATCAGTCACCAAACTTGAAATACAAAGTCCATCCGATGTGATATAAAAGAATTTGAAGGGTGAGCTAATATCCGGTGATCATTGTCAATCAACCGCCGACCACCACCAATCAATTTATTTTTTTTTTTAACAAAAACATTTTAGTATATATATAACAAACAAAAAAACTTGTATATACAAATATTTCAAAATAAAATTTTAAACCAAAAGAAGTTTTTTTTTTTCTAAAGTGTTCAAATAAAAATAAAATTTTGAAAAACTCTTTTCTAAGTCATTTAAAATACACTTTCTTATGCTTTTTTTTTCTTTGCAAAATTATTTTTATGTACTTGTTAATAGTCATATATGGAGAATGTACTTAAATTTATTAAATGAACAATTTAATTAACAAAGATTAAATCACATATTAATTTCTAAGTCATTTAAAGTGTTCTATAAAACAAAATATTAAAAATATTCATGTAAAAACAAACTCAAGTTTATCCGTTTTGTCTGGGTGTATATACCAATAATTCTCATTTCTCATTAACTCCCCCCCCCCCCCCCCCCCCCCCCCCTCCCCCAAAAAAAAAAAAATCACGTCATTCTAACCGGAAACCAAACAATGAGAAATAATAAAGCTTTTGTCCCATTTCCAACTTTCAAGTAAAAACTAAAAGTTAGAAGTAAACCAAGAAAAGGGGGAAAAATAAACAAAACAAACAGCCATTCTTTTATTATTTATTAAAAAAGCCCTATTCCCATCCACATATGAACAATCATTGCGCTTATTTATCCCCTCACAAATCTTTGGTTCGAAATATCCCTGTTAGAAACATTCTTGAATCCAAAAACTACAAAACTTTTGGATACTGGATCATAACTTGTTATAGGTTCAATTCACGGTGGTCACTCGTCTAGGATTAAATATTCCACTATTTTCCTAACACCAGATATTAGTTGAGGTGTGTAAGCTGCCCCGACGCTCACTGATAAAGTTACGGAACAAACTAGCTGTCTTTCAAAAACTCATGACAAAACCATTTTGTTTAATGAATAACTCTTGTCGATAAGGGCAATGGCCAAAATAGACTTCCCTCTTTTTTGTACTCTGAAAATATTATTATTTTAGCAACTAGGCTCAATAATCTTTCTACCAAGAATGGAGAGAGAGTTACCTGTCTTGATTGAGAAGTAGGCAGATAAGCTTTTAGCAAACCAGGGCCCTCACGTCAATCCACCAGCGCAAAGAGAGTAATGATAATGCATGCATGACCCAACATTGCAACATTCTGCGGGTAATATATGACAGTGCCGGGAGCCCATTTTTCTGTCATATATATGAAGAATACAATCATGCTAACCATCATTACACTCTGTAAGTTGTATTGTCACCAACCTGAAAAGAAGAAGAAAAGTGATGGAGGAGAGTAAAGCGATGAAGCAACAGCCCAAGAAAAACTTGTGGAAACCAGAAGAAGATTTGATCCTCAGAAGCTATGTGGAAACTCATGGTGAAGGGAATTGGGCGATTGTCTCCCAGGAATCAGGTAAAAGAAATTGAATCCAAAAATCTATAGATTAACTGATATAAAACGTGCACGCGACAGTAATACTATATAAGCTACAGTTCATCGTTCCCAGAACTCTATAGAACACAGTGGGACAAAGATGAACGAATTTTTAAAAAAATGCTGCATAAACATATCAGGAATTATAGTGTTCACATCTGTGTGCGTGTGTGTGGGTGTTCCTCTCCCCATCTCTCAGGTTTGATGCGAGGAGCGAAAAGCTGCAGGCTGAGATGGAAGAATTACCTCCGGCCTAATATAAAACGTGGGGGGATGTCCAAAGAGGAAGAGGATCTAATTATCCGTATGCATAAACTTCTAGGCAACAGGTCAGTTTGTATTGCATTAACCTCTACAAAACTTAATCATTACTTACAGTAAAGAGAGCAAACTTGCTGAATGTTTGGTTTCAACTCTGTTACTTCTTCCATCAGATGGTCATTGATTGCCGGTCGGCTTCCAGGTCGAACTGATAATGAGGTGAAGAACTACTGGAATACCCATTTAAACAAGAATGGCCTGCAGGATAAAAGAAAAGCCAATAACTCTAACAGCTGTAAGAAAAATGATGACAACAACAGCGATGATGGGAATAATAAGAAGCAAAAGAAAGTTATCAATCAGATTTATTATCCTCAACCACCAATTTGCAGTGACAACGGGACAGATTTGGCTCACGATATACAGAGAAGGAACCAGGAAGAGAACAGAGAAAAGCAAGATCCTTGGAATATGGATGACATAACAAGTTCTCATTACAATATAAACTCACCAATGATACCTGCAAATAACACGACGTTTAATTTTGACGACGAGCCTTACTTTGACCACCTTGATCCCTTCTTCCTGTTTGAAGCATTTGGATGCAGTAGTGTTGATGCATCACTGGATAACATGTAACTTGTGATTCATTAGAAACCCCACGCTCAGGTAGGCTTCTTATTGTCAAAATCCTTATTCTTTTCCAACCAGTAAGATGGTAAAATTGCACCAGCTCTGTTTAACATTCAGAACCATAGCTTCAAATTCCATGCAACCTTTTCCTGTACCTTTTGAGCAACTTTACACATTGTTATGTAGCAATCAGAACTGCATTTTCAAAAAACATCTTGGAATCTACCAAATTTTACAGCACGGAAGCCGAACACGGCTATTATATTATAGATATCGTTATTTCTATTATATGTATTAAAAAAATAAACAAATAGTGGTACACGTTGGAGAACACAGAACGACTTATCCAGTTTAGGTGCAATGCTTTAGTGCATTTCCTTGTGGAAGTTGACTGAACAAGAATATGAAAGCCTTCACATTAGATATCATTGAACATTCATATAATATGATGGATTGATACCATGGAAAATCTAAAAAATCCACACTTTCCTGCCAAAATTAAGCTATACTTAACAGATATTCAATTCTCTATGTTCCAATGTATTGGACCAACAGGGCTTGTTAATCAACAAGGAATAGAGCGAATATTACAAGACTTCATCTTGCTGAATGTAATATGAACCATCATCCAGTGGCAATGAGGGAGGGGTTCCAGGAGGGATGTTAGCAGCCCCATTCTCTCCAGCACACACACACAAAGCCTCTGCATCCCTGATGGCAGCGTCAAGGTCAATGTGACCACTTAACTCATTAATAAACTTCAAGAGTGTGTCGAAGTCCATCTGCTCCCCCATTATCTTGTTACGATAGCGCTTCAAGACTGCAACACAAATGTACAGATGCAGATGTTCGGATGGATAATGAGTCCACAATACCTCCCATAGGTGCATGACCTTTTCGTATGCAAATTCTCTGTCCATGAATAAAGAGCATATCAGCAAGATGATTAAGAGAAAAAATGCATGATAAACTAATTCTCTATCAAAAGAAGTGTAGAAAATTGGGTAAAAATATAACCAATATTCCAGTCTTAAAAGAAAAAAATATGCAAAATACAGGTGACATGAGCCTGACCTTTTGAACTGTATGAGAACCCAACGGAAGCAAAAGAAGTAATTCAAGCAATCATGCTGGCTGAAGTAGTTGTGCAATGGGGTATCTAACAACTCTACCAGCTGCCAAAGATGTAGCAGAAGAAAATTAGGAAGGAAAATCATACCATATAAAGGTACCAAACATTGTAATGGGAGGTGGGAACCTTGGAAATTGCAAAAAGTTGGCAATGCATCCCAGTCTGGTCACGATTAAAGTTTGGTCCAAGGCGTTCCATTAGAGCAACAAAACACCAAAATGACTCTGACTCATCGCCCATTACAAACAATATAGGTGAAAGGAAATCACTCATACCCTGTAAGTTATCACAGTAAAATCATCAAGAGTTAGTAAAGGAACAAAACACCAAAATGAATCTGACTCATTGCCCATTACAGAGAACACAGGTGAAAGGAAATCACCCATACCCTGTAAGTTATCACAGCAAAATGATCAAGAGTTAAATGTAGTTAAACCAATGGGATTTGACTCACATAATTCGCCAAAGCAATTTTAGTGCATCAAAAAAGGTGTACAAAAGGGGGAAAAAACTAAAGTGCAGCTTTCATTTACTGACATATCAAAAATTGAATTAAAAAAACTATGAACATGGCGATAAATAGAAAAAAATACAACTTTCATGCATTACAATTTGATGATCATTGTTAAATGCACAACAAAAGTAAGCCTTCGTTAGCAATTAACCAGGACAAACTATTCGAAAGATACCATGGCTGTATGGGACCATTTAGAAAGTCTGATGGAACCTTTTTCTTCTTCTTTTTCATTATTAGGAAACACTTTAACCGATGAATGAAATATCCAAATAGTACAAAAGGGAGAACCTGATAAGGAGAATAACCAAAAACCAACAATAAAAACAACATTGGTCAATTTGATGAAATTTTAACAACTTTTTTCAGAATTCTCCAAACTTGGCCCTCATGGAATAGTCTTATTCCCCTATGCTCGTATATTTATAGACATTGTAAATATATATATGTTTATATCAAATAACAACTTCGGTTGAGAAAAAATGAAAGAATACACAGACATACAAAAACCCTACAAAAAGAGGAGACTCCCTTTACAAGAAGGAACTCCAACCATATGAAATAACACCTATAGAATAATTAAATAGAGGATAGAATTCAGAAAGCACCCAAGACTTCAAACATCCTAGTTATATCCTTGCTGACATATAGAATTCATATCTAGATCAAACGACTTCATATGTAGATATAATATAGTTAGGCGGCAGCATAAATTACAAAAACTTCAGGTATCCCTTAACTGACATTTAATTTCAAATAAAGTGCTCTTTCTGAGACACTAGTATTTGGTTGATGAAAAAGGTAAGATCAAGCATAAGTAATATCCTTGATGCCTGAACTATAACTATTAGGCATAGGAAAAATGAAATACCTGACAATATCCAAGATCGAAGTTATAAAATGAGTAGGTCAACAAAATATCATGAAGAAGCTTCACATTAGGGTTTTCATCTCCATCAAAGAACGAAAGTGATCGGTCCGTTCTCACCTTAGGAAAACATTATGATGAACTATTTAGAAATGGAAAAAAAGAAGATAAAATTTATTTAATAACCAACTAAAGAAAACAAAGTATTTCCTTTCAATACACCTACCACATCCTTCTCAATAAGGCCTTTCCTTTCTTTAAATTTGGTAAATCTTTTTGCCTGCTCCGGGGATATACTCTGCAAAAAAGAAAAAACAAAAAAAAAGATAGTACGTAGATAAGCTTCATTAAGTGGGTTGTGGAAAAATGGATGACTTCATTATTTACAAAGCTTTACCTCAAATAAATTTATCAAGAGAACCTATAGATACTTCCGTGGAAGAAAGGTTCCACAGCATAAAAGTTCAAAAAAGATTCACTTATATTTTTTGATAGATGGACTAGTCACTAGGCTGTCTTGAATGAATTATACAGTTCAGAGTTCTTTTTTCTCTGTAATCTCTATTGATGGGTTATGAAATACCTTTTTTTTGGATAATTGAGACAGATTTCATTTCAAAATATTAAAGGATGTAAAGAATCCCCTTCAATCTAATAAAAACGAGGTGTGTTAACAAAAGTCCCCAATCCAAATTGATCATAAATGAAGTAAGCAATCACTTTTCATTGGTTGGATAAAAAGAGATTAGTGCTCAAAAGTACAAGAAATCCAAAAAAGGATACAAAACCATAATAGAAAAATAAATTAAAACAAAGAAACATAAAAGAATTATGAGAGCAACATAAAAGCATTTTCAGTTGGGACAAATATTATAGGCTCTTATTAGTACATCATGTGATGTAGGAAGTGTTTTTTATTTTTTTTGGTTCCTTTTTGTTTAGTTTATTAATTAGTTGCATTGTTAGTTTTAGCTAATTCCTAGTTAAGTAGTATGTAGAATTTAGTTACGATCTTTGTTCTTTATCAAGCCTATCTGTAGCCACTTTTAGGCAGTAATTGAGAGCCACTACTTTCGGCCAAGTGAACACTTTGGATCGGCTCTCACGGAGGATATTGTCAATAGTGGCCCATCTTGTTGTACTCTCTAATAGGAGGAAGACTTGAATCAAGTTCTTTGAAGATATGAGTTCATGGCTTTCGTTTAGAACCTCTTCTTCCAGAAGTTAAGTTTTTTGCTTGCTTGTCATAGGGCACCAGAGATTTTATATTTATTTATTTATTTCTAATTATTCAAATTCTTCAGCTAAAAATTATTTTTGGGCATAAAAAGCTAACTTTTATAATCTCTACCATCTAAAATTTAAAGTCACGTGGAGATAAAACTCATGTAGCCTTCTAGCTTCAGCAGTAAACCAAAAACAAATGTAGGAGAAGAGGAGAGGGTTTATGATAAACCTGCCACTGGTTCTTTATTGTCAAATACTCGGATCTTTTGATGGATTGAAGATATTCCCTCTCAGCATATGTGGAATTATAAGCATGGAACCCCAACAAGAAAGCCCATACCTAGATTTTATTCATATTGTTGACAAGAAACAAAACTTCATTTCAAAAATAATAATAGTATTAAAAGAAAAGAGAACTTAGAAACAAAAATCTATGGAGGACCATGAAGCCCTTCAAATAGTTTGATCATAAACCAAGTTCGATTTGTACTACTGTAGTTAGAAGAAAAGAGAATACACAAATTGTACACAGTACTTCACTAGCCCTATCAAAGACATACCTCTTTTCGTAAATTATGCTCTACACCCCCATAAAAGATTCTCTTTCTCAAAGATGTTGAATCCAGAACTCGTCCCTCAGCATCCAAGAAAGTGGCCCACTAAAAATATAAAAGGTAGTGTGGTCAAACATATATCCTGTTGCAAGTGCATGGATGCAATGTAATTGATCTTGTATATATGGGTGCGTAAAGTATTCCATGAAAAAGCCAAATCATCCAAGGACAGTCTTGGAGTCCACTATTCTCAACGCTTTCTTATGGCATAAAAGTTTACAAGCCATTAAGAGACAGTTTCCCTTTCGTACAAAAGAGAATTTAGGCGGAGTAATATTGACAAAGAACAAGACCACAATGATGTTAATTGTATTACTATATCATCTTTAACAAAAGAAAAAAAGAATGAAATACGTATTTACCTCTTCAGATCCGAGAGGTGGTTGCCGTGGCTTTCCCCACACTAAGGTCAACTTATCAAACTGCCAAAGATGCAAAAAGTGCATGATTCAAGATAAGTTTTACAGTGAAGTAAAGGAAAAAGAGAAAAAAGAATAAATGAAATTACAGTGGAAATTACAGACGAAATCACCTGAATAGGATCCTGGACAACAGGACTATCATCTGTAACTTTTTCTAAATCATTGGATGATGTCTGAGGGGAATCAAGAGAAGATTGATTTTGTATTCTCATCTCTGCCACACTAAAACCATTATTATGATTTTCACGGAATAATTGTGAAGTTGTTTCTCGTGCAAATTTGGTGACAAGAGAAAATTTTTCCAGAATTTGAATTGGGAGGTCACGTGCTGGATCTTGAGCCTTATGCCTTTGTTTCCCACCGTACCGAGAAATTCTGGATCTTTCGTCATGAGAATCTTCACCAGCCCTCCTTTCCGAATTTGATGGAGACACATCAACAGAAGCAGATGAAACAGCACTGGCTATCGAACCAGACCTTGGCAGCTCCAAAGAAGATAAAGTTCTCTAGATATGAAAATAAAGTGGATCAGTATCCTTGGATGATATGACAGTAGTAAAGCAATAATACAAGAAAGGAAATGCCGCTAAAAGGTTGAAAATCTGATGAGAACCAAAAGATTGACCTAGAGAAACAATCGTTGGAAATTGTCAATAAATGAGAAGGGTAACAAGTACCTGAAGAGGATTCTGAAAATCATTCACTAGAAATGTATTTGCATCTTCTTCAGACCTAAATATGTGTTGAAAATTAGAAAACTTGCAAATAGGATCCGACTAAGAGTGCAAATTTAATTTAATCATAGAAAGAAGCTCAAAATGAAAACAAAGGTGGGAGTGATTATAGCTAAATGGCATAAGGAAAAAAAATACAACTCCGGTCAAATTCCTCAAGATAAATCCTACAAATGAAACAGACGCCGAGGACAACATAACAAAGGAAAAACCAAACAAAAAAATTTGGGAAAACCAGCAGAGAAAAGCAGTAACAGAAAACGAAGGAAGATCAGCTGTAGAATCAAAGACTTTTAAGTGAAAAAACAAAGCCAGAACCTTCTGACTGCAACAGACAGAACAGAACCATGTTACCAACCATCAACAACTTGCCAACCTTTCAAACTTTCCTCCTGGCACCAACATATAAAATCCTCTATTTTCAATGAGTGAAGGGTGAGAAAAGACAATAAAAAGCTTAAAAGCCAACAACTGTGGTCATCTACAAGCACCCTACTCGAAAGAGTAAATACGTATACACACCAATTAGCATATGTCCATATGTTATCTATTGTATGAAATCTTGGATGCCTAGTTCTTTAACCTTGTTGTGACTTTTTTCTGTTAATACAATGCTAATTATTAATAAACAAGCACCAATATGCATACATTCATAGACTATGAGTTGTATGAACTTTTAGATTTAGCTTCATAGGTGCCATGTTTATGGGGCCCCCGAAGCTCTTTTATTGTCTAAATGGGGTTAGAGATTCATATGGGAACCCAAAGCTTTTTGATGTAAAGTTATAAAAAGTATCCGTAGTCCCAACACTCATGGTTGGCATTCTTCTGGAACTTTTGGCCTGAGTTTGAGAATTCCTTGGATTAATATATCCAACACTTGGCTGAAAGTGTCCATAGCTGCTTTGAAGTTAAGAAATGGAAGACAAATCAGACCTTGGCTGGATATTTGTGTTATAAATCTTTCCTTCGAAGCATTGTTTCCTTAGTTGTAGGAGTTGCATTATTACCCAATGGTGGTTCTGTCTTTGAACATTGGAATGCAAATATTAATTCTTGGCATATTGCTTTCAGAAGGCTTCTAAAAGGAAGAGGAAATTTCTCATTTTCTGCAACTATTGTGTAGGTTGAACTCCTTATAACCTTGTTCTTCTCAAGACTCAAGGCGCTGGGTGTTACCTCCCTCCAGTTGCTTCACGGTTAATTCTTTATATAAGCATCTAATGGCAGCCTCCCATTATCTAAAGTTGTTTATCAAGCACTTTGGAAGTCCAAAAGTTCAAAAGGAATTAATGATTTCATTTGGACTATTACTCTTTTCTCTTAATTGTGCTGCCACCTTACAACATAAATAGCAACACTGTCTCTCCCTCAATGTGCCCTCAATGTTTGGCTCAAAGTAAAACTCGCAACATTTGTTCTTTGAGTGTAGCATTTCTAAATCAGCCTGGGAGGAATTTTTCTCTTTTTTCCATTTTGAGTGAATATTTTCTTTGTCTTTTCCGGATAACATTCTTCAGCTCTTGGTGGCTCCTCTTTTGGCAAATACTTGTCAAATAGTATGGTCCGATGCAGTGAAACCTCTTCTGTCTAAAATATGGTTTGAAAGAAACCACCAACAGGTTTTTCACGATAAAACCCTTTCTTGGTTTTTTCACGTGGATTCGGCTAATCTACTTGTATCCTCGTGAGGTTCTCATTCCAAGGCTTTCTCTAATTATTCTATTTAAGACATTTGTTTGAATTGGAATGCTTTCATCTACTCTGCTTAATTTAGTTTATATCTTTTAATTTAACATTCATTTTTAGTCTCTAAAATACTGTATTTTGAGCATTACACTCTTTTCATTATATCAATGAAAGGTTTTGTTTCCTTTTCAAAAAATAAATAATAATTAATAATAAGAGATGTTGCGTTAAGAGGATGTGATGAAGCATTCTTTTTAAGAAGATAAAATGAAAGAAAGAAAAAAATTATACAAATGACAAGAACAAACCTCACAAGAAAAACATGTTGCTTTACAGTAGCAAGAAACTCCCGAACTCCTCCATTATAAAAATAAAGAGATGGAAATGCAAGTCCTGCAAATCATTCCAACCTTGAGCAGATAGAATTGTACCATGACAATAGAATTGGGACACAAAAGATGAAATGTCATTAACAATTAAGTATAACATGTAACAGTAACAACAATACTCATTATTTCATTCACTGAAACAACATTCAAAACTGCAGCATAAGCAAACTTTATGAAAATTTCTAACAAAGCCAATTAAAGAAAAATAAAGAACTCCATCAACAGAACAATGCTATTATGAAATAGACCGAATAATAATTCCAAAACAATAATCCTTTTTAGTTTGTCCAGATAAAACCATTGTCGTGGCTATTTATTTTGAAATGAAATATCATTAATGAAATGGTTATATGAGTCTAAGATTACCCCCAAAGAACGTGATTTTTTTCCTTTGGGAACTCAATCTCAGTTGCAATAATAAAATTGTTCTCAGACGTGCACAATAATGTGTCTTTCAATTCTTAATTTGTTCCCTTTTTTTCTAAAATAAGAAATACTTCAATAATTTTTTCTACTATATCTTTTCTTCTTCTCCTCTGCAATAAAAGACTTTATTTTCTTCCATTTGAGTCACAACTTGGTAAATGACGAAACAGAATTGATTGTCGAGTTAAGCAGAATCTTCTAGCTTTTCTTTTTAAAAGGTTATTTTTCTCTTGATAAGTTGAGCATCCATGCTGGAGCTGCTGATCGAATATGTAATATCAAAAACTTCAAAATAATATTTAGGAAAATATAAGCTCACCGAAGCTAATTAAACCTTATAAAATTCGAAAGAACGGCTCTCTAATATCTTTTTATAATAAGAAATAAATATAAACCGTAGAAACTTGAACAAGTATTACTTTAAAAGGCATATGAATTTAATACATCAATTACCAATGTTAAGGATACAATTAAACGTACAGACACAGTTCAGAAACACTTTAAATTTATATTCCAGTAAAATTGGTAATTCGACAAGAATATATGAATGAACACCTCACTTAGAAAAAGAAAGGAGAGAAAGAATAAGTTACCTGACGACAATACGATTATAACGTACTGCCAACCAAATGCTGGAGTATGGCGACGGATAGACCTGACTTCGGTGAACGGCACTCCTCTGATGGTGTAAAGATTTCTATCTACATTTAAGAATCACACAATCAAGAAATTGATCGCGAGAAGATAATGCATCATTTCGATTACAATTCCAAAGTCAAACTACCTCTCTCCGATAATTTCGCATTTGAGTTTTGCCCTTTGTAAGGAATCCATGTCTGCACAATTACATACAAATGAATACGCAAATATAGACTTCATTTCTCTATCCAAATAACACACAGAGTTCCGATCAGACATGCTTACAATGAAAAGACACGATCCTTGCTTGATCAACCTCAATCTTCCACTAATTCTTTCAGACGCAAACTGCGTAGGATGAATTGTCACATTTTCTTTAGAATAAACAACCTCAGCACCTTCATGTTCGCTCGATGAGCTTCCTCGCCCGCTATCGGTCCGCATCATAGTTGTGGAACCCTAAAATTCATAAAACAAGATCAAGCGGAGAAATGACGCAATTGGATGAATATAATTTAAGAGACTGTAGCTAAAGAAATTAAAATGCGAAATTAACAAAACAAAAAACAAAAAAAACAAAGAAAATCCGACGTACTTGCTGCTGTGAGGCTGCGTAATCGGCATCGTCAGACAAATCGTGAAGGTCGGTTTCTAACATCGCGGTGGGAGAAGCAGTTGCTGTAGCATCAACTTCGGGAGAGCGGCTGCCGATGGCTCCTCTTTTTGGCTATTCTTTTGCTTTTCTTTGTTTTGAGAGTTGTTTTCTCTTTTTTTTCCTTAGAGGCTAAGGCGTCGTATGGAGGACCGTGTGCAATGTACACAACAAGCTTAGATCGGGGAAGTTACGATGGTGGACCCACTTACTTTGGGTTTGTTTATCTTCGTGTATTCTTTTTTCCTTTCACGACTTCCCCTTTCAACACGTGTCTCCTACCATTTTTTCTCCGTTAAAATTTTAATTATCTATTTTGAATTTTGGTATAGTCATTACTTTGCCAATTCTTCTATTTTTAAAAATCTCCATGCACTAAACGAGTAAAATTTTATATTAAGACAGTTTTATGTTATAGATAGATTTTGATTCATTTTGTTATATCTTAAAATTATTTCAATTATAATAGTTTATGTGTTCTGGTGTACTCTTTTAGTTTTTTAATTAAAAATAGTAAATTTGGTAACAAATTATGATGGTTTGCACCATTTTCTCAAATTTTTAGATGTTAGTTTTTAAAAAAACTCTGAGAGGCAAAAAAAAAACAAAATAAAGAAATCATAGTGATCTATTAAACGCATGATTGTTTGTTCGGTATATTTATATTGTTACATTGTGATGTTTTATATATATGGTATATATCACGCATAAAAGAACAATTGTGCCAGGTTAACCATTCCAATTCGCATAGTTATAACAAAAGACAAAATAAATATTACTAAAAGATGTAAATTAAAATAGAAACGTAAGCATTCTTCCTTTTGTGTATTTAATATATAGTATAGATTCAAGATCAAGTTGGTTTCGATTTTCTTAACACATTTTAGTTGTTCAAAGACAAATGTACTTTTAAAACACTTTTTCAACCAATGTCCATAAGAAAAAAAGTGTGGTTGATGTTTTCTACTCAATTATACAAATGCTTAGGCCCTAGAGTTACCTTAACGATATTTCAAAGTAGTTTTTAAATAATTGGGATGACTAATGGCACCATATCAATAATAACGTTGAGGATCACCATTGAATTACTCGAAGTCGTTCACTTTTGGATTTCTAAAGAGAAGGTAAGAACACCTACATCAATTATATAAACCGCATTGTGTATTATTAAAAGAATACCGTAGTTAGTATATTGTTAACTGTATGTTTGAATTGTGTTAGGCTATTAGAGTTTTTAAAGTAAGAAAAATCATTTTAAATGATAAAACTTTCTAAAAATGTTTACAAATATAACCAAATATCACCATCAATTTTTAATAGATCAAGACAATATACTACTATTTTTGTTAATAAGTTATGATACAAAGAGACAAAGAGACTAGTTTGTTTTGCACGATCTAATCCATTGCACATTGATTGATTATGATATCTGGCTATATTTTGGTTTATTATGTATATATATATTCTATTGACTACGGTCATAAACCCAAAAAAACCCGAGATTGAGGAGGAGCTTATAATTTAATCAATCTTTTTTCTAGTTGTTATTCATAAATAATGGTATTTTTTTTAGAAAATTGTCAAAAATTGAATAAACTATTTACACTCTGTAGTGTAATGAGTTTTTGTTGGTTTTTTTCATACGGTGTATTTTCTTATTATTTTTGGAAGAACTCGAATTTTTTATGCTAAGTTTGTAGCTTTGGTCAATCAATTGGTTTTAGGTAAAAGCATGTATTTTATATCATTTTCAAATAATCCAAATAAAATGTTTGGAAAATGAATAAAATATATACAAGGTCATATGTATAAAATACCAACCAATTAAGTCATGTATTATTATTATATAAACTTTAAAAAAACATAGTGGCTGTAATGGAAAAACTAAAAATTGATAATAAAATAAAAATTTTGGATATATACTTTGCAAGATAAATTATATACTAAATAGGCTAGTGTAAAAATTGCAATCTCGAAATTCAACTGCTACATATGCCTTCATTACCTTATACTCGATGATAATGCTTTTGATTGATATACTTGTCAACCATGCACTCGTTTATACTACTGATAAACTCGATGCACTTATTTGATATACTTTATAATGTTATAGTTTAACTCATGACATACTTGATATAATTGATAATAATGCACTTGACTAACTTGTTTATACCATCGATACACTTGACTAATATACTGTTGATGAGCTTGATAACGGTGCACTATTTTACACTAGTGAGCGGCTTCAATATATTTTTCAAGGAGACTTGTTTTCAAATAGAATGTTCCATATTTTCCATTTTGTAATATCTTTAGAAAGAACAAGAAAGTCGCCCATAACTTAGCATATTCAATCTACTCTGCTAGGTATTCGTAAATTTGGAAAGCTATATGTCTTTTTCGTGACCATTCTTTTCCTTTTGACAAATAGTCTATCATAAATAAAATATGAAATTTTGTTATATTTTGTAAATTTGTTGACTTGTTATGCTATACTTGAAAATGCTCATATTATTTTCTATATTACTTCAAATTCTTTTATTATCACTTTAGATATCGGCACTATACTTTTAAACAACAAAACAAATATTTTCTTCACTCTCTCTCTTCTCCCACGTTCAACAATCTTTTCCTTCTATTCAACTATCTCGTAAGGAGGGGAATTCAATGGAGAAGTTGGGAAATTGGGTGTTAAAAAACACGTAATAGTTTATTGACAGTCCATGTTGAAATTAGATGAAAAATATATATTTTATCGAATACAAATAACTATAGAAAGAATGAATTGAACTTCACACATACATAATGAAATATCATATAATTACAAATAGACTATAGAAAAAGAGGAAGATATTTACAATTTTTTTTCTTTTATGAAACGGTGCGTTTATCGTATTTTCTAACTTAAATTACTTAAATAATAAACATTTAAATGAAGATGAAATGTATATGGTAAATAGAGACAAAATTTTCTAAATGTGTAAGACAAATAGGATAATGATTCATTTTAGATTTTTCCCCATATTATTGAATGGAGTATTTAAAAAAAATATATTGAAATTATTTACAAAATACACTAAAATAACGAACACGGTTTAGTCTAATTAAATTATTCTTTTTATTATATTTTATAAATAGTTTCATTTTTTACCGCCTATACTAATTTATCTTATTTCATTTAAATGTACCTATTTAGAAATTCAAAATTACATATTATTTAATTGCAGAAGGTAATAAGATTTAAAGAATTTAGTAGAATAAAGATAAACTATAACTTTAGGTTATAAATTTTAAATCTTATATATATATATATTGGTTAGTGTTGTTAGGTTTATAGTGTTTAATTCTTTGTCTAATATGTTTCTTAAACAATCATTTTTTTTCAAAGTTAATTGAAATGTTAGATTTTAAATTGAGTTTTATGTCTGATAAAGTTATAAACAATTTTGTATATAGTAAGCTTGTGAATTAGAAAAAAAAGAAAAGAATAATCTAAAAAGTTATTAAATGCAAAATTAGACATTCTACTATGATAAAGGACTACATACAAATTTTCCAATATATATATATATATAAAGAAAAGACTATTTAAAAAAAGAGTATATTTGAAAGACTATTTAAAGATGAGGTGTTTTTAAATATTATAAAATAAATTAGCATAAAATTTTAGATTGATAATAAAAATTGGTCACTGTCTATTATTAATAGAATCTAAAATTTGGATATATATAATAAATATTTCATTAAATTTTATATTTTTTATAATTTCTTTTTAGAAAATTATATCAAATCACATCGATTAAATTAGAAAAAACTAAAATTTGAACTTCCCACATATTGTGTTGGGTCGGGTTAAAAACATTTTTTTTTTCATCTATAACGATTTTCCTAAGGACAACATACTATTTAAGATCAATAATAAGTTTGTTTGACTTAGTTTTGGTGAACGACGTAAACCAACTAAGCCTATAAATTTTCTATTAGTTTGAACCCAAAATTCAACTCCATCAAAATAAGTCGATAAATTAACGGAAATAGTTAGATTAATTTTTTTTGGATGATTGGATCTTACACAACATTCCAAATTTATCGGACCAAATTTATAATTTAATTATATAAATAAATGTAATATTTAAAAAGAAATACCGAAAAGGAACGAACGTGCGGGTGAGAAAAAGGAAGAAAACAGAGTGAAAGACCAATGAAGGAAAGTGAGAGCAACATTGGAAGGAAAATAAATGAAATGCATGCATTCGTCTATTCTTTTTGACTCCACACTCCAACTCCTCCACTCTTTCCCTCTCTCTTCTCCAAACACGCCATTTCAGAGTTTGAGAGCTTGAAGAAGCTATGGCATCTGAGAGAAATGAAACGACGACGACGACGCTGTTGCCAGTGCTTCATAAGGAAGGGGAAGACGACGATCATGGCCGCAAACCTGGATCCGCCATGACTAGAAGAGGAGCTTATGCCGCCATTTCTTACATGGCTTCTGCTGGTTCGTCTTTAATTTCGCTCTCTCCCTCGTCTATCCATCACCATTTTTTTTTTTCATAAATATTTTGAAAGGGTTAAAATCTAAGATTATTCTGAAACACATTTTGATGGCTTAAAATCAATTCATACTTTAACTTTAACCAGTTAAATATCGGTATTAAATTGATTTTGAATGATTAAAAATATTTTAGAGTTGATTTTAACCATTTTAAATTGACTACTAAAATACCATAAGTTAGTTAAGTTCATCAGTTTTCTTAGGAGGGTGTCATTTGAGTTCATCATTTTTGAGCTCTAATACGGTATTAGATAAACTTTCGGCTTTATTTCAAAATCAATCGGGTAACCGGTGTAGTAACTAATATATCTTATAAATATTGTGAGGTCTCTCGTCTTTCTAGTGCCTGTTTAGGTGTTAATGTCACGTCTCCTCTAATCTATATTGATAACTAAATTTATTAACCCGTCAGCTTAAATTTTATATTAAATTATACAAAATACTTTTGACTTACAAACTCTTTAGAATTTGAACAAAAAATCTGAGATATGAAATAGTGAGATAAATGACATAGAACAAAAATTGGAATCTCCCCATCATCTTAGGTTATCACCACACTGTCCTAGGTCTCAATTCCAATTCGAAATCCTATAGAATTTATAGTCTCATAACAATTTTGAAACATCTATCAAAAGCATAAAGGATATTTTTTAGACAAAAAAGAAGTTAAAGGATATTTGTTATAATTAGCCGAAAATTTAACGGTTAAAGTTATGAGTTCGTGTGAGAGAGAAACACCCAATTATTTGAGGTTATCTTAATATAGTTTTGACGAGACTCTTCAGTGGTAAAAGACTTTTCTAAGTGCCTATAGAGGTCTAGAGAATAAAGTAGTGTGTAAAGTACTTGTAGACTCACTATATGAATAATGTGATGGGACGATAGAGAGAGAGCGAGGCAGAAAGTGGTGGGTCTTGGGAAGATGAAACCACTTTTTAGTGGAATACCAATGTGATAAAAAATCTCTGATGTTAGTGAAAACGACAAGCTTCAATAGTGGTGGAGGCTGCCTACCACACTTAGAAAAAAGTTGAAAGTTTACTCTTACCAATTGAGGACTTTTGTCACTATATGTGACTTGACAGTTTTGTGTTGTTATATATACAAGATAAAAGTTTTACAACGTAAAAGCAATCCAGTGGTTATAGGAGTATTCACTGTTTGGTTTTGGATGTATACAAATCGAACCAAACTACATGTATTCGGTTTGGTTCAGTTCAATTTGATCGATTTTATTGTTCACCCCTTGGTTATTAGGAGCATGCAAAGTCATCTAATGGTAATTATGAGGCACTCTCTCGTTGAATAACTTTTCTCTTAAATTAGTTTCTGGTTAAATTACAGGTTTACTTTTGTGCTATTAGCCATAAGCTTTTAATTTTGTATATAAAAGGTCTCGGAACTTGAACAAGTGCCTAATAATTCTCATTTAATAACTGTGGTATTATGTTGTCATCTCTCCTGCAGTTCTGTTGCTAATGTTCAACAAAGCCGCACTTTCTTCTTACAAATTTCCATGTGCCAATGTCATCACTCTTTTGCAGGTAAAGTATGTGCTGAATTGTTTTAATGCAATACGTTATATTCCCCCCTTAGTTTTGATATACTATAGTTTTCGTGTCATTTTCTTTTAACAATATGTGATGTGAGGAGGGATTGAACCTCAGACTATAAGTTTGATAGTACAAGTCCATGCTAAATGAGCTATGCTTCTCTTGTAATTATCATTTATGTAATTTATATAATATTTGTATTTTGGTGATGAAAACACGATTGGAATTTAAATCTTCTACTTGAGGAATGTTTGGGGTACTAGGCCTCCTTTTTGTTATTTTTTCTAGGGAGAAGAGATGTTCAAGTTTGGGTTCCTAATCCGTTTGAGGGCTTTCCATGTTGTTATTCAAGGCTTAGTTTTTTCTCCTCTCCTTGAAAGGTGAAATTTTCTTATAAAAATGTGAAATTCTTTGCCTTACATCAAGTCTTATATGGTTGGGGGTGTACGCCTAAATCCTAATATCGTCTTCATTAACGAGTTGTCTTTTTCTTCGATCATAAAAGTGTGTCATACCATCTTTTATAGGGTTGTGGGTTTTCTTATTCCCTTTGGAGTCAATTCTGTTGGGTGTTTGGTGTGGTGGTGGTGGCGGATAACAAGAAAGATTGTTGTTTCCTCTCAGTACCTGTAGTGAGCAGGCTTGTATGGTCCCTCAACTGGCACATTGATGTAGTCAGCTTGATCCTTGCTCGGCAAGAAAGATTGTTGTTCGATACATTGGCAGACTAGTTATTGTGTTATTTTGTGGGAAACGACGTTTAGGGTGGTGGAGATGTCACTGGAGCAGGTGCGGGAGGTGGTGAGGTTTGGTGTGTCTTCACGGGCTTCTGTTAATCAGACTTGTCATAATTTTCCACTTGGTGTAATTCCTTTGGATCCAAGTCACTCTAATTGTAGTTTTTCTACGTACTCTTTTGCTTGGGGCTGTTTTTTATATGCCCCTGTATTTCTTTCATTTCTCTTAATGAAAGCTTAACTTTCTTATAAAAAAGGTACATCGATCTTCGATTCTCTTAGCCATACATAAAAGAAATTTAGCCCTTGAATTTCTTATAGGCTATCAAGTTAGCCTGGCTTTTGCAAAAACATTCAAGTAAAATTGATTCAACGTAGGAGTTCATGTACTCAATGAGTTTCGTTCCTAATCTCGGACTCTAGGGTTCATTTTCATCATTTTCTATATTCTTCTCATGCACTTAGATAATTATTGCACACAGTTAATTGGTTTTGATCATCTTCAGATTATATGTTCATCCACACTTCTCTATGCACTGAGGCATTGGAAGATCATCTCTTTCACAGTGGGTGAATCTCAAAGCATCAGTTCTTCTGGAAAGTCGATAATTCTCGTACCTTATAAGACTTTGGTTCAAACACTTCCCCTGGCCATATCATATTTGCTTTACATGGTAATGTACCTTATGGTAACAATAACAATAATTTCCATCTTTATTTACTACCAATAGTTGTCGCGTTTTTCCTTTCCTAATAAGCCATGTTTCTGAACGATTCTAAAATAATGGTTAAATTCTTTTGTCATTTTCAACTTGTTTGGAAAATATTTTTATTAATTCAAATCCAATTTTAATAGTGTGAAAAATGCTTTTAAAAATGTAAAGTTAAACAATTTATCGATTTTGAGTGATTAAGTGTGTTTCGAGGTGATTACACCTAAGAAAAGTGAATTTAACAATTTCAAATCAGTCACGAACATACACTAAACTTGTTGATGATTTAAGCTTGTGACTATGGAATCGGTTCGTGGAATCAATGTTCCAATGTATACAACACTGAGGAGAACTACGGTAGTCTTTACAATGATTGCTGAGTATTTGTTGACAGGCCAGACTCATTCACTTTTTGTTGTTGGCAGGTAGATTTCTCTTTTTGTTCTGTGAATTTGGTGACTATCAGCATCTATTTCCTTCAAGATCGGAATCTTTTATAACAATTTTGTTTTTCTGTTTTGAAATTGATATGTAGCTGTCTTCTCTCAATTTTTTCTTTTATGCTTTTCGCGTATTTCAAAGAAACCTTTTATGGTTTTCAAGCTTGTATGTATATATTTTGTTGTCCTTGAACTTTAAAAAGTTAGGTCCATACGTACTTCTATTTTTGTCCCTTAGGTAACTGAAATATTTTCAATTATATACTAGTCACTCAAGGGCCTATTTTAACTCAAAAATCGAAAGTTAATAAACCTTTTAGATATTTTTTAAGTTCAACCATTTATTAGATACAAAGTTAAATGTTTATGAACCTATCAACCATTTTAAATCGAAGAAACCTTTTACACACAAAATATAAAAATTCAGAGGCTTAGTTTATAATTTAGCCTTTAAATTTTTATTTCAATCTACAAATATTTTAAATGTCACACTGAGTACTATGGTTTATTGTTGAGTCTTTGGTATGCTTTTTGGTTTTTATCATTTTTTATCAGTTCTCCTATTCCATAACTGCAGTTTTCTATATCTCTCAACATGATATGACAAGTCAATTTTGAGATATATATAGGTGTTAGTGTTACCATTAAACGAGACTGGTTATTTTTATACTCTAATAGTGAAAAATATTGATTTATATCTTTAGTTACTACAGTGAATAAATAAGATAGTATCATGACAATGAACTTAAAGCTTCTTACATTGTTACGTTTTAAGTATGCAATGCTAATTTGTTTCATCAGTGTGGGGATGATTATACTTGGTGCAGTTGTAGCTGGAGCTAGAGATTTATCATTTGACACCTACTCCTATAGTGTGGTCTTCATTGCAAACATATGTACTGCTATATATCTTGCTTCTATTGCTCGTATCGGTAATGATTACTTTCCTTTTTTTTGTCGATTCAACACGTGGGAGTGGAGATTTTAACTCGTAGGTCTCATTTGATAACGACTTTGTTTTTAATTAGTTTTTTCTCTTACCTTTGAAATTTTTGCTTTGTTTACTCTCTTAATTTCTCATCAATCTTAAAAGAAACACCTGTGTTCCTAATCAAATTTGAAAAAAAAGTTATATTTCAAAACTTACTTCATTTTTTAAAACATGATCAGTAAAAACTAGAAAAGAAATTTATATCGGTATAAATAGTATTTTTGTAAGTTTATTTCTAAAAATTCAAAAATAAAATAGTTACAAATGAAGTCTAAACTTTTGGTGGAAGATGTAGAGTTTGTTTAAAATGACTCTGTATGTAAGTACTCAAAGTTATTTTTTATTTCCAAGTCCATAATTGGATTCACTTTTTCAACTATGTTTATATTAACTTACAAAGGGGTTTTTCCAGGGAAATCTAGCGGCCTGAATACCTTTGGCCTCATGTGGTGCAATGGTTAGACCATTTCTATTCATTTAATTTTAAAATAATTCTGTCAACAGTGTCAAATTTTTTTGATAGATTTTATTTGAATTTGAATATAAAGATTATTTTTCTTATATTTGTAGGGTTAATATGTGGACCTCTTTTGTTCTTTTGGATCATACTACGAGGAGACGTCGAGGCGACATTAAATTTTCGTTACCTATTTTCCTTTGGCTTTCAGGTATCTTTTCATACTGTATCGCTCAAAGCTAAAGAGAGACTCTAGAGAAGTCTCAACTGCTTAGAATGAAAAAAAAATAAGGATGGAACGTGAGGATGTCTATAGGTCAACTTCATCCATGAGCCCTTGGACCAAGCCCCTCGCTCGAGCTTGATCCAAGTTTGGTTCATAGGTTTGATTTGTTTGGCCCTATCTAACCCATTCATTCATTGGATAGTATATGAAATCAAGAAATTAAGCAGACTGACCTAAACTCAACCCAAACTTTAACTATATTGAATGAGCTGTGACAATTCTCAGGATTGTTTTAATTCTTGATTATTTCTCTTACCTTTAGTCATCATGCCTTTGCAGTGTGTGATGCTTCTCTCCTGTATAATGGCTTTCTTGATCAACTACTTTGTATTTCTAAACACAACTCTCAATTCAGCATTGACTCAAACAGTATGTGGTAATTTGAAGGTGAGGACCAATGCTTTAGTTTCTACATCTCCAACATGAATATATAATTAGTCTTTTAAACAAGTTTAATGTGGTTCTTGTGATGGTTGTTTCATACTTGGACATGTTTAGAATGACTTTTTAAGTGCTTAACAATATTTCTTTCTAAAACATAAATATTTTGTAAACACTCTAGAAAAAAACTTCTAGTGTGGCCCAAATGGTTTGTGATGTGTGAAGATGACTTAATTACTACATTAAAGCTATTAGTTTCATTTTTGAATTAGATTGATTTTGAGACTTTATTATTAAATACTTCCCTAGGTTTGAAAATTTGTTGATGACTAAACAAGTGAAATCAATGTTAATCCATGAGAAATGACATTACATGAGTTTTTTTTTTTTTTTTTTAAAGTCACAGAACTGGCCTCCTGCTTAATACCATACTGAAACACTAGTGGTCGACCCAAATGCCTAAGCTAATGTGTTATTTTAAAGTGTTGATATTATTAAATATAACATAATTCATTAGCTTAAGCTTTTAAATTAATCAGTGATTTATCATCGTATCAAAGTCTCATTTGTTCATATTCCTATATATTGTCATTTTCTCCTCTAATTAATATTGATTTCACTGGTTGGATCTTCTACAAATTACAAATAAGCTTAAGCTATTATCTCAATGGGTGATTTAATATATTACAACAAATTTATTTATATATAAACACTTAAACAAAACATTTGCTTGCTTGTTTATCTGACATTGAATGGTCTACGATAGGATGTTTTCAGCATTGCAATAGGCTGGTTTCTATTTGGAGGACTTCCCTATGATTTTGTAAGCCAATCTCTTTTAAAGTTGAAGTATTTAATAATTTGATGCAATTTCTTTTGTTCTTTTTGTTAATTTATCATTCCTTTTCTTTTTTCTTTTTTGCTAGCTTAATGTTGTTGGGCAGTCAATTGGGTTTCTTGGATCTTGCATCTATGCCTATTGCAAGCTCCATGGGAAATAAGATATCAAGATGTATGAAGCTGCCCCTTCTATGGCTTGGGTGTAATCTCTTAATACATATACTAAAAGAAAACAAGTTTATATTATTATTATTATTATTATTATTGTGCTGATCACTTCTCTACTTGCTTTGTTACCTCTCCCAAATTTTGATGCAATCCAAGTTATTGTGGAAAGGAAGAAAAACTAGAGGAAATAGTGAGGGAATCTCTCATCCATATTTCTTATATTTTGGTTCCTCGTGAATATTTCTATTTCTCTTTTGCATGACTCATGTATGAGTCCGTATGAAAATTTATATAATGTAGTTATCTCATAATAATTGTCAAATTGTCGTGTTAATAGGTTCTCTTTTCATACATTCAATGGTGCAAAATTGGCGAAGAGTCTCTTGAATAATTTACGTGAAGTTTATCCGATGGTCTAATTTTTTTTTCCCGAAATTTCTTGGAAGTTAGGAATAAAGTTCAAAATGTTGGTTTTGAAATATCTGTTTAGTAAGTTTGTTTGAGGATGGTCTAAAAAACAATTATTTTAGATAGTACTTATTGTTGTATATATTTTATGCCTTTTTTCCAAGTTCTTAACCAACTCTTCCTTTGAGCTTTACATGATTATCTTCACACATATATGTGTATGTATATGTATATGGATATAATTTTTTTTTCTATTTTAGTCAAAACTATCTTCAAACATGTCTTTAAATCAAACAATAGTTTTACGGTAGTTCACATTTTATACTAGTTAAACTATGTTTATTTTGACGGATAATAATAATGAGTTGTGGTTAAATAATATATATAAATAATAGAAGCACACATTTGATTATATATGGATATATTTATTTTAGTATAAAATGAATCAAAAAAGATGAAAAGAAATGTAGTTGGGATTGGACAATTTGGTCAAATATTATCATTTGAATAGGAGATGGGGAAGAACAAAGCATGTTTTCTTACCTTTTCTATTTGTTTGGAAAAAGGCTAATAAAAGAAGTCTAATTATTTAGTCATAGGTGGTGGAACATGCATGGTCTCTTTTTTTTCGATAAAAGTTCATCAATAAGTGAACGTTTGAATTGACTTTTTAAGTATGCTTTATAAATACAAAAAAAAAATGTTTATAAACACTTAAAAAATCAATACAAACACATCCTAAGTATTAACTATATATTTATTCGAAAAAGTTTATAAATTTTAATACAAATCCTGATGAGATCGATGCATTAGTGATAGTTTGATCACACTCAATGGATTGAATTTTTGTCCAATGAAATTAGTTTAAGTGTGTGTAAGCTATTCCCCACTAAAAAAAGGCTAGACTTTTATTAAATATTAATCGGTTAAGTTAGGGTTTAGATTAAGATTATTTTGCAAATTCAGGTTTATTTTCACCTTTCTATATTTTCTTTTTACATTATTACTTAGTTTTTGTTTCATAGAATTAAACCTCAAACTTTAAAGTTGAATTTTTAAATATAAACCTAAGAGATTATGATTTAGGAGTACTACAATGTTACGACATGTCAGAAGTTATTATCTTCTTTGATTTTAAGAAAGCAAATTAAATATTTTTTTCCACAAACTTTTTTTTTATATATATAAAAAGGTTGTTTTGTATTTCTCTTAGATTATGTTGTTTGTTGAATGAGGAGAAAGGGAACATTGACTATAAAGAGAAAGAGAAGTTGAAGATAGAAAAGAAAAAAAGGGTATATATATGTTGAATTATTATTATTATAGGCAAAAACCCTATAGGAGAGTGTTCCCTTAGTGCATGGCCAAAGCCTGCCCATCTCCTTTAATTGCATGCCCTTTTCTTTCATATATATCCTCCCCTTATTCATTTTCTTTCTACGCTTTCATCGATTCGATATCGACATTTTTCATTATATCGTAAAATAAATCAGAAAAATTACAAATAAACAACAAAATATATTTAAATTTGTTTAATTCACCATTCACAAAAAGGCTAAGCTTTCTTACCTCATCTAATTTTTTTTTTATTTTTTTTTGTTTTTACAACTTTTCTAGAAATATCTATCGACACGTACATATTATTGATATTCTTGTAGAAGTAAGGCCTCGGTATTATTCCATATCGACATCATTATTTAAAACCCTAGTTACGTTGTTGCCTAACGTTCTTCTCTCTCTCTTTGTCTCCTTTTTCTTTTCTTTGTGCTGTGAAGCTATATATATATTGTTGTTATGATCTTAAAGGAAAAATTGTTTATTCTTCTTACAAACGCTATATTATAATTAGTAGGGAAAAACCAAAAACAAGCAAAAGAAAAGATGTATATATATATATGAGGAATGATTTATGCGCTAATTTTAGTTACATTTTCTTTTTGTATTCTCTAACTGAGAGTGAGAAAAGTGAAGATTGTTTTTCTAACTTGGAATTGGAAAGAGAATTATGTGATGGATCGTATGATAATTTTTGTAGTTTTTCCCTTTCGTTTTGAAAATTTTCCATGAATATTATTGTGTTTTCTAGTTTTGTTGTTTAATAATCAACCATCAATTAACTTAATTATTTTATACTCCTAATTATGAGGAAGGAATCAAAAGATTTGATTTTTGGTTGGGTGTGTTTTTAAAAAGAGACAATGATGTGATTTATTTGAGAGAATAATTGAAGAGCATGCGTGAATATATAAAAGACCTTTAATTATCTAATTAGATTATTTCCAAAACTTTCAAAGTTGTGACAAAAAATTAAAACTAAAAACCATAGTAATGGCCAAACCATATATGATTATTTCACACCTAAATTATATAATATAATGTATGTCATTTTTATGAACATTATATTATTTCTAAAGTTCAATTTCTATGACCCCATTCCATTTATCTTTGTCGCTAAAATTAAAGGGAAAAAAGAAAAAAACCTTTTTAATGATTTGACAAGCCACCACATTGCAATAACAAGTGTGCCATACAACGACGATTTACGTTAAGAAAATAGAAATCTCAATATTTAACATGGCTAAAACGCTATACATAACGTTAAAGATGATGCCGTTTTGTACAACGACAATTTTTAATCTATCACCACACGTCTATAATGCTAATTCACATGTTAGGTCTAAAGTGTCAAAATTGTTGTTAATAAAACGACTTTAACTTATTCAAAATTGTTGCTAATTCACATATTTAATTTATTCCATTTGCTAAATTGAATCAATTAGTTCAACGATAATTGACACGATTTTTTATTATAAAAGCGAGAGATTCGATATTTGATCTTTATATTCTAACAAAAACCCGACCTTAGTATCGTTTATTAACTATTTCATACTATATATACATATATATAATTACTATATTCTTTAAATTGACATGAGAGAATATTTTTGTTGATAGTTTTCAAGAAAACTATACATACAAAACACTTTATAAAAGTAACATAATTAACATATTTGACTACTTGTTAACCAAATTTGTTCCAAACTACAACAATTTCAACTTTGATACTAAAACTCACTAGAAAAATTAGTCATAAAAACCCTAGACAATAATATCATCAATTCAACAAATTTTCTTTTAAAAGTTCCGATGAAAAATGCATAAATCAATAATACGGCCAAAAAGTCATCGAGACAAAGCCAAAACACATGAACATAAATTAACTTATATTATCGACCTAGAGGTAAATTAATAATAACAATCAACCCGAACTTATTTTTCTTACCGCTAAAACGTTAAAATATGAAATTAGTTGAAATATTTTTGAACAAAACATGGAAATAAATAATGTAAAAGGTTAGGGGTATAGGAATAGAATAATAAAATAGAACTAAAAGGGGAATAGAATTAAAGAAAGAAAGATGAATGGAGTGGGGAGATAGGGTTTGGTTTAGAGAAGGGCAGGCAAAGGGGTCCCAAAGCTTGGAAGCTTTTGAGAACAAAAAAGCTTCACATTTCAAATTAAAGAATAACTCTTCCTTTTCTAACATAATTTCCACTTTCCTTTGAAGTATTATATAAATGAGAGAATTTTAGTCTAAGAAGAAGGAAAAAACATTAGACAATGTAGTGTGTATAAGTTCAAAAGATTACAAAGAAGCGATGTTGGGGCAGTTCAATCTCAAGGCCGAGTTTTGTTTTCTTCCTCTCTAAAATTCCGTCTCTTTGATTGAGCCGCGCCAATATCACTTAACTTTCTTTCTTTTTTATTCACTCATTGTGTCAATATATATATACAGGAGAGAGAGTGACATGCAATGTAGAAATTTCTCTCATTGGAACTGTTTTATTTATCAAACTCTTACTGCCTCAAAATCTTCTGTATGTAGTCCTAAAAACACTACTTTTGCAACGTTTTCTCTATTATATATATCAACAATGTACCAAACTTTTACATACGTTTAAATTTTCTATCTGCACACCTAACGTAACAAAAATGTTTATGTTTTTTCTCTTTTGAGAGTTATAATATTTGATGGGACGAATAAACGATGTGGTTGACGGTTCTATATGTATGAATGTTATATGTTTTGCAGAGAAAAGTACTAATATCAGAGAGAAGAATATTGGTGAAGGATAGCATCATATGATAGGTGTCAACTTTACTATGTTATTTTGCATCACCTAGGCTGGAAGAGGAAGAGCATTGTGTATGAAAGTGAAATGTGTGTGGTTCATCAGTTTGTATGGTTGAATGTACGAGAGAGATTAAATCTCCCATTTTAGAAGGTAAAGAAGTTATGTGTCGTCTCAGTTGCATCTATCTATTATGCAACTCAGATATATTGTGCAACTTGGACACACTAGCTCCCAATCAAAATTTTGTAATGTAACAATTTTTATAATTAAAATTATTTTTATTCTTTTGTACGATGTATAAAAAGTACGGGTAGCGTGGGTTAGGTGCGAACCGATGAAAAAGAAGAAGAGACACTAACGAACATGCATAAATCATATTGAACTAGAATGATGAATGCCATTAATTTTTAACATGTTTGAGTGTGATTTTGAAAGGGTCAATAAATCATTTTTATTATTTTCAATAAAATTCATTACATCATTTGAAATCAATAAGATTGGTTGGAAAAATATATATTTTTATAAGTTGAAACATTTTCTTGAATCATTTTTAAATATGACAAAAGTGATTTTCACAATTTAAAAATTACTCTCAAATATGCTTTTCATCAATTTAGCAACAAAAACTTGTACATTTGTTGTAATTGTTAAATCAGGTACATCATCTATGTTAAGTAAACATTTAAATTATTAGCTTAAAAAAAAACTAAAAAAATTATTATAAACTACAAAACTATTAAAAAAATTTATAAAATATAACAAAATGATAGAAGGTAAAATTTGGCTATATTTTGTATTTAAAAGTAACCCTAAAAACTAAGGAACTTATTGTGGATAGCAAAAAAAACTTAAATAAGCTATAGAAAGAGTTGGATGAATTTTGCTATATTTTGTAAATAGTTCTAATATTATGCAGTTGAAAGTATTTGAACTTTTTCATATTTGTATTAGTGCTTATCACTGACATATTATAAAATTTTGCTATATATATGTTAATTTATTTTTCTATATTTAAAAAATATTTGAAAAAAGAGTTATAATTGTTATTATAGTTCTAAATGAGTATAGTTTTGGGTGCTTTAATAACACACTCACATATGTAATATTTTAGCATTTTTTAGGTAATTTCTTTCGATTTTTTTTATTTTATAAAATAGAATATTATCAACATTTTATAAGAAATTGTTTAGTGTAGGGAACAACATAATTGTCACTTTTCTAATGGATGTTCGATTAGAAAAAGAAAGTTTGATAACGAGAAACATGAATGATATCCTATATCAGAGTTTCAATGGAAACAAACAACTGGTAAAAAAAACATGAATTGATATCCAATTGAAGCAAAAGGTTAGAGTTTGAAATTGCAGATGCTAGCCAGCAATATAAAAGATACACAACCACAAGAAGCACAATGACCAATAATTCCAAACTCAGTGAAACCGACATTCTCGAGGCATCACGAGCCTGCAAATGATGATCTTAAGATTGCATCTATATGACATAAAAGAAGAAAAAAAAACAGCCATACAGTGAAATTCAGAAGTTCCAAATTGATGGTCAGCTTTCTTAGGATAGGATTTGAAAGAAGAAGAAAACAAGTAGAAGCTTTTTATCATCTACTTTTCCCTCTTCCATCTCTTGCTCTCTGGCTGATCTGATGAATTATATTCCAAGACACAAAAAGTCTTGTAGCAGGCACCGGCCTACGGTTTATCGACGACGATGAACTCCAACATTCAAAGGAGAGGTTCTAATATTTCTTGATTGAGTGTATGTTAACTGGTGCAGTCCATCTGATTTCTTCTTTCGTCGACCTTGTTGAGACAAGCGTGAATGATATGCTAGGATGGCAAGGTCGTTTAGGTCTTGTAGAGGAACCAGAACCTTGACAACTTCATCCATGGTCGGACGAGATTTTGGATCTCTACTGATACAGTGAGAAGCAAGTCGAGAGATTTTTTGAACGCCCTGGATGGAGTAGTTAAGCTCCAAACGAGGGTCCACTATATGATAAAGCTTCCTTTTGTCATCTAAATATGGTCTAGCCCATGACACTAGGTTCTGTTCACCACTTGGACGTTTCTTGTCCATTGATCTCCTTCCTGTTAAGATCTCGAGTAGGACAACGCCGAAGCTATATACATCACTCTTTGAAGTCAAATGCCCTGAAAATGGTTAAGAGCCAAAGAAGTAGAGATTGTTAAACACCAATCTTTCAATACACAACATGTTATAAATACCACTTCGTACAGTGCAGAATAGCTATAAATTGATATAGCAATTATATATTCTAAGCTCCAAAAAACTATATACTTCCTTCAATTCTATTCTTATTTCTCGTCCCCTGTATTTTTTATGAATAAATCGACATTAACTTACGCTCTTCGTTGTTTCATAATTCGATCTCTAATGACATTTCCTCACCTGTCATTAGATATTCTGGTGCAGCATAGCCATATGTTCCAACTACTCTGGTGGAAACATGTGTTTTGTCTCCTTGAGGCCCAGCCTTTGCCAAACCAAAATCCGAAAGCTTCGCATTGTACTCCTGCAAGAGTTTGTCCTAAGATATGTCATACAGTTATTCGAAAGACTCGGAATATGAATTCACAGTATTGGTAAATCACCAACCGTATCAAGCAATATGTTTGATGTTTTGAAGTCTCTATATATGACAGGTTCTGGACCATTGTGGAGGAAGGCCAAGCCTTTGGCTGCAGCAAGTGCAATTTTAATCCTGTTTGACCATGGAAGAGGTATAGTCCCTTCAAAAGATTTGAACACCATGAGAAATTACGTCACTCTACAACCTCATTTAATAACCATTTTCATTTTGGCTTTTCTGTTTTTGAAAATCTAAGCTTATAAAAACCACTTTCATTTATAAAAACTATTAACTGACAAACAACTAAAAGCCAGTAAATTACCCCTAATTACTCACATCTTTATGTAAAAATTAACACAGTTACCCTCCCTTACTCTCTAATGTCACATATCCTTATTTCTTGTGGGCTCATTTCTTAATCTAATCACAAGAAGAGAAAACAGAAAACGAAAAGAAAAGAGAAGGATAAAAAAAGAAAAACATAATGATGGTGACAGAGTTTGAAAGGGGTGGTTAAATTCCACAATCTTCTCTCAAAAGGTATAGCATTTGATAAGATTGTGATAGCTCCCAACCACCATTTGTACAAAAAAAGGCCATACTAACTAAAGAGGAGTGAACAGGAAAAGAAAAAGAACATGAAATGAAATGAAGAACAAAAGTCTATTTTGTAATTTCTCAAAAGAAAAAGAAGGAAAAGTAGGTAAAGTAGAAAAAACTATTGTTGTTGTTCCAATAAAAATGTCCAGACAACATCTTCACATGTCATAATTGTTAGCTTAAAAGTGAAATGGCTGGCCTGGAAAGAAAAAAACAATCAAAAGTAGTAAAGCAAGAGGACAAAAGAAGGATAAAAGAGAGAAAAGAAAAGACTAATGCAAGAGGCCAAGAGGATCCCACTTACTTCTGAAAAGATGATTTTCAAGACTACCACGCGTCATAAATTCATATACAAGAAGCCTTTGATCATCTTCAATACAATATCCAATAAGTTTAACAAGATTAGGATGATGAAGCTGTCCAAGAAAACTAACCTCAGCCTGCAGTACATTCATAAAGATATCAGTTCTTAAACACCGATTCCATCTACATATATCTTTCTCAAAACCAAAACTAAGTTGATACATCCTTAGCATCAACATCACACTAGATGTCCAATACAAGCACAAACACACATGTCCTCTTTTACGATAAAATATATTAAAACCAATCATTTGATCCCAAATTTATATACCCTTTTGGAAAATCATGAGTTTATGTTACTTAACTATTCATTACTTTAGTTAATTTCCCAACTAATTAGTCCTTTCCATTTTTATCTCTAAGTGTCTGCCACCAAATCCTCCATTCTTGATTTTCCAATCATATTTTCTTCCAATCAAATGACATTAAAGGTAATAAAGATAAAGTTAAATTATATTAAAATGGCCTCTATAGTCTCTTTATGTCCCTATCATTTTGCACACTTAAACTTTTAAATTATCTAAAAAAATCCCTATGTTAATCATGCTTAGGAATTGAGAGAGGAAAGAAAAAGATGAGCATTGATGGCAAATGTTTTCTTTACTCTCTCTACTCACTAGGCCTTCCTTTCACAGCCAACAAATAAAAAGGCTAAATCATAACAACTATTCTCCAACTTTTTCATTCGTTTAGAAAATACCTCTATAGTTTCAAAAGTTTGCAATATTACCTCTTACCTTTTATAAACATTTCAACTATAGTACCATAGAATTTTGAACTGATACCGATACTTAGAACTAAGTAGCAGCAATACCCTCAAATGATACAGTGATTTGTGGACTAGGGCTTACAAAACTACAAGGGATAATCACAATTAATTAACCCTAAAATCTCAACCATTGGTAAGAAAATTTTAACACAATACATGTATGATTATAATCCATATAGTTTTGAAACAAAAAGTTTTCTGATAGAATCGAAAGATGAAAGTGAAGAAATTGAAATAGCGAACCTCCCATTCTCTGTGTCCTTGAAGGCCATCCGGTTTCAAGCTTTTAACGGCGACAGTGATTCCTGATCCAGGTTTCGCCGGCGCCGTCCCATTCTCTTCAATCCATCCTTTGAAAACGAATCCAAATCCTCCTTCTCCCAGAATGCTATCTGGCCGGAAATTCCCGGTCGCCGATCTTAGTTCCTGAAATGAAAATTTTAGCAACTGGGGTTTATATTTGTCCTCCAACCTCGTCGGCAGCGGAGCATTGTCGAAGGATAGCCGAGGTTCGGCCGGCGCACAGAAATCTCGGTCGCTTGCGTTTAAGTATCGGGTCTCGGTAGCTGTAAATTGAAAGGATTTAAGTTGAGTAGTGATATTAACTCCATTGTTGTTGCTTCACATTTCTTTTTCAACCCATTTGTCTTCTTCATGAACATGAACCAATTCTAAGTTCATATTTTCAAAATTAAAGTTTACTCCACACAACTTTTGAAGAATAAAAGTATGGCAATAATTTCGTATAAAAAAACTTAATACGAAAAAGTTATCAAATCAACAAAATATGTTATATAATCAAACGTATTGCCAACATGAGCAAAACTAAAATTCTTTTATAAGAATATTACCAAAGTAAAGTGAAGTATCAACACAACCATAGGCTTATGGAATTTCAAAAAATGTAGTAGCCTTTTTCCTTAGAATCTAAAGAGAGACAAAAAAAATCAAGAAGTTCCAAAGTTTTGCAGCTTTAACTCAGAATTCACATAAACAGAAAGAAAAAAAAGAAAACAGAGATTTTCTGTACAATTTTGACGAAAACCCACAAAGCCCAAAAGAAAAAGAAAAACTAAAAGCTTTAATGTCAGACATATGACAACAAAAACCCGCAAAAGGAAAATAGTACTCTCTGTTTTGTTCTCTGTCACCATTACAAAACAATAAAATTCCCAATTTTTTTCTCTCTAAAAACCCACAAAAGAAAAGTAAAAAACAATCTAAAGAAACCCATTTTCTCATCATTGAACAAACTGAAGAAAAAAAACAGAACTGAGAGAGAGATAGAGAAAAACAAAAAAACAGAGCATTATGAAATGGAGAAAAGAAGAAGAGAGAACCTGAATCGTCAAGCAAAGTAAGGCGAGGAATGGAGTTGGGAGAATGTTTAGAAGAAGGAGAAGATTTGGAAACGTCGGAAACGGTGCGTTTAAGGACTGCCCAACACCCACAGTTTTCATTTTCCTCCATTGATATATACTTTTTTATGTGTGTTGAAGTTGCAGAGCAAAGTGAAGGGAAAATAATCTAGACATATGAATGAAAGAAACAAGAAGAAGAAGAAGAAGAAGAGAGAGAGAAATGGGGAATTTGTTCTTTGTTTTTTTTGTTGGTGATTGAAAGCATCATCATTCATCATTCATCATCACCATCATCACAGTTTTGTGTACAAAAAGAACTTTTTTGGCCACCACCCTTTTCTTTTTTAGGTTTTTGTGTGGAGATAGGGAATTCCACACACCTTTTTAACTTCAATTTCTATCGACTCTCCCATTCAATTATGGATCGTTAAAGTGAGCTTAATTCAGTAATATTAAACGTTACAAAGTATGTACTAAAAACAAAATGGTTGTTCTTTAAGATGATAAATCGATTGATAGTTGATATTTTTTTCTTTATATTTAATTGTGTTTGGATTGACCTATAATTTCAAATGACAAAACTTTTGAAAGTATTTACAAATATCACGATATTTATGATCAACCACGATAGATTACTAACTATGTCTATTATGATACAAATAGATTACCATTGTAGATAACCTATGCTATTTTACTATATTTTATAGATAATTTGGCTCGTGTTGCTATATTTGAAATTAATCCTATATTGCAAAATTCAAAACATGTTTGATTAAATGTTTAGTTTTTGAAATTTACGCTCGTACATAATGTAGTAGGGTTTCTTTTTTGTGTTTGTTAATTTGTTTGTAAAAATTCAAAAGGGATCCTATTTTTTGTTTTTTAAATTTGTTTAGGGATTTAAATGATTTTATAAAGGTGTAAAAATGACAGTGAAGAAAACTATGAGAAATCGAGCACAAATTTTTAAAATAGAAAACTAAAATTAAAATTAAAATTTGAGCAAAACATGGAGTGTGAAAGTCGAACATTTAACCTTTAAGATTATTAGTACAAACACAATGTCGCTTTGAACTACGTACATTTCGACAAAACTACTCACATAGTTATCGACAATATATAGCCTTCAATATAATCACTTTTATAGTGTAATAGCAATTTAGAACGAAAACAACCTTCCTTTATTGGAACAAACATACACGTAGTCATGGTTTGAATTGATTTCAAATGCCTCTCCCAATATAGTTACGACCCTTTTCCAAACTATCGTTACACCAAATTGCGAATGGTTTCATAGTTAGTCACGAAAAGAAACAAAAAATGATAACATCATATTTGTCGAGTGAAACATATGCAAGAAAATCGTTCGAACTAACTCGATCAAGTCTTATTAACAAAGAAGCCCTTATCAAGTTGATTAAGTCAATAGACAACCAGTTGAGGTTTTAGTAAGGGAGAAAAATATTCAAGTTTTCAATATTTTATAACACAATCAACAAGTTACATATTTACAGGTAGATAAATCATTCAGTTATCTTCTAAATTCAACATATAAACGTGGGAAGATTCAAACTTTTAATACCTAAATAATTGAACTATACTCGTGTTGACTAAAAAGTTGGATGAGAAAAAAAGACATTTATTATTTTTATTTAATAACGAGAAGTGCCTTAAATGTTGGACCATTTGGTGCAACATCATCATAGTTGACACAATGTAAATTCTATTATGATGCCACTAGTGAATGGGACAATTGCCCTAAAAAGAATGCATTTTCATTGATGTGAAGTTGTTGACTATTCCTTCCAACTCTTTACTCCCCTTTCAATCCAACCTTTAAAAGAATTCTATATCTTTCACCAACTAATGTAGTTTTTATATTATTTGTGAGATAAACAAAATCATGAGAGACTATATCGAACGATTCTAACGAAATGGAAGTTTTTAAAAATAATAAAATAAATTAAATATTTATATGTTGTAACCAAATTTTAGATTCTATCACTTATAAAAACTGATAGACTTTTATCAATGTCTATCAATGTCACTGAAGCATATTAGTGTCTATTATTGATAGAATCTGAAAATTTTGCTATATGTTGTAAATATTTTGTCAAATTTGCTATTTTTGACAATTCTCCATTAAACTAGTTGAATATTGCGTGTGTTACACGATATTTTGTAACACTAAAAGCTTATAGTTGAATATAATTTGAAGACAAATATATCTATATATTATTAAAATGTAAATTAAAAAATTAAGGAAAATGTAATTGCTTTTTAAGAAATTTATTGAAGTTTATTTGGATGATTTGATTATCATCTTAATCACTTTAATTTAACACAAAACAAATAATTTATTCATTTTGTTTTAATTTTGTGATAATTTATTTTTACTTTTGATTTGGACAATGTGTTTATTTTCTTACAACCAAATCTTCTTAATGTTAAACTATAATTGAATTTTTTTAAAAAATTGTGATAATACTCTCTATTGTTTTTCTGTATAAAATGTCTTATTTACTTCTTAATTGGATGACTTAGAAAAATTTATTATACATTCAACTTGATAATTAGATAAAACAATAATTTTGTTTTCTCATAAATATTACTTTAAATCTATTTTTATAAATATATAAAGATTTGGTCATATGAACCTATAGAAAATTCAAGTCAATTGACCAAAACCAACCAAAACGAAGATAGTTGGTCAAAGATAAGAAAAGGTTTGATCGGTATCAGTTTAAAACAAATATAAACCTATAACATTTATAACAAAATTCAAAGACGAACAACGATCAATTTGTACTTGTTCGAGGTCGAAATTGATTACATTCATCTACTAAATTGATTAGAAGTTTGTGTAGAAGTTTATATAAATGGAATGGATATAGATTAAATGAATGAAAATAAGATACCAATTAGAAGGGAACACGTGTCTTACATTGAAGGAATTTCAAAACCCTTTCTTTGCTGTTATTCGTACGACGTGTCGACTTTTGAATTGTTCGTTCTTTTAATCTCATCGGTGAGAATATGCACACGATGATGATCGCACTCTTCGTAGCCATGAACGAAGATGATCCAAAGTTTCAGACATTCAATTGCTGAGAATTTCTCTTCTTTTCTAATTTGATTTCCATCTCAAATCCCTTGGAATTGACTTTATTTGTTGTCAATTTTGTTTATGGTCTATGAGATCGAAAGGATTTTCAACTTTAACCTAATCCGATCGTTTTCTCTTTGTTTTGATTGCTGGTGTTCTTGAGTTTTTCTTAATTCTTGAAGATGTTCTGGTTTGGATCCGGTGGATTTGCCGCATGAATTGGACGGAAGGTTTGGGTGCGGATCGAGCGCTTAGAGAGTAGAGGAAGCTGAGCAGCGGCGCTGAAACATGTCTGCCATCGTGTGCGGGAAGAGATCCTTATTTGAAGACCTGCCTACGCCTCCCGTTTCTAAGAGAATTCGTTGTTCGTCTTCTTCGCCTGTGCGGTTTTCGCCTCCAAGATCATCGAATCACTCTGTTTCTCCCTTTCCCCAGACGTCTTCCTCACAATCGGCTTACTTAGTCGATTATCTTCGAGCGATTTTTCCTGATATGGATAAGCAGGTCTGTTTGGATATGCACCTTTTTTTTTTTTCCTTTTTCTCTAAAATTAAGGTTAATTTATGCAATGGATGGATGTTATGAATCGAAATATGAACTACTCGTTTTGTTGTATTTTCAAGACATTTCTGATGATAGATTTTTTGCTTTTGTTTTTAATTCAATGGGAAATGTATTTGAATGCTTACTGTTTGCTTTGAAATTGATATTCTAGCTTCTAGAAAGGGCACTTGAAGAATGTGGTGATGATCTAGATTTAGCCATTAGAAGCTTGAACCAGCTTCATTTAGGGTATAATGACAGAAACTTGGGAAGTGCTTCAAACTCCTCTGATGTGGCTTTGGAAGCAAATGTTCAACCTCAATCTCAAGGTTTGTATTCTACGTGAACTGAACCTTGGACTTGATAATTCTAGTCTCAATGCTCTGTAATTGTCTTTATAGCAAATATTTTCAATTTTACGACTGTGACTCTGTGAGTGCACGAGAGAAGATTTCAATGTTTGGTTCATTTATGAATATTTACTTATGACATTCTTGACATATTCTGAAGTTGTATACTTTCTTGATAAACCCTTTATCTTACAGACCAATTATTTTTCGTAGGAGAAGGAATAGTAGTGATTCATTGTTTGAATTCATAACAAGTTTGGGTCGTGAATTTACTAATACCTTAGGTGACTTAACCTCTGAAGCCATGAATACAAATTTGTTTAATGGACCTCTTATACCGTGCAATGACTTTTGCAAAAGCATATTACACAAACCAAAAATCGTTCATGTTGAACCAAGCTTCAACATCAGATTCATTTGCATTAGCCACACACAGATTAAACAAATTTAACCATTACAATTCAAACCAACAAGTTTCCAGCAAAGCAAAGAAGAGGCTTGAGAGAATTACATCGCAAGCTCTGTTTCTTATGATAAAAGGCACAAACAAAGCGTAGAGAGGGGTTTTTTTTTTTTTTTTTTGATCAAAATGACTATTGCTCATGGAGTGCTTTGGTTTGATCGTGGTGCTGCTTATGTCTTTTTATCATCTCTGCCCTTCCTTTGCTGATCTTTGGTTGTATCTCTCTTGTTTGGTTATTCTTTTTTTGTTTGCTTATCCGGTTGTTCTCCCTAATGGGGTCTTCCCTCTGCACTCTCTGGCTATCTCATTCATCTATGAAATTGTTTCTTATCCAAAAAAAAAAAAAAAAAAAGAAAAAGAAAAGAAAAAGAAAAAAATCCCTTAAGCTTGAACTTAGGGAAACCGAACATCCTGAAATTGTGCATTTTATTTTTGTTTTACATTTTCCAGTGAAGCTAGGATTGTCTCGTTTGCCACAGTTGGCTTTTGATATCATTTTTATTCCTCAAATCTATTTGACCTGGATTATAGTGGTAGTTCCATCCAAATCTGCAACCCCAACCAGTAGAGAGTAACTGAGCGAAATGAGTGATCTTTTATTGTCTTTCCTGAATATTCACGACACTAATAGTTTGGGGCAGCTAAGCATTTTTAGGTCGTTAGGACAACCTTAGTGTGGAAGTTACTAAATTTAGTCAGCTTTGATTGGTATCAGAGAGTGCCTAGGATCAACCTTGGTGATGTCATGCAGAACTTTCTCAATTCTGATGAGAAGTTTTCAAACCTTGAAATTTTTTGTTTAAGCTCATTTATATCAGAGGTAGGTTTTTGTTAATAAAGACATTCCCTTTCCCAATATCATTCCTAGAAAATTTTCTTCAGTTTTTGTTGGTGGAAATTGGAAGTTAGTTTGCTGCCAATCAATTTAGGATATGTTTATTTTTTAGCCTTCTCTACAGAGTGATTTGTCTGTTAGGGTTCGTTGTTTCTAATATTCAGTGGATTGGAGCACTTCTTGTAACTTCCATTTGATGTGGAGTGCACTTCCTTGTCCGCCTACTCCCCTTTGGTGATTATCTTTTCTTTCAGCACAGTGTTTCTTACCTCCCCGAATTGGGCATTAAGTGAACCCTCATGACGAATAGTATACTGTAGTACACCCCTTTGTTGATCTTTTGTTCCTTTTATGACAAGCAGAAACCTTTTTACTTCCCCTCTTCATATTTGTGCCTTTTAGAATAAATTTTTCTTGTTAGAGATACTGATATATTCTCTCAAATGAAGTAGACACGCAAGGAGAAGCTGCAATTGCCGAGGATGCAACAGCCTCTGAGAATCTTCCCACAAATGGTGCAGAATGGGTGGATCTCTTTGTGAACGAAATGACAAGTGCCTCAAACATGGATGACGCGCGCAGCCGAGCTTCAAGAGTTCTTGAGGTTCTAGAAAAATCTATCTGTGCCCGTGCAAATGCAGAAGCAGCAAATAATTTTCATCAGGTCTTGAAACATTTACAATTTCTGCCACTACAATTTCGACGGGGCCTTGCTGTGATTCTTATTTCGTTTTTCTAATCTAGGAAAACAAGATGCTTAGGGAACAAGTGGAAGCCCTTATCCAGGAAAACACTATTCTCAAACGAGCTGTCTCTATCCAGCACGAACGTCAAAAGGAATTTGAAGGCAGGAACCAGGAGTTGCAGCAACTCAAAGAATTAGTCTCTCAATACCAGGAGCAGTTGAAAACACTTGAGGTTGGTTTCATAAATGCTCTAAGATCTTACTTCCTTAGTTTATTAAAAAAAGTAAAGGCCACAGTTTTGATATCCTTGGAAACAACTTCTCATTAAAAAAAAAAAAACCATTATCACAATACTTCATAGTCTGATAACTCTTGCATCTTTTAATGAACTATTAGGTGAATAACTATGCACTTACAGTGCATCTTAAACAAGCTCAACAGAGTAGCTCCATTCCAGGGCGTTTCCATCCTGACGTTTTTTAATTTGGAATTACTACATTGAAACTGTGGTAAACTCGATCCTCACAAGACTTCTATCCCATCAAAATACATAGTAAGATGACCAACTTGAACTTCAATCAGTAGCATGTTTGTGGGTTCCTCTTTTTTTTATCTAGAAGGTATAAAAGAGTCGAGGCATCTACTTTTCCATCTGTCAGTACAGGGATTAATTCCTTTCTTCTTCTTCTTCTTCTTCTTCTTCTTCTTTTTCATTTAGTTGTTTCTGTCCTGCCATTGGATTAAATTTGATTCTAATAGATATATCTTTTCTTCTTCTTATTATTATTTTTTGTCTTTTCATTTTGCCTGATTATAGTTCGAAGCCTGATTGGAATACAAAGAATAACACTTCGAATGGAAAAAGTTTCATTACTTTTCTTTTCATATTCTTGTCTAATTATCTACTTTTTGTATACTCAATAATGGATTAAAATATGCCTTCCCCACCTCGAAATGAGATAACAAATGCATCTAGTTCATTCCTGTTCTACCAATTATTCTGCCTAGGATCTATTTAACTTCTGTGAGCACAATTGTAGCCCATTGATGAGTGATTTTCATAAAAGTAGGGTGATGTGATCTTTATACCATGCTTCATCTTTAGGCTTTTGCTTTTTTAACTTTATACTGCAACCTTGTGATGATGCTTATTTGTAGAAGTAATTCTCTTCTGGAGAAAGCTTCACAGCATTGCAAACTTGGCCATTTTCTTCGAAATTGCAAGGTAAATAACTTGCTAGAAACTCATAATTGAGGTTGCTATAAAATATCACCCAAAACTTTATGAGAAGTAACGGTTTTAGTCCCTATACTTTGATTTAGTTTTTCTGGCATTTAGTTTCTATATTTTTAATTTTTAATCGGCTGTTCAAATTTATAACAATTTAGTTCTATTCTTTAAAAAATCTCATCAAATTAAACTATTGATTTTGATTAGGTTACAGCTTTGACATCCTTTGATAATTGTTTGATTTTCGTTTTTTAATATTTGAAAATTAAGCTCAGAAATACCACTTTCATACCTGGTGAATAGGGTCTTAGTTTTTATAATTCATAAACAAAGTTTCCATGAATCAGACAACAATGGTGCTTAAATTTATAGAGCACATCTGATTTTTAATTAGCAGAATTTTCCATGATTTCGTTTGGAATTGAACTTAGACTGTGTTTATTCGTGGAGAATTTCATCAATGATAATTTGAAAAGTAGGCCTTATTTAATTATATTTTGTTGTTTACTTGTGTTTTATAATCATAATAAAATCGGGGCTCCACTATTACCAAACTTGAAAATCAACAAACTTAACTTAATTAAGAAGTCGGAGGTGTTTAATTTGATTGCATTTGAAAATTATGTGAGATCTACTAGTTTTGTTTAGATACTTTTAAATGATCTTCCTACGTTTGTCTGCAGATTTGGTTATCATAGGAGAATTGTGAATGTGACAATTAATACTACCGTTACAAATATCGTTATTAACTAACATTATAACGAATAATGGTAATGTTAAGAAAACAATTGATACCAAACAACACAATAAACATGATCAAACCATATACGTTTAGAACATGTCTAAGTAAAGTGATAAAAACAATTCACGATTAAGATTTAAGATTGATCCATCAATGAAATTCTATTACAGTAAAACAATCAAATTAAACAATCTAATCATAATTTGATTAATACACATTTATGATGAAAATCTACCATCATTATGTTACATTAGCTACTTAATTACTTGTTTAGGGATGGAATTTTCAATGTTTAGGTTTGGTATACCAACTCTTGACTTGACATGCGAAGGTGTTGTAAAATATGATGCGATTGAGCTTTGATTTGATCCCACTTCTCAATGACTAATCCTACCCAAACCATAGTATATTACTTATGAACTTCTTCCATGATTTTAGTTGAGGATCAAAGAAGTTTTATTTCTCAAGAAATTAAAAAGAAATCGTTGGTCAAATTCCATTTTGCCAACTCGAGCGGTTTGAATGGTTAAGAAAAATATTAAATTTAGTCTTTCAAAATTAAATAATAATAACTTTTACACAAGAAATAAAATACATGTTTTCTAAATTTACAATGAAATTGGCAATCGGTTGTAAAAGTGCTTTTTTTTTAAGAAAAAAATCAAACAACGTCTTTCAATATATACTGAATTTAAGATTTATATGAAGTAGGAAAAAACAAAAAGTTGAATATCTAAGTTATATCATACATTCACCAACCTAATATTTAAATTTAATTTATTTTAAAGAAAAAACTCCTTTTAATCACTTAAAATTACTAAACTAAATATTCGAAACTATTAAAAAAAATAAAATGGTAGATTAATTAATAGACTTATATTAATATATTGATAGACATTATTTTTAAAATTTATAATATTTTATAAATATTTTAGGACAATTTTTTTCAAATAATTCCAAGGACTATAAAATTGAAACTAAATTGATTTAAAATGACCTAAAATAGAAAGTGAAATAAGAGTGATGATATTATGATGGAACTTTGGAAGTATTATAATAATAGTAGTAATTTATGAAACGACAAAATCAAACAAAATTTTAAAACGGAAACTTCTATGATATCATTATCACATAACAAATTCAAGAGAAAAAGAAATAGTCTTCGACTTAACAAAGGAAAACTCAAAAGAAAAAAAGTCTTCTAATTCTGTATTTGAAAATTAATTTAATTCAGTCAATTACCACTTGTTTTAAAATAATCCTCTCTTGTGGCTATCGACAAATATAATACAAAAGTACATGTGACCATGTCAATATATATATAGAATCTTCTTGACCAATATTTAGTTTAATTAACCACTAATTATAATTATACATCCATTGTTCTTATAAATTCATTATTGTCATCCCATTAATTTATCCATATAAATTCATTATGTATATGTAGGGTGTACACGTACATCTATGCTTAAAATGCTTTTAATAAAGCAATTTCTATAGTTATATAACGTGAGTTGGTTGTATAAAATTTTTATATATATATTTTTTAACTTTTACTATATTTATAAATAAATTATCATATTGTGATTGTTTTTAGACAAGTATACAAAGTGCAAATATTTTCAAATTTTGTTGTTAGAATGCTATTAATAAAAGCTATTTGTTTGTTAATTTTTCTTTTAAAAAAATTAGTTTGGAAAGTTACGTGTTGACGTGTAATTAATAGAACCATCAATACCAAAGGAAGAAAAAAACAAAGACAATTTTTTTAGTACGACAATTGTGAGATGAGAGATTACGAAGTCACATCAATACTACCAAGCCATCATTTTAGAAGTTGGGTGTAAAACTTATATGCAATTAGGTTTGAAGTGCACTCGTGTGACATCTCGTCTTTTGACAAGGGATCCATTCTCCTTCAAGGTTTGCCTGCTAGATTATGTCCACTAGACATGTAACCCATTCTTATGGTACAACGTGTTGATTTTATTCCACTTCTTCGTTGTATATATTTTTTTTCTTTATAGAGAACCCATCTTATGGTGACATGTTGACATCATAAGAATGAACCACTTGTTTGGTCTATTTGAGTTGGGTATAGCCTTAAATGCAAGTAGGGTTTTTCCCAAAGTAGTTTATGTTATATTCTAGATTACCTTGATTTTCTAGATCAAGTAATATAACCAAAATTCTATAGGTAAAAAGACAATATCTCCATGGATACGAAACCTTATAGTAGTGACTCCAAAATTAAAACCACAAACATTCATGCTTCAAGTAAACAATACCGACCGATTATAAAAATATGTGAGTGATCCGAACCTTTATAGAGTAGTTTTAAAGGCATACTTTTAACTTAACCAATCTCGAATCGATTTATAAGAGCTAAAGAGTTGTGTTCAAAGTAAACAGTATTAACTGCAAGCACAGCTAAAAAAGATCATAAACTTCCAACACAGTAACACAAATTTCCAAAATCAAACCATATGCACAAACTTATATTGTATAAATAGTGAAAAAAATGGACAGTTAGAGACAGAGTGGGAAAAATTCTATAATCAGTTTCATAAAACTAATTCCCACAAAAAGAAGAAACCAAAATCCACAAATCTTTTCTTTCTTTCTTTCTTTCCTACATAATCCTATGCTTCTAACAATTAGACCCAAAAAAATAAAAAGAAAAGTATAGACTGATTAAGATGATGTCAAAATAGTTACTCCATTTCTCATCATCTTCTTAAACTCATCAAAATTCACCATTCCATCACCATCTAAATCCACTTTCCTTATCATTTCCTTACAATTCTCAACAATTTTCCCTTCATTCATCCCTAATGAACACAACACCAAACTCAACTCCTCGACAGAAATCAACCCATCACTATCCTTATCAAAGACTCCAAACGCATCTTTCAACTCATCTTCCTCATCTTCAACACTTGTTTTCTTATTCTCTTCAAAACCCATCATTAATTTCCCACCCAAAACACAAAACTCCTCAAAATCAATCAACCCATCTCCATTTTCATCAACCCCTTTCAACATTTCCTCCGCATCTTTCTCTGTTATCATCATCCTCATACTCTTCAACGACTCCATTAACTCCTTCTTTGTAATGAACCCATCGTCGTTCTTGTCGAATGTCCCAAACACTTTCTTCATTTCCATCGCGGACGGTGGTGGAGGTGACGGCGAAGGCGACGGCGACGGCGGTGGCGGTGGTTGGAGTGGAGTGGATTTGAAATGGGTGATTTGAGATGAGGGTTTTATAGATTGGAACCAAGCGGAGAATCTTTTTGAGGGGAAATAGAGGAGGAAATTGATGAAACCAGCAACGAATAAAACAGACAATAACAGAAAATTGAAGATGGGTTCCATTGGTGAAGTTCGTAGAAGAAGGAAGTTGCAAGGAAATTGGGGATTTGAAGAAATGGGTTTTAAAGGAAAAGGAAGGAGAAGAAGAGAAGAAAAGAAAAGGAGGAATTTGGTGAATTGAAAGAAACGCGGTTTATGAATCTCAACTCTGCTTTTTGGATCCCACAAACCGCGTTTTTGTTTTTGTTATATAAGAAAGAAAGAAAGAAAGTGAATAAGAAAATAGATTGTAGTGATTGCGTGAGGGAACTTGGCATAGCATTGTTGCCGTTTTGAGTCTGCCAAAAAGTCTTTTAAATATATGAAAGTGATTCCTCTACCAACAATTCTTATCGCGTTCGTTTCACCTATCGTATTCAATTTCCATTCATACGATGCTATTTTTACTTTTTAGTATAAAATAAAGACGTATGTAATAATGTTTGTTCAATTAAATTCTTATATTTTGCTTCAATAGTCTTCAATACCATAAGACATCTTTATTCTCTTTTTAATACTAAATTCTTTTTCTTCTCTTCCTAAATCCAATAAGGTGACATGTTGTTAGCAAATCATATATAAATTTATGTGTGAATTTTTTTTCATATAATTTCGATATTCATACGAGACTTCAATCGATATCGTAAAAAAATAAATGACACAGGAAAAACAATCATCAACAAAATGTCACTAATGTCAATATAACCTAAGTAACGTGCATTTTAAATATAACAAAATAAACCTTGTAATTCATGACTGATTGAGAATAACTTAACAGTGTTAAAAGATATTTTTAACAAATAAAAAATCAACACTAAAGCGAGCATAACTCAATTGTCATGGAACATATGCGTCTCACTGTTCAAAAAAATAAAACGAGAGATTGAAAAACTTTTCATTTAGAAAAAATTATATAGTCAACTATATATATATTATCTTCAAATAGTGAATAAATTTATTCATATTAGGAATAGAAAATTGTGATAATATTGTAATGGAGAAAGTGATGGAAACTTTTTCTTTTATTTAACAAAAAAGTATTTTATTGTCTATTAATTGAATCTTAAAGTTTTGTTTTTCTTTTTAAAAAAGACTTACACACATTTTTTGTATTAATGTATTTACCTAATCTTAATTCCAACTATTCTTAAGGTCCTTTCATTTTCTTTATATTATTTCTTGAAAACGAAGGCTAACTAAAAATTAATGTTGCAACTAAAAGCATCTATGTCTACATGTGTATATATAATATACATACATACCCGTCTATCTATAACTTTTGTTGACGCGCTTTATAATTTAATAAAATTAATATAAAAAAGATGTAAAAAATGGAGTTTGAACCTAGGTTTAGAAGAAGTAATTAGATGTGAACTAGCTATTAGTATTATTATTATTTCAGCTATATATATATAAAAGAGCATAAAGTTGAGGAGGGCTTCAATTGTTAAACTTATATTAAATTCGTTGATGTATATAAGAAGCTGGCGATGATTCTTCGAGAAAAAAAAAAAGAGAAATTTCTATAACAATGCCATTTGGAAGCAAGTGGTGATAACTTATATTAAATGAGATTAAGGCTCTTATTATATTTTTTTATTGGTTCGGTGACTTATGATATGAAATTTGTTCAATTTTAGTTTATCAAAATTGACTAAATAATAATACTAAATTTTCATATAGTACTAAAATAAAATTAATATGTGAATATGTTTTCAAAATTTATAGAAAAAATGCTATAGATAACAACTTTTTTCAAAAACAAAATCAACAACTTTAAAAATTATATTAATTAAAATTAAAGGAACTTCAAAATATACTATTCAATTGGAAGTTATTTGAATTTTTTTTTGAACAAGCAACTTATATTGGTTGGTGCACCCACATGAAGGGACAAAATCATTTCTTATGTTACACTCAACAATTACTATCCCCACTTCCCTACACTACACCCCTTTTAAATTCCCTTTACTTTATTAAGTTTTTATATATGTAAAGTTAAATTTGAAATTTTTAACGTTCATGAAATAAGAATAAAGAATTAAAATGCTTTATTCTCATTTTTTAAGTTAATCTTTAATTATGACAAAGTGAATATAGCTAAATTGATCGACGTATATGAATTAAATCATCATGCATTTAAGAACATGTCTAATAAAAATGAATCAAACTTTAACCCTATCATCTTCATCTTTTGGGTTGTAAATATTAGAGTAAGATGTCATACTTAAACTTGAAGAAATCTTGCATTTGAAGTTTTCTCCTTCCATTTTTTTTTTTTGGTCAAAAGTAAAAAAAGAAAGAAAGAATCCTATCCCTAAAAAGAATAATAATAATAAAGGAAGGAAAAGGACAAATCTACCCCCCAAAAAGTAAAGGAGCCATGAAATTAATATCTTTAATTTTAAAAAAATTATTAATGATATAACTATGAACTATCTATGTCATTATATATAATAGTTAAAAGCAATCATTATTAATTACCTTTGCATCAAAGTGATCATATGTTTTGATTTGCATCACCAAAAAGTGTTATTTATGACCAAGATAAAAATAAAATACTATAAAAAGAGAAAATTGCCACCAATTTAATTTCAAATATTAACACAAATATTGGTTTATCACTGCTTCGAATTTAAACATATATTTCATAAAAATCTTAGCATAACTTAAATAAATTATACTTCTTCATCTAGTCTTTGGATAGATTAGATAGAGAATCTTCCTGCTTCTCTTCCTTGAGAGACTCTCAAACTATCCCCTTGTGCTTGAGAAAGACCCTATAATAGGAGAGACTCTCAATCTTCTGGTTTCTCTAGTGAGCAACTCCTGGTTTTAGATTTAGACCCATCAAACAACCTCTTTCCTTATATAGACAGGCTAATGGATTAATATATTATTCTGAGTGATTTTGTGAAATCTTTTTAAACAAATCTTAGTAAAATTATAAATAAAGTTATCCAAATTAAAGAGCAGAATATGCAAAACCATGAAAAACAGTAATACTGTTATATGTTATTCCAGTCTTGTTGATATGATCAACATATGTGCTCTATGACTAGCTTCGTCGTAAGCTCGCATTTTCTGCATTTGTTGCAGTTATCTAATTCTTTTGTTCATGAAGGACCCGTGTCTTCTTTCAAAAAAAATGATCGGACGTTGGAATAGCAAATGAGCCAAGGGGCCTCCTCTTGTAGTTGTAGTAACAAAAGACCACAAATTTGAACCTTTGTCTAAGACGAAATGTTGAATGGAATGGCATGATTGTATCCCATTTGTAAGTTCCTTTAGTTGGTCACAGAAACGAAACTCCACAAATTTAAGATGCTTCTCCCCATCATCCTCATCACAATAACCAAAAACATCTGGAATTTTCAATAATTTCTTGCATGAAATAATATGCAAACATTCAAGTCGTGGAAAAGCTTTAACATTATAATTTGACACAGCTTCTTCCCATTCAACTAGGCTGTCCATCTCATCAACATAAAATTCCTTCAACTTGGGGAATACAGTACTACTACTACGCCTTTGGTTTCCATAGAACTCATTGCCTATACTCTCTACTTTTCGTAATCGAAAAATAACAAGTATTTCTAAGTACTTGGTTAATTGCCCAAGCATTGGAAGCTTTTCACAGTTTCCACATTCAATTAGAGTTATTTTTACTAAATTTTCAACAAAAATCTGGTTGGGAAACTGCCCACCTGAAAAGGATTCGATTTCCAAATATTTCAGATTATTGTGTTGTTCAAGTCCTTCCAACACTTCAAAATCATTCTCATTCTTCACTATATTCTATGGCTTTCCGTACTCCACACAAAGTGTAGTTCTTCTACCTTCTCTTTTTCCACCAATTTTGCACTCTTGGCTTCCTCTTTACTTTCAACATGTTCTAAACATAGCATCACCAACAAACCTTTCAGCTTTCTTAGACTCCCCAGTTCTGTAATCATACAACCCTTCTTCAATCCTACTACAAAAGCAGACAACGTTTGAAGTTGAGTTAATTCACTCAAATATAAAGGCATTTCTAATGCGGGGGATACATCACTATCTTCAAGTGAAAATTCCAAATGCCTTAAACTAACCATAATTGTCTAAAATTTATTGGTAGAAGACCATTCACTAAGTAAGGTAACCTCAGTGTTTGCAGATTATAAAGCACAACAATAGATTTTGGAAGTTCCCTTATGAAATCACAACTTGAAATGTCTAGATATCTTAGGTGCTTCAACTTGGAAATTCATATGAAAATGTCAAAACACGCAAACGCACAAAGTCTCCAATCTTATCAATATTCTTCTCCATATCTATTACCGTACGTAGCTTGCTCGCAACTATTTTATCATCGTTCGTCCAATGTTTCCTCATTGATAAAAGGCTATGATCCGATGGCAATTTTTCATCATTTGAAACATGACAAGCAATATCATGTATAAGATCATGCATAAGAAACTTCTGACCTATCTCACTTTCATCTTCAACATCTTGAAATAAGCAACAAGACAATAAGATTTTGAGTGAATTTGGAAGCAAATTTAAGTAACTAATAGAATGATCAAAATTAATTAAAGAAGAAAAGACAATTTTTAATGCTGATGTCTACTATATAAATCTTGTACCTGACTCGTGGAAAAGAAGTGCTGTACGGATCTTCTGAGCGTCAGTCCAAATCTCCGGCAGTAATCGCCCAAACTTCTTCACATCTGCAATGAACCCCTTTTCTAGTTCCCCCAAAATCTTCAAATGGGTATGCTTGTAACCCATTTGGAAGTTTCAACTGTTGGTTACAAAGTCTAATATCCACAGAGTTAAGATGTTTCTCGCCATCATTACCATAGTAACCAAAAATAAACATCTGGAATTTTCACTAATTTTGTACATTTAACAATATGCAGACATTCAAGACGAGGAAAAGCTTTAACATTATTTACCACTTCTTCCCATTCAACTAGGCTGTACATCGCAATAACATAAAATTCCTTCAACTTGGGGAATACTACACTACTCTTGCTTTGGCCGTCATTATAATTTCCATAGAATTCATTGCCTATACTCTTTACTTTTGGAAAGTTTGATATAATTATAAGTGCCTCTAGCTTGCTTAATTGCCCAAGCATTGGAAGCTTTTCACAATTTCCACATTTACGTAGAGTTATTGTTACTAAATTCTCAACAAAAGTCTCCTTCGGAAAACACCCACCTAAAAAGGATTGGATTTTCAAATCTTTAAGATTTTTGTGTGGTTCAAGTCCTTCAAACACTTCCAAATCATTCTGATTCTCCACTATTCTTCCACTTTCCACGCCACGACAAGTTTAGTCCTTCTACCTTCTCTTTTTCCACCAATTTTGCAGCCTTGGCTTCCTCTTTACTTTCAACATGTTCTAAACGATGAAGCTTCAACAAACCTTTCAAGTTTCTAAGACCCCCAAGTTCAGAAATCTTACGACCCGTCTCAAATCCTACTGCAAAAGCAAACAACGTTTGAAGTTGAACCAATTCGCTCAAATATGGAGGCATTTCAAATTTAGGGGGTAAATCAATACCCATTAATAGAATTTCCAAATGCCTTAAACTAACCATTCGTCTCAAATTTGTTGGTAGAAGATCATTCGTCAAGCAAAATAGCCTCAATGTTTGCAAATTATAAAGCCCAACAATAGATTCTGGAAGCTTCTTTATTGAATAACAACGTGAAATGTCTAGATATCTAAGATGTTTCAACTTAGAAATTGAGTTTGGTAACTCACAAACATTTTCTGCAATTGTCAAAACACGCAAACACACAAAGTCTTTAATCTTACCATTCCTCCCGAAATCTATTACCGTACGCAACTTGCTCTCAATTTTTTTTTTTCTCTTCTGTCAAACCTTTCCACTTTGATGAACTGCTATGATCTAATTGCAACCTTTTATCGCTTGAAACATCACAAGCAATATCGTGTATAAGATCATGCATACGAAACTTCCTACCAATATGCCATTTGTCATCATCAGCATCTTGAAATAAGCAATAAGACAATAAGATATTGAAGTACCTCTTTCCTGTATCCTCCATTGTTTCATTATTTCCTTCATCTGGTCGAGTAAACCCGTGTGCCATCCACATTTTAATCACTTGTTTTTTGTCAAACCAATAACCTTTAGGAAAATTTGAACAGTAAGCAAAACATTGCTTTATTGAAGCTTTTGGTAGACGATCCACGCTTAACTTCAATATGTATTTAACATATGACGACTCTTCATATTTTAATGGAGTTGTTGGAATAGATTTTAAAATTTCCACCCATTTTTCGTAGTCTCCAGAAAATTGAGCGGCTTCTCCCAAAACTCTAGCAAGTAATGGAAGGCCACCAATTTTTTTAACGACCTCTTCTCGCACAAGCTCCAAATTGGAAGTTATTGGTACTGCATTCGCCTTGGCAAAGTAGCTAAATACTGACCAACATTGATCATCAGTTAATTTGTTTAAATGATAGGTGTCAAGTGTTTCTTTCATCATTTCTGCAATTTTACGACTCCTGGTCGTGACAAGGACACTGCTTCCTAATTCTTCAACAATACTCATTAAGCATTCCTTCAACTTCTCCCATAACATTTTGTTTTCATTCCAAACATTGTCAAGCACAAGAAAATATCTTTTTCCACCCATCACTTCTTTAAGATTGCGAATTAAGGTGTCCTTATCATCCTTGCTACGATTATCGTTGCTTTTGCTTACCTTTTTCAAGATTGACTGCAAGATCTCGTTGATGACAAAAGGTTGAGACACACATACCCAAACAGTATGATGAAATTGTTTTCCAATCCTCTCGTCATTAAACACCAACTGGGCCAAAGTGGTTTTTCCTGATCCACCCGTTCCATAAACGGGTAAAATAGAATTGAGTTGTTGTTGACTAGCCTCAATCACATCTTGAACTATGCTTTCAACTTCCATCTCCCTTCCCACCACATAATTTTCAAGCAGTGAAGTTGTCTCTTCAACCTGCTCAACTTCACTCTCTATTTTTCGGGTTGTATTGTCAAGATGTACTTATTGAAGTAACTTGGTGCAGTGTTTTGATAACACAACTATAATTTCCTTCATTTTTTTCATCCTAGTTGAACCAAAGACGACCAAAGAAAAACAATCAAGCATGGGTTTTATGGTGCATAAGGAATTAGGAAATACCTTGTTTGATCTTATTTTTCGTTCAACATCGTCATAAGCAAACAAGTCTAACATATCCTCAGCTTCATAAACAAAAAGTTGAAGATCATTCACCCAATGAGTTATTTTGTCATTGAGTGAATGATCATGCTTTGTTTTTATGGCATGGAGGATCCATTCAGCATGAAGTAGATCATCTTTTAGCTCTTCTAGCACCACCTTAAATTCACTTGACGCAATAATTTTTTTGGCTACAAGAGTTACAGCCTGCTTCAAAGTTTCTTGCACACCAAAAGTCAGTAGGTCACCCATTATTTGATCTGATCACCTCTTTAATTTCTCTTTTTCCACACTTGGGATAATGGATACAAAGGATATATTGATTTGATGAAATAATAAACTCCACAACTACCCTATTTATGTACAGCAACCCCTCAAGTATGGTTGGTGGTAACGGTACGTTACACCCTCTTAAACTTCAAAAATTGAACTCGAATAAATTATGTCCTTACAGACCCTACATGCAACGGTAATAATATTCTGTTCATCGATATACTAGACTCTCGAGTCAAGTAAAGTTTTCTTTTTGAAAGAGATAAGTATGACTTGGGGTTTGGCTTATATATAATATTAAATTTCTTTTCACCTAGATTAAGAATTCCACGTAGAAAAAATCAAAACACTTCAAGATAGATAGGTTAGTCATCTCATTGTCAATTGTTAATATTTTGGGTATGTATATAAATAATTTACGCGTGGTCCATAAATTTTCTTGTTCAAATGAATATTGACAATGAAAATACCCGTCGATATGTATAAACATATCCGTAAATCATCAAAAGATTTGATATCAGTATAATTATTCTTAGATATATTTCATTAACTTTTATGAATGCTGGTAAAATATATAAAATGTCATCTAATTAGTCCAATATGAATATGACTACTAATAACCATAACCATGTTCACATATAGCTTGGCTTTTGAGTAAAACAATTTAATTATTAATCTAAATAAATTTTATAAATTTCATGACTTACATAAATATTATCCATATTCATAAATGTTTTTTTTGTTATATCCCTCAATATATTCGTAAAATTAATATTTTAATATCAACATCAATATTATATCCTACGATAATGATTTCCAACCTAACCTATTCAACGATCCAAATGAAATATATATATATATATATATATGAAAATGTTAAGAATATGATTAATGAAATTTTTTGGGTAAGTTTGGTAGTGAAGGATGGAATTTGGAGAAAGCTCCTTGCATATTTATAATAAAGAATTATATACCCTAACACTCATTTAAAAAGAAGAAAAGAATTATGTACCCTAACATATATGACAAACATAAAAGAGAAAAAAACAAAGAAGAAAAAGAAAAGTTATACCCAACAAAAGAGCAGCAAGTAAAGAAGTTTTGAATCAATAGTTTTGATGGCATCCTATGAATAATGATTTGTTTTGAATGGCATTAATTAAGGATCCTTTCAGCATGAAGTAATTAACTCCTTTTGCAGCTCTTCTACCACCTTCACCTTCTTGCACACAGCAAAAGTCCATACAAACTCACTCATATTCCAAGGAGAAATTAGGAAGAGAAGAAGAGAAATTAGCATGCAAACCCATATGCAAAAACCTTGAGGGTTTGAAAATTACTATAATGATGCAAAGTCCGACACAATAATATCTAACGATCTCTTTCATTTGTGTAGACTTAAAATATGAAAAAGACCTAACAAGTTATAAAGTTAATAGGTAAAAGTATTTCATATTATAAATATGAAATTTAATGTCTCACTACCATCTTAAATCACCCATCGACCCAAAATAATTAACCAAAAACATCTGGAATTTTCACTAATTTTTTACCCGAAACAATATCAAACATTCAATATGTGAAAAAGCTTTAACATTTGGCACTTGATTTAGTTCTTTCCATTTAACTAGGCTGCTCATATCATCAACATAAAATTCCTTCAACTTGGGGAATTCAGTACGTACAACTTCTGCTTTGGCCGTAATTTCCATTGATAATTTATTCGTTCCCTATATGCTTCTTTTTACTTTTGGAAACTCCGAGATGATAAGTATATCTCTAGGTTGCTTAATTGCCCAAGCATGCATTGAAGCTTCTTACAATATCCACATTCAAGTAAAGTTATTTTTATTAAATTCTCAACAAGTCTTGTTGGGAAAACACCTACCTAAAAAGGGTTTGGATTTCCAATTATATTTAAGATTTTTATGTGGTTTAACAGTCCTTCCAACATTTCCAAATCATTATGATTCTCCACTATTCTATCACTTTCCTTACTCCACACGAAGTGTAGTTCTTCTACCTTCCCTTTTTCCACCAATTTTGTACTCTTCGCTTCTTCTTTACTTTCAACACGTTCTAAATGTAGAAGCATCAACAAACCTTTCAGGTTTCTTAGACCTCCAAGTTCGATAATCTTATAACCTTTCTAAATCTTACTACAATCAATTCCCTCATGTATGGAGGCATTTCTAATTTATGGAATAAGTAGGTACCTTCAGGTGAAAATTTCAAATGCCTTCAACTGACCATTCGTCTAGAATTTGTCCGTAGAAGACCTTTCTTTTAAGTAAGGAAACTTTTAGTGTTTGCAAATTATAAATCAGAATAGATTTTAAATTTGTCACCCATTGTTCATGGTCGCTAGACAATTGAACTGCTGCTCCCAAAACTTTAGCAAGTAGTGGAAGGCCACCAATCTTTTTAACCAACTCGTCACGCACAAACTTGAAATTGGAAGTCATTGGTACTTCATTCGCATTGGCAAAGTGGCTAAATACTAACCAACATTGATCATGATAATATTTTTAGATGATGAGTACCAAGTTTTTCTTCAATCATTTCTTCTATTCCACTACTCCTGGAAGTGACAAGGATACAATTTCCTTTTTCAGCAATACTCATTAAACATTCCTTCAACTTCTCCCACATCATTTTGATTTCATTCAAAACATCATCAAGAACGAGAAAATATATTTTTCAATGCATCTTTTGTATAATTAGCTTTTGAATTAAGCTCTCCATATCATCCTCTCTACAATCACTTGGATGATCACCTTTTGCAAGATTGCTTGCAAGATCTTGTTAATGACAAAAGGTTGAGACACACGTATCCATACAGTTAGTTGATGTTTCTACCAACTTAGCCCAAAGTGGTTTTTCTTGATCCACCCATTCCATAAACAGGTAAGTAGAATTGAGTTGTTGTTGACTAGCCTCAATCACATGTTGAAACTATGCTTTCAACTTCAATCTTCCTTCCCACTACATTGTGAAAGTATATTCTGAAGAATATTCTCTTGATGTATTTGATTGACCAAAGGGAGTGTATTTATACAAGGTTAATTACCCAAATAAACTAAACCTACTTTATTTACATTAATATCATTACCCAAAATAACTAAACCTACTTTATTTACATTAATACCCTCCCTCAAACTCAAGGTGGTAGAGTAGCGATCAACTTGAGTTTGGTAAGTAAGTGACAAAATCGATTAGATGGCAAGGCTTTGGTGAAGATATCCGCAGGTTGTTCAATAGTAGAAACAGAACGTAAGAGGAGGGTGTTGCTTAAGAGGTGGTGACGAACAAAGTGACAGTCATTTTCAATGTGTTTTGTACGTTCATGAAACACATCATTGTGAGCAATCTGAATGGCACTACGATTGTCACAATGGAGGAGGGTAGGACCCTGTTGAGGGACACTCATATCGGCAAGGAGCCACCGAAGCCATATAAGTTCAGCTGTAGCATCAGCCAGAGCACGATATTCAGATTCCGTACTGGAACGAGATATAACACTTTGTTTCTTACTACGCCATGAGATGAGAGAATCACCTAAGTAAAAACAGTATCCTGTAGTGGATCGTCGATCAGTAGGATCCCCCGCCCAATCAGCATCAGAATATCCCGACAACACAAGGGAAGACTGAGATGAGAATTGAAGACCATGTCCCAAGGTGCCTTTGACATAGCGAAGTATGCGTAGAACAGCAGTGAAATGAATTGTTCGAGGAGCAGCCATAAATTGACTGACAATATGAACAGCATATGCAATATCTGGGCGAGTTACTGTTAGGTATATAAGACTGCCAACAAGTTGCCGATACAAGCTTGCATCGTCAAGAGGAACACCATCAAACGGAGTTAGATGGACATGAGGATCTAACGGTGTTGAAGATGTGGTGGAGTCTGTAATTCCTGAGCGTGCTATTAGATCAGATGCATATTTCGCTTGAGATAACAGATAACCATCTGAACGGTGAGAGACTTCAAGACCGAGAAAGTAATTGAGAGATCCAAGGTCTTTCATCTCAAAATGTTGACCAAGATATTGTTGTAGGTCGGATATGGCCTGTTGATCATTACCAGTAATAATCATATCATCAACATAAAGAAGGAGAAGAACAATACCATGAGTTGTCTGTCGTGTAAAAAGGGCATTGTCGTGAGAGCTGGAGGTAAATCCAAGTTGAGTAATGGTGGAGCTAAACGTGGCAAACCAAGCTCGTGGAGCCTGTTTTAGACCGTATAGAGCGCGACGAAGGAGACACACCTTGTTGGGAGGAGGAGAAGTTCCCTGAGGTGGCTTCATATACACTTCTTCAGATAGGTTGCCGTTAAGAAATGCATTTTTGACATCCATCTGAAAAAGAGGCCACTGTTTGGCAGCAGCAACAGCTAACAAGCTGCGAACAGATGTCATCCGGGCAACAGGGGCAAATGTTTCTTCATAGTCAATCCCATATTCTTGTGAGTATCCTTTTGCAACAAGCCGAGCTTTATAACGTTCAATAGTTCCATCAGAGTGAGTTTTGATTTTGTAAATCCATTTGCAACCAATGGGTCTTTTACCGGGAGGTAAATCAACATAGTCCCAAGTGTGCGTCTTTTCAAGAGCCTGTAATTCTTCATCCATTGCTTTCTGCCATACTGGGTTAATACTGGCCTCTTGATAAGAGGTGGGTTCAACAAGGGAAACAATGGTAGAAAAACAATGGTAATCAGTGAGATGAGGGGGAGGTTCTCTTACCCTGGTAGAGCGACGAAGAGGAGTAGCAGGTGGCGATTCAGGAACATCATCGGAGACAGACGGTGGATCCAGATTTGCAGTAGCAGGTGAAGATTGTGCAAGCTCAGTATCCAAGGTGGGTTCAGAGAGAGGAAAAAGGTCAACAGATGTGTTTGTAAAGAAAGATTGAGGACTAGAGAAGGAGGTGTGGAAGGAGGACAAACGAGAGAACATAGTGTGTTCCCAAAAAGTGACATGCCGAGATATCCGGAGTCGGTTGGAAAGAGGGTCCCAACAACGAAATCCTTTGTGTTCGGTGCCATAGCCAAGGAAGCAACAGAGACGGGCACGTGGTTCAAGTTTATTGTGTTCATGAGGATGTAACAGAACGAAGCAGGCACTACCAAAAACTTTGAGTTTAGAATAGTCGGGAGAAATACCATATAGTTTTTCGAACGGAGAGGTATTTTGAAGGACAGAGGAAGGGAGACGATTGATTGTATATACTGATGTAAGGGCAGCTTCACCCCAGAATTTTTCTGGACAAGAGGCAGAAAGAAGGAGGGCACGTACTGAGTCAAGAATGTGACGATGTTTGCGCTCAGCACGTCCATTTTGTTGAGAGGTATGAGGGCAAGAGCGCTGAACAATAGTGCCCTGTTGGGAAAGAAAAGAAAGAAGGATGGAATCTTTATATTCCAAAGCATTATCAGTGCGAAGAATTTTGATGGGAGAGGAAAATTGAGTGCGAATCATGTTAGCAAACTCAATATATGTGCGAGATAATTCAGAACGATGTTTTAGAAAGTAAATCCATGTAAATCGAGAGTAGTCATCAATGAATAAAACATAGTAGCGATAACCATGAACAGTAGTAATTGGGGCAGGACCCCAAATATCAGAATGCACTAAATCAAAAGGTTTATCACAATTAGAGATGGATTGAGAAAAAGATAAGGCAGGTTGTTTAGCAAGTTTGCAATTCAAACAATTAAAAGGAACAAATTTAGTAAGATTAGTCAAATTGTTAACAGAAATTAAATGACGAAGTTTTTCAGAGGAAGCATGACCAAGACGAAGATGCCACTGATATGTGTCAGAATCAGTGACCGAAGCAGAGATGGAAGAAGGAGATGAAATCCGAAGTGATGTGAGCTCAAACAATCTTCCCACTTTGCGACCCGTTCCAATCGTCTGTCCCGTCTGCGGATCCTGAACCTGACAACCATTGGGAGAAAATGAAACATTTAAGCCCAGATCACATAATTGACCAACAGACACTAGATTAAAGGTCAGGTTAGGAACACAGTAAGTATGGGGAAGATGTACACTGGGAGTATCAATGGTACCAGTATGAGAGATGTTCATACAATTACCATCAGCAGCATAAATAGGAGGTAAAGATTTTGTAGGGCTAGACGTAGACATAAGAGAAGAGTCAGAGGTCATATGATTACAACAGGCAGAATCAAGAAGCCATCGATTACCTGATGAAACAGCCAGAGCGGAGGATGATGAAATTAGTTGATTCAATAAGCTCTGAAGATCACTTATCTGAATGAGGGATGAATCATCCGAGGTCGCAGCAACAACAGATGAGGAACCATGTTTGGTAAAAATTTTCTCTTTTGTGGAAGTGCTAGGAGGTCGGGGTGGTCTGGTAGGGCAGTTATCCAGAATGTGGCCATGTTTATGGCAGTACCTGCACTCTATTTTAGGACAGTTACTAAATTTGTGACCAGAGAGCTTACAATTCTTACAAAACATATTTGCGGCTCTGTTGGGAGTGTATGTGCTAGCAAGGACAACATCAGATTGTTTAGTAGAGTTGATGCCAAGACGCTTTTCTTCAAACAGAATTTCTTGAATAGCTGCATCTAATGAGGGTAAGGGATTCCGGTGTAGTAAAGCAGCTCTAACAGATTCATATTCTGGACGTAATCCCATAAGGACTTTAATAAGGCGAAGATGATCTTTGCTGATGTTCGCTTGGTCAAGTTGAGTCCAAATGGGTTGAAGAACTGCCAAATATTCATTAACAGACTGACCAGAATCTTGATTTAGATTTACAAGTGTACTGTGCAGTTGGTAATAATGGGCTAAACCAATAGACTTGAAGCAGTGTAGACAAAAAATCCCATAATATTTTAGCATCATCAAAGGCATCAAACTGTGCATGTATAGCGGGAATAGAGGTGTTACCAAGCCAGGTGATAATTTGATGATTTTTACTGTCCCAATCTTCGAGACGTTCAATGAATGTGTTATCCCCTTCCTTTGCAGTTGGTTTGGTGATGTCGCCAGTTACAATGCGCCATAGTTTTCTTCCAATAAGAAAACTTTTCATTTGATTTGCCCATGTGATATAATTTGTACCATCAAGTATGGTAGAAATGGGTCTAAAGATATGGTCTCTCTCCATTTTGATTTGGGGTTAACAATGCGGATTTTCGGCCGAGTTTTGACTGATTCGTGACTGGATTCAGGGGTGCACGGCTGGGAACGGAGACAAACAAAAAAAACTTGAAGACAAACGGCTGAAAGATTCGTCAGATCTGAAGACAAACGGCTGAAGGATTCGTCAGATCTGAAGACAAACGGCTGAAGGATTCGTCAGATCTGAAGACAAACGGCTGAAGGATTCGTCAGATCTGGTGTTGAACCGTGCACATCTGTCACCAGAGACCGAATCGACAAGAAACCACGATCAGCGTGTAGATCTACAAAAATCTATCGATCTACGAACTTCGAAACATCGACAGAGTGGAAGACGGAGCTAGATCTGCGAAAAATGAAATCAAAGAAACTTGGAAAGATAGGGTTTCCAACGGAGGCAGATCCGGCTGAGACGGCTGGACAGCGGCGGAAGAGCAATGGCGGCAGCGGCGGAAGGCCTTGCGGTACAGGTTCACGCGGCGGCCTTGGCTTCAACGGAGACAGAACCGGTTGAGACGGCTGGACAGCGGCGGAAGAGCAATGGCGGCAGCGGCGGAAGGTCTTGCGGTACAGATCTGGACGGCGGCCGCAAGGTGACGCGTACGGTTGCCTCGCGGATGGAGACGAATCGGAAGGTGACGCGTACGGCTGCCTCGCGGATGGAGACGAATCGGAGCGGAAACGGCGCGGCTGCCTCGCGGATGGAGATGAATCGGAGCGGAAACGACGCCGATGTTGTGGCTGCTGCTGCGATGCCGAGGCTGCTGCGATGCCGAGGCTGCTGCTGATCGGCGCGACGCCGATGTTGTGGCTGGAGACAGATCGGAGCTGTCTGCGAGGCGCGCGGAAGGGCTGGAGACAGATCGGAGCTGTTGCTGCGATGCCGAGGCTGCTGCGATGCCGAGGCTGCTGCTGATCGGCGCGACGCCGATGTTGTGGCTGGAGACAGATCGGAGCTGTCTGCGAGGCGCGCGGAAGGGCTGGAGACAGATCGGAGCTGTCTGCGGCGCGATGAGGATGACGGAGACGGAGACTTTCACGGGTGGGCGGCGGCGGCGGCGGCGGCGGCGGCTAAGATGAAAAACCCTAGCTTTGATACCATGTGAAAGTATATTCTGAAGAATATTCTCTTGATGTATTTGATTGACCAAAGGGAGTGTATTTATACAAGGTTAATTACCCAAATAAACTAAACCTACTTTATTTACATTAATATCATTACCCAAAATAACTAAACCTACTTTATTTACATTAATATACATAATTTTCAGGCATTGAATCTGTCTCTAACTTCACTCTATTTCTGTGGGTGCATGCATGGTCAAGTTGTACTAATTGACGTAACTTGGTGCAGTGTTTTGATAACACCTCTATAGTTTCCTTCATTTTTTTTCGTCCTTACTGAGCTATGGATGACTGTAGAAAAATTAGGTGGTGGTTTTATGAAAGGAAATACCTTGTTTGATCTTATTTTCTGTTCAACATCTTCATAAGCAAACAAGTCTAACATATCCTCGATCAGCTTGATAAACAATACCCACACTCAGTTATTAAGCCATCGTGTGAATAATGATTTGTTTTGATGCCATTAGGATCCTTTAAGCATGAAGTAGCTAGCTCTTTTTGTAGCTCTTCTAGCACCTTCTTCAACCCTCTTGGACACACACTAATTTGCTCACCTAGCAGAGTTAGAGCCTTCTTTAGATCTTGGTTGCACAGCAAAAGTCCATAGGAACTCAGCCATATTTCTCACCCCTCTTTGCTCTTTACTTTACTTCTGTCTTTCCAAGGAGAAAGGAAGAGGAGAAATTAGCAGCAGCAAAGGAATTTCATGAAATCTTTAACGTAATGAGTTGTGAAAGTGTATACACTGGTCCTCTAGATTTAAAAAAATAGTTCTATCACTTATTTAACTTTGAGCTAAAACACTATTTCAATTTATTATAATAATTATTATTTAGAAGAAAGAAAAAAAAAAAAGGTTGGAATAGCATTAAAGAAGAGCCCAAATAAATGTGGGCCAGAGAATGGAAATGGGGCCTCAAATGTGGGCTGCGAAGGTGGCCCATAGGATGTGGATTTTTCGACGGTACGGTGAGATTTGTGAGAGAAGCGAAGCCACCACTAATATTTGTCACCTTCTCTCTCTCCCTCTAAATAATGCAAATTCCATCCCTCTCTCTCCTCTTCGTTTCCACAAACTTCTCCATCCTTACTTTGTTTATATGTCAAAATCATTTTAAGTTATCGTAATCACTAACCTCCACGAATTCCATTAAGTCCAACTTCCACGATTTTACATCATGAATTCATACTATTTTATAGTCCCGGATTTAGTATATAACACCCCGAAATTAACTTATATATAAAAACACTTTCCAAAAATGATTTTTTTTAAAAAGAAAGTTACTCCTAATAGAATAAGGTCCAAACACACATCAATGTCAAATGATTACTGTATTTTAGAGGGACCTTTTTGTAAGAATATTAAAAGGAAAAAAGAAGAAAAAAAATCACACATACATTATTGCTCAAATGAAAATCATTTTATGATCTTACAAGAATTTCATTATTCATTCAAAGATTTTTCTAAAATTAAATGATCCTAAATTTTATTTTAATTAATTCTGTTGAGGAGTCAACATATGTAAATGTAATTATGACCTTATTTTTAGTTTTTGCTTAGAAATATTTATTTGGAAAAATAATAAGAAGAAATAAATGTCCAAAGAGTTGTAAAAATGGTTTTATTTTAATTTTGGTAGGTTCTTTATCCAATGAGAGTGAAAAATGTCATTTTCATTCTCTCATTTTGGTAGATCCATATCATTCTTTTTATTTATTTTACCTAATTTATCAAAATATCTCTTTTAACTTTACCTTTCTTTTCAACAATTCAATTTCTTCCTCCTTTTTACTTTCTAATTTTAATATTATTCTTCATATTTCATACTCCTTCTCAAACTACCATTTCAAATCAATTTTGAGATACAATGTGAACATGTTGATCAATGTAATCCTGAAATGAACACGAAGATAACAGTTACAAAATGAACAATGCAATCGTGAAATTACAAACGATTTAACTTTTAACAGTACGTTATGAGATATATATGTTTTATGAAATTAGTTTATAAGTACAGTGTCGATCCATCTCTTGACCTGAATGCTTTGGTGCATGATGACAACCAGTCGGATGTTGTTTTGTTAGATTTTTCTTCCTTTGGCTATGAAGAAGTGGGGTGAGGTTTCTTGTGCACTACCTTTGTATCCTATTCGATAACAAAGAATAAGAAGAAACATTAATTAATTACCATCTAACCTCTAATTCCAAATTTAAGATTTTAAATTTTTAATAGTTGATTTTATCTAGTCATTCAAATATAGAAGTCATCACAATTATTCAGTTAAAAAGAATATTAGCAAAATTCTAATAACAGAGACCAAAATTGACTGATCTTTTTAAATTTCACGAGCTAAAACAAACGTTTTTTAAAGTTTATGGATCAAATAAGAATATGATATAAAGTTTATAAACCTTAAGTTTGTACGACAAAAGGACCTTCTCATTTTCTTAACATGGTTTAACCTTATACTAATTATATTATGTTATGTAGTATATATACATTCTACAATTGATATATGCATATGTGTGAAACTTACAAATGCACATTATATTGCATTTAATGATGTGCCTATATATATATATATATTGAAGAGGAAACATATACATTTTCTATAGGACAATTTTTTGTTTTTACCAACTCAATTACCACATGTAACTCCAAAAATCTGTCTTTTCTATCATGTCATGTAAATCCCATATTTTTCATTTTTGGGTTAAAAATGTCACTCTCACTTTTTTTAAAAAAAAAAATTTATTCAAAGGAGAAAGTATGAATTATTGTTTTTTTCTTTCAATTTCTTTATTATTTCTTCTGCTCGTCAATCTTTAAAAACTATTAAAATATGGAGTTAGAATTGCCGATTAAATTATCGATAAAAGATTGAGTTCGATGGAGATATGTATCGAGAAAATTGTTCCTGTAAAAAAATAATTTAATTACATAGTTTTTATATAATTAATTCTTTAATTTTTCTCATCCAAAAGTCAAGCTTTTTAAATTCATCTTCTAAAATTACATAACTTTATAGTAAACTTCGTATAAGTTTTTAAGTGTCGAAGGTGTAATTCCCGTTTCCACAATAGCTATAATAAAAAAAAACTCTTTAGTATTTACATCGTTCAAGTCAGGTGGACTTATCATCATATATTCACAATTTCGTATATGTTATTAGGTCTTTATATGATCATATAATTTGTTAATTTGAAATATTATACACAAAAACATTCTTGACCTTAATAAATTTCATATTAGTCAATTATATGACAACCATAACTTGCTAAATTACACTCAACACTAATATACACAATTCTTAATCATGGACAATAATATATTGTTCATAATTAAAAACTTAAATATACAACAAATTTGAAAAACGTTAGTTGGATTTTATTCTTGATTTGATGTGTGATTCAATAACTCCACGAAATAGCTAGCTAGTCTCCAAAAATATATATCTACAAGCTTGCCCACACCTCCTACGCAATAATTCACACAAAAGATATCAAAACGATATAGAAATCCAAAACCAAGGGTCCAAAATGCAAGAAGAAGATATACGAAGATCGTTTCATATCGATTTTGGAAGTGGTTGGACGTTCCTTTACAAGTATGAAAAGTAGGGTTTCTACTAACATATATATATATAAATATAGATATACATATATATAAATACATACAAAAAAAAATTTGAACATGATTTGGATCTATGATACCTAGATGGAATAATTTGCTATACACAAAAATGACATTAAAATAAAAGGATGAGATTTGAGGATCACATGTTAGCATGTGGGCAAAAAAGATGAATTTTTTTAAAAAAAGTTATTATTTTATTTTTGTTTTTTAAAAAATAATATTTTTCTTTTGTCTTTATAACCCCCATGTTATGAAGAAGGTTAAAAAATGAGTTATCATTTCTCTTTTTTAATTTACCTTTGTTTGATTTTAGTGTATAGACATATATACCCCACTATTTAATTTCTACAAGAAATTAGAAAAAAAAATAATAATAATGACATGTTACCAAATTCCCTTTTTATAACTTTTTTATTTATACATTTGTTTTATAATGTACTTTTGACAAACATTTTATACCCTAGCTAGCTAGTCAATTTCTATATAAAAAAAAAATTGTTTAAAAAATTACATGTTTAATCCATCAAACTTATTCTTTTTTAATTCATTTTAAACTATTTTAAAAGTGTACAATGTATCATCGAATTTTCGTTATAAGTTTCTAAACTTTTGATATTGTATATGTTTAGCGATGTTGAGACTCGAATCTCATTTGTGTTGGACTTACTTCTTTCTAATCTAATCTTAACCTATATATATATATATACTTTGAGTTGATCTGTGTAGGAGATCCTCTTGCATGTGTAGTATCGATTAGATTAGTCTGCTTAAGTTAATAGGTGTTTAGGTCGAACAAGTTAATTTAGAAACTCTATTAGACACGAGTTTAAAAGTAAAAGATAAGATGTGTCTAATAGTAAGCTTGAAATGAACTACAACAACGGTATAGATCTCTCTCACATCTCTTCTTCTCTATAAAGCTGGCAAGCAAATTGTGTAAGTTTTTGTATAGAGTGGTCCAAATTATGGGATATACTTCTTTTTTTTCTTTCTATATTCCATTTTTACCCATTCTACTTCTTTCTTCCATCATCTTCCTCTCCTCTCCTGTCTCAAGAAAGACATTCTTCATCTTCTTCCCCTTCTTCTTCTTCTGAAGATAAAGAAATCAAAAGGAAATGGTTTTTTCAGGTCATAGCCATGCTTTTCCACAGCTTTCTTGAACTTTCTTTGCTCTTCCCCCTCTTCTCATGCTCATTTGTATGTAAAATCTCTCTTAGATTTTACCCAAAATTTTAAATTTAAAAAAAAAGACTTTGGAAGTTCAAGAAAGCTGTGGGAGAACATGGCATTTTTAGGCCTAATTTTTCCTCCAAGCTCACAAACCTAGCTATGCCCATTTTCCACTTTTTTTATTTTGGTGAGTGTATTATAATAATTATTATAATTACTCATATATAGCATGTTTAATTTAGAAAAATTTATCACTTAATTTCTCTTCAATTTTGCTTTAGATTTGATGTGGGAATTGATGTTGTTATTATAATTTAGAAGGGTTTTGTTGCTTTTGACAAGATTTATACTTTTACATATAGAAATTCTCTAAAAATTACTTAATTTTAACTCAAATTTCTTTGTTTTGATTGTTTATATATATGTAAGGTTATTGGAAGGGAATTGAATAATCGAAACTGAATGTACACTTATGGTGAACATTATTGAGAAGTTGTTCTCATGGTGCAGTTGGGTTTCTTTTAAAAGAAACAGAAAAATTAAACTGAAGAAGGGTTTTATAAATTGTTGAATGAAAATGGGTGGGTTTTAGAGAGAGAAGATTCCTCACCTTTCCTTTTTATCATCAATGATGATGTTCATTTAATATAAATATACATATATATATGTGTGTGTGTATAATTTAAATTACCCAATTGGTTGTTTTATTGTTTTGCTGCAAAATTGCATCTCCTACATTTCTGTGAAAAACGTTAAATTTTGTCCCTTTCTTACATCATTTTTTTAACCACTCTCTGTCTTATTAGTTATTAGTTATTACTTCACTTCATCTTCTCTTTCTCTTTCTCTCTTGTATAGTACAAATCAATGCCTTCAATGCAATTCAATAAATAAATAACTAAAAACTTCAATCTCTTACTCTTATTTTCTCAAACTCTCTCTTCTAAATTAGCTAACTTGTAATAGTTTAATTAGGGTTAAGATTCAATCAAATTTATTGAACACAAATTGAACTACCTATATCATAATTAGATAAATAAGAGTGGATCGCCCTCTCAAGTAATTAACTTTTTTACATTAGGGATTAATAGTTGTTGCAAATTTGAAGGTAGAACTAAATTAATTAATTGCAAAAACACCACTAAATCATGGTGGTATAGTTGTAATTATACCCTCATAAAACCTTTCAATAATTATATATATATATAAAATAACCTTTTGAAATGTATAAAATTTTTCAATTGTACAAGTTTGAACGTTAAACTTTTATCATTTTTCAATCTAATATCTACCGTTATTATAAACTTGAAGATTCAATTTTAATATTCGTACAAATATAAGATTTGAGTATATGTATAGTAGTTGCAACTCCCACTGTGTATAAACTTCAAACTGATTTTTGTAATTTATCCCTATTATTATTATTTAACTAATTTCGATTAAATTAATTAGGTTTGAGTGATTAAATGGAAGATTAAATGGAATAAACTGGTAGAAATATTAAAATATTTTTTGAAACTAAGAAGATCCAATATGTATATATATATATATGGGGTGTGGATTGTGAGTCTCTGATACAGCATTTATGAGCTGTTTGTGTGTGTGTTTTAAGTAAATAATTCCAAAGCATTGGGTGTGGATTGCACAGAGAATGTAAAATGAAAGAAGCAGTAACATTTATATATGTGTGTATGTATGTATATATATTTGTTTATTTCATTTGTTTGTTTGTTAGATAGGAATTTAATTTACACTACTTTACAGGAAAAAGAAATTTCTGTGTTGGATATAGGTTTGATAATGCTTTCACCATATATAACTTTAAGAATTTGATCATTACATTGTGAATTATTTGTGTGTGTGACTTTAATATTCACATCCATTTGTGTGGGTATAATGTTAGTACTGTGTGACAAAATTTTAGCTATATTTTAATGGGGAAAAAAAGGTGTGTTGTCTATGTTTGAATTATAAACTAAATGTTATTTGATTTTTGTTTGTTCTTAGACCTAATTATTTTGCTTTTTGTAATTATTACTATTCTTTTTTCTTTTTTCTTTTTTGCCTCATAATTAGGGTTTGAAGGATGTATAATAGGTTCAATGCATATCTTTGGATCTTTGTGTTAAATAATAATATATATACAATGGGAATTAGAGATTTAAAATACTAATATATATATATATATAAACCAAATATTAAAATAAGAGATGAGTATTATTTTCTCTTTTTTGCTCCACCCTTTAATTAGTGTAATTATTTGAAATGATTGAGCACATTATGGATATATGAAACAAAAGATTATTAAACATTATACTAAAAAGGGGTTGTTCAATTTAGGGAGATTTACTTTTTTAAAAAAACCAATTCATTAATCTATTTTTAAGTACTAAAATTTAAACGTAATCAAGTTTTATTAAAGCAAAATAATAATAATAATAATAATAATAAAATAATAATAAGGGGTACTTTAAAATTCCAATTTTCTATAACCTATTTAAGTTTTTCTTTTGTTGCTATATTTTACAAATAAAAGTAAATAGTTGTTTTTAGTTCAATAATATCATTATCGTAGGTGTGAAATTAAACAAAAATGATAATTGACGTCTTTATCCATTAAATTATGTTTAATTAATTTTTTTTAAAAATGTATTTTTAAATATAGTAAAATAAATCAAAATATTTACAAAATATAGCAAAATTTTAAATTTATGAAAATAGAATTTGAAATTTTACTATATTTAAATATTATCAACCATTTTTTATTTTGCGATGATTTCCCTTAAACAAATAGTTTTAATTGAACAATTAAGTACTAACCGAAAACATTTCGTTTTTTTTTCCCTAAAAGAATTCTCAATTTACAATAATTTTCAATCTATTCTTTTTCACTTTTAATTTGTCCCTCATTTGCAAATTAAAAGTTTCTCATGTTATATATATATATAGTTACATTACATATAATCAAACTTTAGCCTCAAAGGAATTCAATAGTGTGTACTAAGGAATTTTAGAGTATGAAGATTAGAGTATAAAGGAAATAAGCTCTAGTAGTACTTAAAATCATTCATAAAAGGTAAGTCCAAAAGTAGTTTTTTATTCTATATATCTATAACTATATAACTAGGGTTAAAAATTAAACTAAAAAAGAAAAAAAGAGAAGAAGAAAAAACTTTTGACTTGGCTAGAATAAAAGTCCTATATATTTTTTCATCATAATGTTAGAGTCAAATAATTCTCTCCATATATGGACAACCTTATCTGTAAAAAATCAAATGTAGTCAAAAGTTTGAATTTAATTTAATATTTCTCCTTTCTTTCAAACTCCAATTATTTATATATATATTAAATAAAAGTATAGGTGCACTATTTGAGGGACATATTGCTCTAATAAAAACTTGAACAAAAAGTGAAAAAGTAGACCCTTAGTAATGTAACACAAAATTTAATGTGATAAAGAGTTAGGTATACAAAACATAACATAAAGTTTGAGCTAGGATGTGTTATATGATGAAACATATATTAAAGAGAAAGGGAAATTAAATAAGTTCACAACCATATGGTTTCATATTGAAGTGGTAGTGTTTGGACATTTTGGGTGTCTTAGATCTTCTTTCTTTCTTTTCTTTTTTTTTTTTTTTTTTTTTTTTCTTTGGTCATCTCTATAAATTATTTCAAAGTGGTAGGTGGAGAGAGACACTTTTGGAAAATAATGTCTTACTTTTCAAAATAATTGTATACTATACCCTAAGATTATGGGCAATGGGTGTGGGGGCTTAATTTAGTTCACAAAAACAAAGACCATGTGTAAGAACAAAGAAAATATGAATATATATCCTTAATTTCCTTTCTAATATATATATATATATAGGTGATGTTATTTTATCATTAAAATAGTTTTTCTTTTTTTGGTACACAATACAATTTTATTGAGGGGGGTACAATTAGGGTTTCCTTGAAAATCCCTTTAAAAGCAAAAGAGATTGAAATCTTTAAAAGTTTTGAGTTCTTTTCCATCCATAAGTGTCTTCTGGCTAAGAGACTTTATTGTGAACTCAAAGTTTATAGGTCTATTAATGATCAATGTGTGAAACGTTTATTGTACTTTTCTCATTCAAAGATATATACATATATACATACATACATATATAACCTTAATTTCGTCAAATAAAAAGGCAATTTTGGATACTAATTTCATACAAAACAGCTAGGTATATTCTACCACTTATGAATCAAATTCAAGACAAATTCTCAAATTATATACCCTTTTCATTTTGTATATGATAGATCTATTTAGCATATTCGGATGAAAAGTGTAAGAGATTGATTGATGTATTATTTATAAGATTTATTTTTACTTCTAATCGAACCACTCAGCTTTCTAATTGGACTTTGATGGATATGAAAATTGAATCTAGGAACCCTAAATGTTTACATAATCGATTTTATCTCTTTTGAAAGTTCAACAACTACATGGATACAAACTTAAACAAGTTGGGGTTATACGTACTTTGTAAGTTGGTGAAGGTAAATTATTAAAAAAAAGAGGGATCTAAGAGAGACAAAATGGTGAAAGTTTGAAAAGCACTCTCATCTAGTATGAGAAAAATATCCCTTCCCTCTTTAGTACTTGTCACCCATGTGTTGGACTGCAAAAATTGCATAGTCAAGTCACTATTAGTACTTGAATTTTTACATAGAGAACTATCTCTAGTTTTTGTCACACAATTACATGTGTGTGTAATACCCTCTGTGTCTTCATTGATCATCTGATGTGAAAGTTTGGAAATTTATTTGGCAATTTTTTGTTGGTACCAAATGCAAAAGAGGAAGGATAATAATTGATTCTTACTTAAAGTCATCTCTTTTTCTCTCCCAATCAAGAAAATCTCTCTTCGAAAACAAAGGTCTTTAATTATAAGTTATATGGTGTGTTATTCGGAGACAAACCTCTCATTACTATCGTAGGAATGTGAGAAAAATAACGAAAGTATAAAAACTATAAATACAATAATAATTAACATGAAAAAACTTCAAAATGGAAAAAAAAATCATGAACCAAATTTTTTTTATTTATGTGAATGATGTATACAATCATACACACATCTCTCTCCCTGATCCCAATTACACATGAACAAGACTTTCGTAAAGCATGTGTAGCATCCATTTTTTACGAGAAGAAAATTTAACTAGGGTTAACACACCTAAATTTAAAGTATTTTTAACTGGAAAGATATGAGACGAAAGACATAGGTTACTGTTATTAGGGTTTAATTAGACTTCACTCTTCCTTGCACTTTTCTAACGTGTGATAATGATTGTACTTATAATATTTTGTCAAAACTCAACTTATGATTCTCTCCATATTGATATAAATAATAAAAAGAAAAACTTAAACTGAATTCAAATTAGAAAGGAGTACGGGATCCCACAATCCCAATGAATGGTCTTGAAGTCAAAATTTAAAGTGATCAAATGAACGAACATGAGAAGTAAGTTTATGAGCAAGTAGTGAATAAAAAAACCATTAATTTTAGTGTTATTAAATTTTACCCCTTGGTGAAAACCTAAATTCATTAGGGCACATAATTAGAACACATTTTCAATGTACGTAGGGTATATTTATGGATATTGTAGACATTTATGGATGAAATAAATGAATAAAATAGGTGTTCTCATTTGATTGGTGTTTAGAAATTAGAAGAGATAGGGAGGAATATTCTATTAGTTAAGGTTACCATAAACTTTCACCTTAATTCCCACCCTAAATAATTCCCATTAATTTGCTGAATTTAACCCATATCTTTAAAAAAAAAAAAAAATTAAAGCAAATAAATAATCTTCATTCCTTTTACTTTTTCCTTTTCTTTTGGAAATTAATTAAAATTTTACATCTATCACTAATCCAAGATTATTTGTTGATCATCAAATTTGGTTCTTTTATATGAAAATTCATTCAAAAAATAGAACAAGAAAGGTAGTTTTAAAATAATAATGTTGTTGATATATTTTGTAATAAATAAGTATATTTATCTTTAGTTTTTAAATGATTTTTTTTTACTATTACTATTTTACGAAATTAGAAAGAAAAAAAAAGTTATTCCATTCAAAATAAAAGTCGAAGTATCATAACTAAACCAATTAAAGCAAGCATTGAAACCTCAAGAAAGAATAATCAACATTAATTATACATAAAAATTTATTCAGAACTCAAAAAAGAAATATATATATATATATATATATAATTAAAACATTTTTCTACTTACTTCTCTTGCTGTTTCATAAACACACCACAACATTAGTTTAATTAAATTTATGTTAATTGAATAGTTTAGAGAAAACAAAATTGGTAGATTATCATTTTTCATACTATTATGTAATTTACATTAAATTAAAATGTCAAAAAGGATTAGATTAAGAGATGGGGATTGAAATAAGAGTAAGTAAAAAAGAAAAGAAATGAAATAAGAAACATTTTTGTTATATGTATGAGAGGAAATAAGAGACAGTAAATTAAATTGGACTGTGACTTGTTGCTACTTTATAGAGAGCTACATTTATATATATATACACGAAGAGATATATGGTAGTACAAATACAGATAATTAATTAATATATTTTTCTCTACATCTTATAAAAATAATATGTATTCTTTGTTTTTTAATTTCCATCAAATGGGGAAATTTCTTCTTCTTTATTTCTTTTTTATTGCTTTCCTTGTTCCTTTCTTCTGTTTGTTTGGTTGTAGCCTGCAATTTTTTGTAAAGGAACCCTACACATGGGGGAGGCAGCAAAAACAAAACAAAAAAGCTTATTTATTTTTAGGAAAGGAAAAATAAAATACATAGAAATGGAGATAGAGAGAAACAAGAATATTCTAGTGAATTTATGTTTTTTTTTCTTTCTTTCTTTCTTTCTTTATCAATAAGAATAATTTATAAATGCAAAAATTAAACTATTTACCTATAGAAAAAAGAAAAAGGAAAACCCAATTGACAGCTATATATTTGTGGGTGTTTCTGTTTGTTTTCAAGTATGTAAATAAGATCCAATAAATAAATTACAACAAAAATAGAAAAATCAATTTGTAATTATATATTTTTCCATTCCCAATTCATTATATCTTAACTATCTAGGGTTTGATAAAACCAACAGTTCATTACTTGTTTTAATGTGATTCAAATTGAAAATTCAAGAAGAAGAAGAAAAGGGTCGGGTCATGTGGGTTTTGTTTTTAAATAAAAAGAAATCAAACCTAAAAGGAAGAAAGAAAAATTGAGAAACAGAAGGATTATACCTACAAGTCGTTCTTCATAGGTTGAAGAAGAAGAAGAAGAAGAAGAAGAAGAAGAATTCTTGTTTTTTTTTTGTTTTTGTTGATCCTTTTATTGTATCTTCCCACAGCTTTATTGAACTGCAGCCATTGAAATACATAGGAAGAGGAATATGTATATATATATATATATATGTATTGTGTAAAAGGATATAATTCGAAGAAAACGAGAGATAATGAAATGCAGTTCAAGAAAGCCGTGGAAGAATACAAAGAGGATCAAAAAGGGATATGGAAACTGGTGTTTGGTGTTTGGGAGGAGAGAAAATTGAGAGGGAAAGTGATGGGGGAAAGAAGAAGAGACATGAGTTGTGCATATGATATGATATGAAAAGCCCTCAATATGGCTACTATACTTATAGCAAAAAAAAAATTCAAACCTTTCTATTTATTTATTTATTATTTTTTTCACCAATCCCAATTAGAATAATAGAACTAAGTGATGAGAGAGAGAGAGAGAAAAAGAATAGTGAAGAAAGCTTGTAGGAAGGAGTTAGCTTTTTGAAGAAATTGTCCCACATCTCATTTTTAATTCTCACTTTATTTATTTATTTATTTGAGTTGACATTAATAGAAGAGAGATTTTTAAAAGTAGCAAAATATATATCTATCACTATCTATCAATGTCAAAAAAAATTTTAAACTGATCAAAATTTTGCTACATGTTGTAAATATTTTATCAAATTTGCTATTTTTTATAATTTCTCTAAGTATAACTTGATTAGTTTAATTAGTATGTTTATTGATTAGCATGGATAATTAAAATTTAAAGAAATTTTCAAAAATAACAAATTTTACAAAATATATACAAAATATAGTAGATTCTATTATTAATAGTGATTGATATGTTATAGTAATAAAAACTATCACTGATACATATTTTAATTTATTTTACTATTTTTAAAAATGCTTCTAAAATATATAATTTTCATCTTCCGTTCAATTAAAAAAAACAGAGTTATTAGAATAAAATAGTATTGCTTTTGAGTTAGGGTTATTCTATTTTAATTAGTAATTAAATTATGGTTTTGAAGTAATTCTTTATTTTGTCTCATATTTCCTAGAAAAGGATAAAATTAAACTAAAATATTTTTCTAAAAAATAAAGTAAATTTTCAAACCTTAGTATATTATTATTCATAAATACTTTTGAGCCTTGTTTAATTTGGTGTCTATCTCCAAAAAAATTTTCTAAACTAATTTATAAGATAATTAAGATATTTACCACGTGATTATATAACTCTAAAAAATTCATTTCATGGTTGAAACAAATGCTTTAGACTACTCTAAAAAAAACTATTATATAAAAGAAATGACATCGTTGAGTTCAATTCAATTATTAAGAATAAAGTGAAAAAGAGCCTATAACGACTCAACTAATGCAAAGTCGAACTACTAATTCGAGTTAGATAGCGTGGTTGGAGACTTAATCAAACAATTAAAACGAAAAAAAAACTTTAGAAATATAATAATATATAATAAAAAATGTGAAAAAATTAAAAGGGTGAGGGTGAGAAAATTAAGAAGAAGAAGGAAAAAAAAAAAGGTCATAAATGTACGTGCGGTTGGGATCTGACGGCAATGGTGGCAGCACAGTTGGGGCTATTTTGATAGATCTGTCCCCTCTTTCAATTCCAACCATTGCCCTCTAGACTCAACCTCTATTCTTCAATACTATACATATATATTTCAAAATATATATATATATATAATAAGCTCGTTTTTTTAACGTCAAAATTGTTGAGAATGTTTACCAATACTATATAGCAAAATGTCACTGTGTCTATCTATATACTTGACGGATCACGATTGAACCATCTAAAATTACTATTATCTATCTATGTTAAACTAGATAGGCACAGTTTGAAAATAAAATTTTACTATATTTTAAAACAACCTTTGTTTTATTTTTATCGTAAATGTTAAATTTTGGTTCATCATGATGTTTAACAAGATTGCATAACGGAATTATATCAAATTATGAATTTTTTCCTCTGCTTACGCTAATTTCTTCTTAATCTTGTTTAATTATTTATTTTATTTCATGTATGTAGTGATAAAAAGGAATAATTATAATTAAGATGAAAAAAAAGTGCAACCCTAACAATAGCCCTTGTTAATTATGTTTTAAATAAAAAGTCATCATGGTAAATATATATATATGTGTAATTATGAACTAATTAAGAAAATAAATTTTATAAAATCGTAAACTAAACTCCATGTTTCAATCCATTACTATTAAATAAGACATTGAACGAAAGTTTAATTTTCAAAGTCTAAATGAACACCAAACCAGATCGTTCGTCTAAGATAGATTGGTAAAAACAAACTACATCGACTCGTTTGTTTAAAGTTGAATTATGATCCTTCTATTATTGGACGTGATATTAAAAAAGCCTTTAGTTTTAAAAGGAATTAAAAAGATTCTTACAGAAAGAGACTAAACCATTTAGTTTTGGTATTTTCTTAGATTAACACATGGTTATAAAGAAAGGAGATGGGTTCATTGAATTATATTAAATTATGATATCCCCATATACTTTAATTTCACTAACCCATGTGTGTGTGAGGTGTCAATTTTTCCTTTTTAATTTAATGTTATTATACACTAATTAAGAGTACAAAAAAACAGTACAAATGATCATGATATGTTAATTAGCATTTCAAGAATAAATTTGACATATAACATCTAAATATTTTCAAAAAAAGAAATGGAAGGAAATATTATATTTAATTTAAAAAAAAGTGACAGCTCATATTTAAATGTCACTTTTATCATTTTGTTATTTTTAAATTCATACCATGATGTCTTATCTCATTATATATATAAGAACAACAATTTCATTATGTGGACAATTTTTTTATCACAAAGAAAAAGAAGAAAATCCAAGAGAAAGTATAAAATTAGAGTAGGGGCCTATGGGGAGAGGAGATGGTGATAATTGAAGGTTGCAAAGGAAAGGAAGATGGACAGCAAAGCCATCTCCAAGTTGAGTCGAGAGAATATTAATTAACAAATTGTGTTATTAATTATTGTTGTTTTTTAAAATTACTCTTTGCAAAATAATAATAATAATAATATGGCTGACGTCTACCTACATCTTCGAACAACTTTTGAGTAATTCAATCGGTTTTAGGTCAGTCGACACTCAATTTTTCAATCTATTATGTTCAATCCACTAGTATTAGGGTCATTGTTTGTTATCTCAATGGCAAGATCCATATATTGTTGGTCATAAAAAGGTAGGTTAATTAAACCTTTTATTGATTGAGTATGAGAAAAGAAACTTGTTGAGGCCTTGAGTTGATCTCGATTAAGTACTCATTGTTATCACGAATTTAGAAGTTTGGCATTTATCCTTTTAGATTTGAGATTGTTTCTTTGATTTTATGGGGTCTTCGAATGAAACATGAACACTTTTTAGATTTCTTTTAGAAATCGAAGGCTTCTTTTTTTGTTAAATTTAACTCTAATTATATGACACGTGTGCTTTGCGATACATATTTGAAGAAATGAGGTGTGTCATCGTTAATATATTTGCCTTGATAACCATCCCATTTGTATTCAATTGTACATAAATTAATAATATTCCATCTAATTATGTTGACACTTTTAATTAATAATGTGTGAGACTTTTGACTAATGTAAGACAAACTATAGCACATACTAATTTTTTCACGTTTCTTTTCCGTTTGAGTATACATCAACATGAAGGATCGAAGAATCGACAATTTCATAATTTTTTGAAAAAATTCTAATATAGAGTATGTCAACATTGACATTATAAACCTTATATCGATCTCAACTTGTTTGTTGGTGACGTTTTAAACCTAGTGAAATGTTGCCGCCATCGGTAGGTGAGGAGTTTCGAAGATGGATGGTGGGTGACGATTGCCAATAACATACGACATTTGAAGAATATGGTCAACGACATTTCTAGGCGAGGATGAGGGTGGAGTTCGATCCTCTAGTGGGTGGGAGGACACATATAACAACGTTTGCAGTCTTCTTTGCGTGAGAGTTTAAGGTGTTTTATTAGAACTTATTTTAATAAATTATTTAATGTTTTTATCTTTTATGACAACAAATAATAACGAATAAGTGCAATCGAAAAATACTAAAAACGTGATCTTGACATTTTATTTTTCTTCTTTCAACTTGGGTCGACAGAAGTGACATTTTAAACCTTATATATGGATATTTTTACTCGGAATAGAAAATTATATATTTAACTTTTTGGTTTGATAATTTAAAAAGATAAGAATATTATTCAATTGGGTTAATGAAAATGAAGGGTTATTGGAGACATATGCATTGGAAATCATGTGTTCTAATTTGTCAATATGTTATTGACATTTTCTTTTTCAACTTCTCATCATGCCCAACATCATTTAATATTATATATATATATATATATATATATATATATATATATATGTATAGTTGTTTTGTTTGTTGTCTCTCTTTTTTCTTTTTATTTAACCCACAAATTTGTCTCTCCAAATTCAAAACCCTAATTGTTTCCTTTCTCTTTTTTCCCTTTTTTTATTTTTTGTTGTGTCGTCTTCATCATCTTCAAATTACAATGGTTAATTTCCATACTATTTTATTACCTTAAAAGCTAAGTTTCTTCAAATGTATATTATTCTATATATTATTGCTTTCAATTGGATCGAGATTCATGATGTCCAATGAACTAAGGGCAGCTCAAACTCTTGTCCAAATTGATAAAATGTTTACGAGGACAAAAGGGTTTTTGTATTGTTTTAATGTTTCCTTTTTCAATGGGAATTCAGATTCATTTTCTCCAATCAAAACTTTGGACCTTAATTACTATAAAATGACTAAGAGGGTATATTATTTATCTATTTTTAATGATGCATTTTGAATTTTATTGTTAATCTTATTGAGTTTCTAGCACAAATATATATTAAAAAAAACGACCACAAACCCTATGGGTTTGTGTGCACTAATTTTTAGATACTAAGATGTTTTGATTTTAATTCAAGATATTGGATTACGCAGCGAATTGTTTTGAGATTAAAAGTTCTCGAGATTATAAAGAAACGTCTTATTTGGTGTCTAATGTTTGAAGACTTGACAAGGTATAGGATATTGATCGATCTTTTATGAATGTTATATTGGTATGTCGACTCAAAAATAGGATTAAAAAAACCCTCGGTAACTAAATTTGAACAAAGCTAAGAAACACGAGGACTAGAACTTATAGTATTATAACGATATCGAATTAGAATTTTTTTTTTTTTAAAAAAAAAAATCTTCTTAAAGAAATGTGACATAAAAAGAGCATTTGAAACAATTAAATGAAATATAGATATAATTTGATGTGTTTTGGAAGCTCGTGTATTTTTCTAGGTATGGTAATTAGTGTGGTTTCAAATATGTAAAAGCTATATGGTAGATAATATCAGTTTTATAGATCAAACAACTTTCAAGTATGTCATCGAAAGAATGAACCGAGAAGAATACAAATGAGTTAGTTTATCTAGATAATAAAAAAATATTATTAAATATAACGTGATATTTACAAAACAACTCTTCGGTAAAATATAACAATTTATTACAAATATTATTATACACTTTAATTATTATCGAACTTAGAAACGTATCTATATTTTGAATGCTCAAACAAAATATTTTCATAAAAACTTTATAAATATAAATATATGTGTAACAGCAAAAGGCCAATTTGTGAAAACAATTTTTGGTTGGCATTAATCTCAAAGCTAAATGAATTTGACCAAAATGTTTTACTTTTCCTTGACAAAAGGCAAATACTTCTCAAGTTGGAAAAGATAGAGATTGTATAAGGATTTTTTTTAATACTATTATTATTTTTATTATTTTGACGGTCGTGAATTGAGATAATAAAACTTTTGACTTTGAAACGAATGATATATACTAAGGTTTACGTTTTGTTGGCATATGTTGTACAAGTATATGTGTACGAGATAATGTCATTTCTCAGTTACAAACAAAACTAAGATTATTTCATTCTCTCAAACTTCTCTTTATTTGTTATTTTAAAAAAGTGTGTTAAATTGGAAATTTGGTCCGAATGGTTTAGAGAAAATTATGATATAATTCATATGGTTTAATATAATCCTCCTTTAGGCTATTTATGATAAATCTATATAAAAATCAGATTACTTTTAGAGAAATTGTTTTAAATGGCAAAGCAATTGAAAATATGTATAAATTTTCATCAAAACTTAAAACGATAGTTAGCTAGATACAAAAAAGACGTATTTGATTACCATATTACATTTAGCGACTAACTTATCATACTAGTTCGTTGAAACATATAACTATCCATTAATATCACTTAATAAATGATTTATTACTATGTTAAGATAACAACACAAATGAAAAAGAAAAAGAAAAACTAAATTCGAACTTTAAAAAAAATAATCTAAATTTTTTTAAAATTTCGTAAATCTAATAGAAGGTAAATATAAAGTTTAAAGACCGTATTAGATAATTAATTTTTTTAAAGTCTAAAAATATTTAAATTATGTTTTATGTTTTCATATTTATGAATTTAACAAATATGCATACGTCAAATAACTCAAACTTTATTTATGAAAACTATTTTAAGAGTATATTATCTAAAACGTAAAAGTTATGAAATTAACGTATTTACGTTTTTATCGTATCTAAATTAAAATATTTCTAATTTATATTATATGTTATATTAAGAAGACGATTTATATATATATATATATATAATAATAGTAATAATTATACAATTTTTTACATAAAAGGTTTATATATTATTGTAGATAGATGGGTAGATGGGATAAATATTTTGCTATATTTGAAAATAGAAAAATACTAAAACATATAATTTAAATAAAAAAAGAGAAAAGAATATTGGACTCTAAAGAGAGAGAGTCCAATACGGCTGAAAGGCCGAAGGGACCGTCATGTTTTCGATTTCGATTTCTTTTCTCCCAATTCCTTATCCCATTCTCTCCTTCGGTCCATTTACCTCTAAAGCCCAATTTCTCTTCCTCTCTCTCTTTCTCTCTCTTTCTCTCTTTCTCTCTCCCTCCTGTAAAACCCTAGATCTGAATCTATCGCCGGCCCCGAAGCTCCGTCGCCGGCCTTCCGAAGCTCATTGAACAGCTTTCCCTTTCGATTTCGGGTAAATTTCGTTCTACCTTTTCTTCTTGATTTCTCTTAATTTTCCTTCATGAGGGTCGGGGTTTTTCCCCCTGTTTTCTTCATTTTTATGGCTTCTGTTCTGATGGGATACCTGTATTGATATGATTGATGTTGTTTCTTCTTTGTTTGTGGGGGACATTGGGTGTTTTGGCTTTGATTTTGGGTTTGCCTTCTTGTTTCGTTATGGTTTCGTTTCATTAGGTCGAATTTTGAAAGGCTCAGCTGATTCTGTGTTTGGAACTATGTGAATTGATCTGGATTATTACTCTTTTTTCTTGATTCTATGGGTTTTGCTTTGATCTGGGCTAATTTGCTGGAAAATTCTATGAAGCCCAATGCTTGATCGAAACCAAACCCTAGATTGTATCTTGAATTGCTCTTTCCCCCATTGGAGAATTTATCGGAATTTAACCAAAAAAGAAAAAAAAAAAACTTTTTTTTTCCTTGCTGGATTCCACGTGGCGTGTTTCGAGTGGCGATTGATTTGAAATTGTGGAAAATGAATAATCTTTTTTTATTTTTTTTTCATTGGCTGAAATTCACACGTCATCCTCAACGGCCCCGGATCCACTTCTACGGTTCACTCGAATCAAGTTTGTTCTTTTACTTGTATACGCATGTCAAATAAAATCGAAGTGTCTTGCGATTAAAAAAATGTTCTTTCTTCCCCTTTATGAATGAGGAAATAAATTGTTGATTACATTAGAGTAAATTTAATACATTTAAATGGTTTTTTTTTGGGCGAAGAACTACATATTTAAATAGACATACTTCAAATAGAATTATGTTATTCAATACATTTTAAAACTATTATGGCAAATTCTCTCCCTGATCTCTTCGAAAATTAACAAGAAATTTTGTAAGGATGGGGAATGAAATGGGGCGGGAATAGGGACGGGGAAGTTATCCATGTGCTAGTTTCGACCCATGAACATACCTATGTACTGATTTTTTGTAATGGTTTTATCTTTCTCATCTTAAGGTTTCTTTAAGAAAAATTAGTGGAAAATTTTAGAAAGGAAACTTATCCAAAGTCCAGATCAACCTTGATGGATCTTTTTCACATGTTTTGATGCTGACGGTGCTTGAATTGTATGATATTTTATTAAGCTAAATTATGAAAAATATCTCTAAACTTTGTCATTTGTTTCAAAAGTATACATACTCTTTCATTAGTTGAATTATGATTTGCAACGTTCATTAATGTTTCAAAAAAACCACTAGAATAGAAAACCTTTAGAATTTCAAGCTGAAATTGGTACCTAGAATGGTGTGACAATGACTTAGATAGAATGATGTTGTTATTCAAATTTCTGTTTTAGGTTACCGTCACATCATTCTAAGTTCCAAAATTTGAAAGTATTAGGATGTTTTTTAAATGTCAAGGATAGTATAACAACTTTTAAATAAAATGTAAAGAATTCTCTGGATTTCTGTTCTATTGTTGATTTAAAAAGCTTATGCTGCCTGCCAAACGTACAAGTTCTTTATTTCGCTTAGACATCAAATGGAGGATTTTATTTGACTTTGCTTTATATGAGACTTTTTTTTCTTGTTCCTTTGCTTGAAATATGTGACACGGGTGTTTTGTTTTCTACGCTTGTTGGCGTTCTAGTTGACATTGATTTTTGCTGTTTGTGATCCTCGTTGTTTTGGTACATATATCATCCAGAGGTTTGCGATATCTTGCCTTTTCATCTTTTTCATTTTTAATTGAATGTGAATGTGAGGCTGAGACTGGATTGTTAAGTGAGAACTCATGTAAACATGTTGCAACTGACCATACGGCCAGGCTATGTAATATTTTGTTTGTACTAATTTGAAACAAAAAAAAAAGCTTTGGTTCGTTGTTTCCTTTGCTTTTCTGGCTGTTTAGATAATCTGCAATTTAACTTCACAGTCTATTCATATCCTCGTCTAAATTTGATGGTTACTCTGTAGCAGGAATTCTTTCTCCGGGTTGCAATGGATACACCTCATGACATGATGTTAACTCCCTATGTGGAAAAGACGCCAAACTCTGACGAATATGGTGCACTGACCACCACCGAAACGCAGCCTAACAAAAGGAGGAAAAAGAAGTCCATAGTCTGGGAGCACTTCACTATAGAAACTGTAAGTGCTGGTTGTAGAAGAGCGTATTGCAAGCAATGCAAGCAGAGTTTTGCATATAGTACGGGTTCAAAAGTAGCCGGGACCAGTCACCTAAAACGGCATATTGCTAAGGGAATTTGTGCTGCTCTTCTACGCAATCAGGACAAAAGTCAGTTAACGCCATCCACCCCAGCTTCTAAAGGAAGTGATCTGCCAAAAAGACGTTATAGAAGTCCCAATACATCTTATCTTATGTTCGATCAGGATCGTTGTTGCCACGAATTCACTCGGATGGTTATAATGCACGATTACCAACCCCACATGGTTGAAAATTCTGGATTTGTATCTTTTGTACAGAATATTCAACCACGATTTAATGTCAAGGATTTCAACCATTTCCAAGGGGATTGCATTGGAACATACCTATCAGAAAAGCAAAATGTCATCAAATTCATTGAGGGTGTTCCAGGACGCATTTGTCTTTCTCTGGACATGTGGACATCAAGTAAAACTGTTGCTTATGCAGTAATAACAGGTCACTTTGTCGATAGCGATTGGAAGCTGCACAGGCGGATTCTCAGTGTGGTCATGGAACCATATCCTGATTCCGATACAGCCCTTAGTCATGCAGTTTCAGAATGCCTTTCTGATTGGAATTTGGAAGGTAAACTATTTTCTCTCACCTTTAACCACCCTGCCACCGAGTCCGCACTTGGAAATTTGAGGCCCCTGCTTGCTATCAAAAACTCCCTCATCCTGAATGGCCAATTTTTGGTTAATAATTGCATAGCTCGTACATTAAGCAGTATTGCAAAAGACGTTTTAGCTGTGGGATCAGATATTGTTAGAAAAATTCGGGATTGTGTAAAGAATGTAAAGTTGTCCGAGTCTAATGAGGCAAAGTTTCTTGAGCTCAAAGAACAGCTTCAGGTCCCAACAGAGAGAAGCCTGTGTCTCGACGATCTAATGGAGTGGAACACAACTTATCTAATGCTGATTGCTGCACTTGAGTTGAAAGAAGTGTTTTCGTGCCTGGATAATTCGGATCCTGATTTCAAGGAAGTGCCAACAAGAGAGGATTGGAGGCAAGTTGAGACTCTTTGCTCATGTTTGAAAGTTCTCTTTGATGCTGCAAGCATTCTCAGCACCATTAACAACCCAACCGTGATTACCTTTTTTCACGAAGTATGGAGGATTCACTTGGAGCTTGCTCGTGCACTCACGAGTGAAGATCCGTTCACTTGCAGCCTCACTCAAATGATGCAAGAAAAGATCAACAAATATTGGAAGGATTGTGGCCTGATTCTAGCTGCAGCTGTAGTTATGGATCCTCGGTTCAAGATGAAACTTGTAGAGTTTAGTTTCAATAAACTTTACGGCGAAGAAGCTCCAGCTTACATTAAGATCGTTGACGATGGGATCCATGAACTCTTCCATGAATACGTCACGCTTCCGTTGCCTCTAACGCCAACTTACGCTGATGAAGGGAATGCAGGAAGCAACATCAAGTCAGAAGGGCCCCAGAGTGGAAGCCTTCTGTCAGACAATGGACTCACAGATTTTGATGTCTACATAATGGAGACTTCAAGCCAACAAATGAAATCCGAACTTGATCAGTATCTAGCCGAGTCGCTGCTACCTCGTGTGCAGGACTTCGACTTACTAGGCTGGTGGAAGCAAAACAAGATGAAGTATCCAACGCTTTCAACAATGGCCCGTGATATTTTATCAATACCAGTTTGTACACTTCCCCCAGAATCAATATTTGATATGGAGATTAAGGAGATGGATCCATATCGGAGTTCATTGCGACCGGCCACCGTCGAAGCCATTATATGTACACGGGACTGGATCCAATGTGGATTTGCAGAAGTTTCCGATTCACTTGTAAAAATGGAATGCTAGAGCCTAAGCCTTAGTGTTCTTTTTTCTTTTTTTGTGTATTATTTAGGCTGTGGGAATCATATATATATCCTTTTAGAATCTCTTTAGTCACCATTAACATAGCTTCTGTATTCCAAATTCTTCAACAGGTTGAATTGAAGAGGAAGATTGGTCTTTGTTACCAATTGAAATGAGGTTTTAGCTGCAGGATGGTGAAATGCTTCTCATTTTCAATCTAATGTTCTTTCCCTTAAATTTTATACGTGTTGGTTGATTGGTAGGTTGGTTGTTGGCTTCCTATTGGTAACTTCCCCCAGTAATAAAAGGTAATGGGGAAGTGTTCTTTGCATATATTTATTCTTATTCTTATTATTTTAATTTTTTTTCATTTTCATTTTAGTTCAAAATTTACAGTATGATATGATTAGATGTTCAAATCTTTGGACTCGTATATAATATACACATATTCATATATATTCTTGAAACATTTTTTTTTTGGTGCTTTTATACTCTGAATTTTGTTATATTTTAGTTTATTTTTAAATGCCCTTTTTGTCTACAAATTTTAAATTTAGAAGTCTATGTTATTCTCACATTTAGAAGTTTTAATAATATGTTTAAGAAATTATCATAAATGAAAATTTGTTGAAATATTTTTAAATTATAGCAAAATTTTAAATTTCATCCACTATAAACATTGATAAACAAACTTGCATCAGGGAAGATGTTCTAACATTCATTTAATTGAATTTCAATTGTTCTCAACTTTCTTTCTCTATTATTCTATTGTGTTATTTCATCATTTTTATGTTGATGTTTATTTTAAACTATTATAATTGTTAAAAATAAAAATGATTTTTTATAAAACACTTATTTTACACCAACTTAATTATTATTCAAAATTTGTAACTAAAAACATAATTTCTTTTTTAAAAAAACAAATAACTAATAATGGGAGCGAAAAAAAAAAGCGCCGAGGAAAACGAATCGTAACTGTACGAAAATTGGAGCCTATGTCTATAAGGCTTTGCCACGTGTACATTACTGGCGCATTCTTTGACTTTTCTTTATCATCTCCTCTGTTTAACGTTTTAACGCCATTTTCAGTGAGAGAGCAAGAAGAAGGAAACAAACAAAAAAAAGCTTTGAAGCTATGGCGTTCGCCGAGAGAATTGAGACGAAGAACACGCTGCTTCCACTTCTTCATAAGCAAGTAGGAAATGATGAGCTGAAACCACCAACAGCTGGATCCACCATGACTAAGAAAGGAGCTTATGCTGCTATTTCTTATATGGCTTCCGCTGGTTCGTTTTTTTCACTTTCTCCTTCCATGTTTCTATGCTGTTTTAGGACTTATTCTACTTTGGAATATTGCATGGAAGCTAGAAATACTCTGCTCTTCATTTTTGTTCCATACGTTTAGTGACAACATGCCTTTGGATATCTTTGACGTAGTATGATATTGTTCAATTTGAACGTGAACTCTGATGAGTTTGCTTTTGGTTTCACAACAAAATTTCTTATACCAATACCAATGGATATAGTTTTCTGCATTCCCAAAATCCTCCCCTCGTGGAGCCCGATAGTCATCCTCCTGTCTAACTCTTATCTAGACTAACTCCTCTTTCCCGGAGCACATCATTCGAGGCTCCATTATATCTTTGTTCGACACTTAAGGATCCTATCGGCACGGTTAAGTTATGAGCATGAATCTTATACCAATTGTTAGTGACAAAAATTCCTTTAGATATCTTCGTACATGTGTGATATTGTCAACTTTGGGCTTAATAACTTGTGACTTTGTTTTTGGTTTCACCTTAAAAAGTCTTGTACCAATGAAGATAGTTTTCCTCATTTGTAAGACTCTATACTCCAAATACCACTTGTTTGTTTCTGTTTTCACTTTTGGATTCTTCCAAATCGCTTTGGCACGCTTTGAGGAATGAGGAAAGAAAGAAACTGACAAAGTAACGACAGAAGTGTGGAACAACAACTGAATTTCTCATTATTTCAATGAAAAGGCTTGTTTTCATTTAAAAAAAGGGAGCGGGTGGGATGAAAATATGTATGTATGTATTGAACATATTTTGTAGAATACTTTCACTCATCTTATTCATTAACAAAGAGTGATATTTATAATATTCTGTACAGATGCAGTTGATAACTAAAATATAACAAGATGAAGAACTGTTACTAACAGTAGAAACTAACTTTTAATAATATTACTTCTAATAGTAAGATTTTGTAGGTAGCGTTTGATTTTTGAAGAATGTTTGGGTAAATCTTTTCTTCAGTTTGAGAGAACAGTAATACATTGAGTGTATGTTATATTAACTGAATCATGATGGATTGTGTTGGAAACTGGAGGAGTATCACTTTCACAGTAAGAGAGAAACACAAACACCAATTATTTGAGATCATCATTGTTTAAGGCTTGTTTGGAATGACTTTCTACAACTTAGTTTGACTACTAGGCTTTTAAAAGTGTCTATAAAGGTCTAGAGAATAAAGTAGTGCAAAGTACTTATTGGCTCACTTCAATGAAAGTTGTTTCAATAGAAAAGAAAAAGTACTTATTGGCACACTCACTATATGGATATGATGGATTGATAGACAGAGAGCTAGCAAGCAAGTTGTGGGTCTTTAGAGAAGGATAGAGAGGGAGAGGGAGTGAGTGCATGGTGGGACTTGCAAGATGAAAGCACTTTTTAGTGGAATACAAAAGTGATAAAATCCATAGTGTTAGTGAGATGACAAGCTTGAATAGTGGTGGAGGCTGCCTATCACGCTTAAAAAGTTTGAAAGCAAGGTCCTTTCACTCTTTTTTACCTACCATGTATAAATTAGTCTTTTTTTTAATTAATTTTTTTCTTCTTGTTTTTCTTCACAAAGTAATGCAGCGAGAATGGTTCATTGAGAATACCATCATGGGTAAATCTTTGGTTGAAGTGATCCTTTTGAACTAGTAGTAAAAAGAAGACAGTTTTAATAAATGGCTAAGAGGTCAAGAGTTCAATTCAGACTGGTCTCTTACTTAGAAATTAATTTCTTACGAGTTTTCTTGGCACCAAAATGTTGTAGAGTCAAGTGAGTTGTCTTTAAGCAAAATAATTGAGAATGAGAATAGAGTTACATCTTGGGATACAGCAAATATTACTGTTTAAGAAATATGGAAAGAAAAATAGTTAGGTGCTGCTTGGGCTCCAACTATGCAGTGAAGCCCAGGCATATGCCATATAAAAAACTGCCTTGTGGTATTTTTTATATATTTATATATATATATATATATATATATATTTTTTTTTTTTTTTGTATGTTTAGAAGATGGGGGAGTATGGGTTTGGTGCAGCCTAATCATGGCTCTTAAGATAAAATTATTGCTTTTGAATACAAGCTAGCCAAGCCCAAATTCAGTTCATGTCTTGTTTATATCCTGTGAAGTCTAAACTAGATAATATATTAATGGTTTGGATGATCATATTGCTTGACTATAATGCACTTTTCATCTCTTTTCTACTTCAATATGGAATAGAGTAATAAAAATTGTTCTTGGGAACTATTCTTATCATTGGATGTGTTGTGGTGTTGGACGAACAATACTTACTGTCAACTGTAGATAAGATAATAATTGTATACTTTCTTTCCGTGGACTAATAATTATTAACACCAGGTTCTTGAGTTATTATTTTCTATTTTTACTTTTTAGGTGCTTGTATGAAGAGCCTCGAAGGCTTGAATTGAACACTGGTTTTCGTGCTTCTTAAAATCTTTCCTTCAATTATTGAATTTTGAAAGTAGTTTTATAAGAGATAAACTTGTTTGCATTTAATTACAATGATACCGTCTTGTTTTGTCATCTATCCTGCAGTTCTGTTGCTAATGTTCAACAAAGCAGCTCTTTCTTCTTACAACTTTCCATGTGCTAATGTCATCACTCTTTTCCAGGTAGAAGATCTACTGATTCCTAATGGAATAAACTATATTCCCTTTTTAGTAAATATCACAGTTTACATTCTTCAGATTATGTGTTCATGCACACTTCTATATGCATTGCGCCGTTGGAAGATTATCTCTTTCACAGTGACTGGTGAATCTCAAAGCGTCAGTGTTGGAAGGTCAATGATCCTTGTACCTTTCAGAACTTTGGTTAAAACACTTCCTCTCGCCTTATCATATTTGTTTTACATGGTATGTATCTTATGATATGTTTTATTTGTCCCAAGCAAAATATTAATCTCTTGCAAAATCTACTTACAAATTTTTCCCTGATAAAGGTTGTAACTATGGAATCTGTTCGTGGGATCAATGTTCCAATGTATACAACATTGAGGAGAACTACTGTAGCATTTACAATGATTGCTGAGTACTTGTTGACTGGCCAGACTCATTCACCTTTTGTTGTTACGAGGTAGGCAAGCATGGTGTTGGGAAAAGCCTCCTACTACTACTGCAGGGCCAAACAGAACAACTAAAAGAAAACTAACGAAAATAAAAAACACAAGGATTTACATGGAAAACTCCATACTCGGAGAAAAACCATGGCCCACTAGAAAAAAATCTACTATGCGAAAAATTGTTATAATCACACAGAATAATTCACCTCAATGTAAATTACAAGAGCACTCTCTCAAAACTTTTATACTACTCGCCTTTAACTTTAATCTCAAACTAGATAATACAAAAGAGAATTTAAAGATTAACACACCCAACTTATAGCATTTCTAACAAGGACCATTCAAAACCAAAGTTATAGGCTCCTTATGTAGTGTTTGGAGCCTATTACTTCCTTGAACTTTTCTGACGTGGATAGCTGGACTTTTAATATTATGCCAAAACTCATCTCATGGTGTATACATTTCTCTTCTTGTTTTTCTTTTTCTACTGTGAATTTGATGAATATCTGGATCTCTTTCCTAGCTAAGAGAGTTAACAGTATTAAATGAATAAGAAAGTAGCATGGCAGTGAACTGAAGGTTTCACATTCATAAGTTTTTTGGCAATGCTAATTCATTTCCTACCTGAAAAATTTAAGGATTCATCAGTGTGGGGATGATTATACTTGGCGCAGTGGTGGCTGGATCCAGGGATTTGTCATTTGATACCTACTCCTATGCTGTGGTCTTCGTTGCAAATATATGTACTGCTCTATATCTTGCCTCTATTGCTCGTATAGGTAATGATTATGAACTTCCTTTTCTCATCTACTTAATGTTGAAGTTGTGACCCATTTTGTTTGACACTGTGTAAGTACTTCCAGGGAAATCCAGTGGTTTGAATACCTTTGGCCTTATGTGGTGCAATGGTTAGAGGATTTTTTTCTATTGATTTACTTTTTGAATAATTCTTTCATTGTTCTGACAAGCTTTAGTTTTGTATTCATCTTCATAGGGGTAATATGTGGGCCTCTTTTGTTACTCTGGATAACAATCAGGGGAGATGTCGAAACAACATTAAATTTCCGTTACTTATTTTCAATTGGCTTCCAGGTATCTCTTCATATTGTGTTTCTCAATGCTCGCCTACTTGAACAATCAGTGCTTGCTTTGACTTTGATGGGTGAAACAATTCTCATGCTTGTTTAATTTCTTAAACTTCTAACCATTAATCATGCTTTGCAGTGTGTGATGCTTCTCTCCTGTATAATGGCTTTCTTGATCAACTACTTTGTATTTCTAAATACAACTCTCAATTCAGCACTGACACAAACAGTCTGTGGTAATTTGAAGGTGAGCAATGCTTAGTTCCTAAATCTTCTTTTGCTATGTGGAACACAAATAATCTTTTAACGATCTTTTCGGATGCATATTAACAGTTTGTTCAGAATAACTTTTCGAGTTTTAAGCACATAAAAACACTTTTTTAAACACTTGAAAGGTACCAAACAAGCACTAAAACTCCAGTTTGGCCAATACCGTCCGTTAAAATGGTATTGTGCCTTTACTAAAACAAAACTATTTCCCTTATTGAATTAGTTGGAATGGAAGGACACAAAGGCAAATGTTTTTCCCTTTTTCCTTAGCCAGATTTTGAGACTTTATTGTGTATAGATGCATACGATATGATCGTTTATATTCGTTTCTCAACTTATGAACGGTCAATTGTAGGATGTTTTTAGCATTGGGGTTGGCTGGTTTCTGTTCGGCGGACTTCCCTATGATTTTGTAAGCCAATATCTTTTACTTTGAAGACTTTGATCTGCATCTTTTGTTTTTGTTTTTGGTTAACTTGTCAGTTTTTTCTTCTGGTGTCTTTTTTTAGATCAATATTGTTGGGCAGTCATTTGGCTTCATGGGATCTTGCTTGTATGCCTATTGCAAGCTTCATGGGAAATAAGATATCAAGATGAGGCTGCCTTCTATGCTTTGGACTCATCTCTTATATACAAAAGAAAAAGAATGTAGGTTAATATATTGTGCTGACTTCTGCTTGCTTGTCAGCTCCCAAATTTTGATGCAATCATTTCAGGTTGTGAAAATGCGAAAGAGGAAAGATGTAGAACATCCAAGTTTATTTTTCATATAATTTTTAAGTGAATCACTTTCATTAGATCGAATAAATATAAAATCAAAAGTTAGGGTTAGTTTGGAATGACTTTTTAAGTGCTTAAAAATACTTTGCTTTTACATTCAAAAATAGTTTTAAAAAACTTATAAAGTCATTCCAAACAGACTTTTTATCCGTTGTTGAATCAAATTACTTATTGGTTGTTGTTTCAATCATTCAGATGATTAATCTTGATTTTTGTTTTGTTTCAAATTTTTATGATATTTATGTGGATGGTAACATGAATGGAGTTCATATGATATACTTGTATCATCCACCTTGAGATTGAAAGTTTGATTAATCTTTCATGTTGATTCAAATGAAATTCTCTCATATATATCTAACGTGAACTCTACGACCCTTTCTGGGCCCACCACTTGACTTCTCCAAGGCTTAGAACAATAACTACAAAACGCGTGATAAAGATTCACGAGTTTCAATGTAGATCACTTGCTCCCATGTACTAATGTGTTCTCTAACTAATCAAATAAATCAATGAGTTAGAATAGGTTGATCGAGTCACACCTTTACTTTCGATTGAACTTGAATAGAATTTGAGTTGTCCTTTGAGCCATGGGCACATTGAAAAGGCTAACCTAACACTATGGTTACTGTGAGTTTAATTACTTGGTAATCAAACCATTTAACTTGAATGATTAGTTTTTGTACATGGAATATTTAGTTTAGCTTGCCCATTGAAATTTTTTAAGTACAATAAGTTGTCGATCAAAGATGACTTCTATCAAACTTATCATAGATATATTTTGAAATTTTATTATATTTATAAATATTATTATTTATTTGGCTATATTTGAAGCCAACCATTATTTAAAAATATTTAGCTATTCATAACATTATAATACATTAAATCTAAAAATTTGTAAACAAACAATAAACGTAATATTTTAAAAATTTTCATAGACTAAAAGAAATTTTGTGGCATTTTTTTCCTTTTGAGAATTTTTTTTTGGTATTTTAAAACTTGAGAAGAAAATATATTCAAAATATAAAAGAGACATTTTCCAAAATATTTAAAATATAGAAAAATTCATCCAACTCTATATTTCATTAATTTTTTTTTTGTTATATTAAGTTAAATTATTAATTTAGTTAGAGAATGATGAAAGAATTTCAAAAGTAACTATTTCCAAAATATATAGAAAAAAAATGGAATAAACTGATTTTAATTTTTTTCTCCTGTATTATGTTAATTATTTCATTTTCATGTTATCAATTAAATTCTAATTATATGAGGAAAATTTTGGAATTTAACTTTATTATATATATAACGTAAGCGCGCCTTTGTCTCTCCAATCGTAGTTGGAGCCTTTCCTCTGAATTGTGTCCTCTTCTCGTTTCATTCACGGTCGCCGTCACCTCCGCTGCCGCCCATCTCCTTCAAACGCCGTCTCTCTTCCTATCCCTTCCAAGGTGCGTACTCTGATCTGTTTAAGCTAGGGTACATGGTTGTATATATTTTTTTTTTTCACTAGCGTTTTGGAATAAAGCTTGTTTTTCCTTTTCTTTTTTCTAAGTAATTTTTTTTTTATATTGATAAGTAAGTTAGTAAACATCCCTTTTAAAATTTTGTTTTTGTTTTCGAAAATTGGTTTAGAATTTTGATGTTTACGTAGGAAATATGGAAATCATGAGGAAAGAACTCAATGGCGAGAAAACAAGCCCAATTTTCAGAAGCAAAAAACTTAATGGTTACAATACGAGGCCAATGCTTATTAGTTTATTATTGGTTTTTTAAAAAAACTATTACTTGAAGGATTTTCACTTTTTCTGAGCAAAATATTTACAAAGTATAGCCAAACAGTAAATATTTTCTAAAGTTGTCATTTAAAATAATTTTTCTAGTTTTTTTTTATCAGGTTTAGAGACTAATGTTGACTAAAATCATATTTTTGTTATTATTTTTTTGGGCAGCAGAATCGGCTGTTCCAAAAAAATCCCCCAACCAACCCCTCATGGAAGGATTTTCCATTACTATGCATTGAGGTGGTGTTCTTTTAGTAACTTACATAATACTCAGAAATTTGTGGATGCAATGGATCTCTCTCCATTCAGGCTTGATATTGATGAGTTGATCAATGAATTTGCTGAGGTAGTTCTGAAGTTATCGTGTTTGTTACAACTATATACTAAAAAGATTTGTTAGTTTTTAAAATTTTAACCCATGATGATGTTTGGTGGTTTGCAGTGTGGATTCACATCTTTTGTTGATATGAAGAAAGTATGGATTGGAAGAAAATTCACGTACATATTTGAGGCTGCTCCTTCTACCAACTTGGCCTTCTTTATGCAATCAATCTTTGCCCAATCAATTAGTAGGATCTCTCTCTCTCGCATTCATTTTTGCATTAAATTCTTGGCAATTTGATATTTCTTATGAATTATGATGAACAAAGCTGGTCGTAGCTTCTTGTTTGTGGAGTTGAGAAAAGTTTCAAAACTTCTGTATGCAATCAATTAGTAAGCTCTCCCATGATAGACTTGGTCATTTTTGCATTAATTTCTTGGCAACTTGATATTTCTTCTGAATTATGATGAACAAAGCTGGTGCGATCTTCTTTTTTGTGGAATTAAGAAGAAGCTTAATACTTCTTTACGCAATCAATTCATTCTCAATCAATTAATAAGCTCTCCCACGATAAACTTGGTCGTTTTTTGCATTAATCTCTTGGCAACTTCAAATTTTTTCTGAATTATGATGAACAAAGCTGGTGCTGGCTTCTTGTTTGTGGAACTAAGAAGAATTTTAATACCTTGTGGAATCAATCTTTGCCCACTCATTTAGTAGTCTCTCCATAAACTTAGTCATTTTTTTTTTAATTCTTGTCAACTTGATGTTTTTTCTGAATTATGATGAAGAAAGTTGGTGCTAGCTTCTTGTTTGTGGAAGTAAGAAGAATTTTATTACTTCTTTTTACAGGTCACATGCTCAGTACTGCTTCTTTGCCACACAGATTAGGTGGCCTTTACTGCCTTTACTGCCTTTATGAGACACAACCCTTTAGGCCCCCTTACAAAATCTACCTGTCTATTGGTATGATTCTTCAATGTTTTTAATATAAAAGCATTCTATTTCTTTAATAATTATCTGATAGATATGCAAGTTTCCCGCAGTCTGCTTGGTGGACATCTCTTGATATCATCTATACTTGTTCTTATTTGGTTATTTTACGATGTTTCCACTTTTATAGGAGAGTTGAAGAAACTGAAAGAACTCGTTGTTGATGCAAAAGAAAATAATGTAAAAGTGGTATCTTTTGTGGTGAAAAGAATGTTAGAAAAGAACATGTTTCTCTTTGGATCTGTGGACATGAATGAGAGTGCTGCTTTGGAAACGGTGAATCAGCTAACAGAATTGCAAAATGCTCGTGTTCAAGTAGCCTATAAAAAGTATGTTCGAGAAACAGACAGTTATTTTTATTCCAGATATATGTTTGTCATGATATCTTTAGTACTTTCTTAATTGTTATCTTTGATGATTAGGTTGTTTAATGATACGCCGATTGGAAATTATATCCATATGGACTTGGTAAGTAAAAAGTACAAAAAACATATATTTTAGTACCTTTTTAACTTGCATTATGAACTCTTGGAACTTTGTACATGAAAAGAGTTCCATGTTATGATCAACTGTTTATCTAGCCATTCCTTGAATTCTTCTTCACTCTTGAAAATGTAGGGGATGGAAGTTGGTTCAAATATATTAACAAAGATGTCAACAGATTATTCAGAGGCCAAGAAACTTGCATTATATGGTAACTTTGTTCTTTCCAACCTGCTTGTCTTCGTGACATTTGTGTTAATCATATTTTTCTATTACTGTTTATCTGACTACTTTTACCCACTTGTTTCTGTCTTTTGTGTTTTGGCACTTCATTTATTTCTAAAGAAGCAAGTAAGATAGTGGATGTTCAGGACATAAAGCACATAGCAGAAGATGAGAAATTGATTGGAGATACAGTTGAAAAGATTGCTGAGGATTGGAATGTTCAGAGAGGAGTTTTTTATGAACAAACTGGACTCGACCAACAGTCTGTTCCAGTCGAGGCAGATCAGCAGTTACTTGAAGATCATGCCGATGTAAATTTTGATAAGGAACTCGAAAGAATGCTAACTGATGTTTAAACAAGGTACAGAGTCCTCCTAATCCTTTAACTATCGCAAATGGGCTTTTGAACTGCCAAATTGTCTTGTTATGACACTTAGCTAGCTGAAGTCACATGACATTGAAAAGAGAGATGAAACCCTCAATCACACATCCTTATTTCGCAATTCAGAGCTGTTTTCAATGAGGAAGGCCAAAGTTAAGCCTTCTAAGCCACAGTGAATGAAGCAGCATGTGAATTACATCAAATGGCTTTGCAGGCCTATTTATCTTGAAATGCCTCTTTACTTTGATCACTCCTTTGTACAGCTTCAAATACTTCTCTTCTGAGATAGCTTTCAAGATTGTTTTTATTTCTGGTATTCTTTGAACAGGTATCTGCACTGAAAATCGACTCCAATCTAGAACATCGCTGAATGGTAACGAATAGTTATCAGAAATGATCACTGGAACACAACCGCCATAGATGGCTTCTACCACCCTCGGGCTTGCCACTTCATAGCCACTAGGGCAGAGACAAAACTTGCTTTCTCCAATCAATTTGGTGTAATTTTGGGTCTTAGGAAGGTATTCATGAACCTGAACTTCATTGTCCTTTTCCTTCCAATGCTTGATCAAAATCTTCCTGATGTATCCATGAGCTCCTCCAGCGAAGAAAGCTAGAATTGGGCGGCGTTCTGGTGGCTGGCCTAAGTCCGGTGGCCCTAATGTTCCAGGGTGGATGTTGATTTCTGGGAGTGGAATATCTATGTTGGGGCGAAAGCCTTCTGTGATGTTTGCATTGCACACTACCCTGATGAAGTTCTTGAACAGTTGGGGGTTGGCATCTGAGATTTCTGGTGCCTTGAAAATCGCCATTAGAAGTTAGGAGGAAGCATTATAAAAAGAAGAAACAAAAACTTGATAACAAGTAGAATCTTAATTCTTACCCAATCATGGCATGAAACCACAAAATGATCAGCGCCATTGCTCCGGTTCCAATATGGATACCTGTTGGCAACAACTCGAATGTAATCAGTTGTCACACGGTGCATCCGATCACGGTTGTAGTCAGCTGGAGAAGTGATTGGCCTATAAATGAAATGAATGATGTTGGTGATACTCAAAGGAAGAAGAAATACATGAGCTTCATCAGGATGACTGGCTCTAAAAGGACTCTTGCTGCAATCTAACTCATCTATAAATTGGCCTTCAATGGCATATATGCTATTCAATGGACCATCATGGAACAGAGGCTGTTCTCCTTCTCTATAACTCCAAACCTTGAACCTCTTCACCATTTCTATGTGGCTTCTGCATAACATTTTGGATATACTGTAAGCATATTGGTGGAAATGATTTTTGTTTTGGGTTATTGTTTCATTGCATTAGATAGTACTTTCAGGATTATAATTATAATTAAGTGTATAAAAACATTTTTAAAGAATTGCAACTATAGCAAAATCTATCGATAGAAGCCTCCCATTACCAACAGACTCAGAGAACTAGATGTAAATTTTGCTATATTTGCATTTCTTTTTCAGTCTGATATCTCTTAAAATACTTTGAGTTCGATTGCTATATTTGCAATTGTCCCTATTTATTAATAGTAACTCAAATGTTATATAATACTTTTAGTGTTTGTTCCTTTTTCAGTAGGTAAAGGAAAACTCAACTGATGAAAAGCATAAGGATTTCTGTAAATGGGGCCTCTGGGAATGTAAGTTTCTTTCTTCTCTGATGTGAAGTTTTTCCACAAAACTGCCTTTCGAATGGACGCTCGTGCTTCAGCCAAACTTGCTTCAATCATCTTCAAACTCGTCTTCTTCTTCTTCTGCTCCATAAACCTCAAAATGAAAACTGAAAAAAGAAAATTTGACAACAGCAAAAACAATAAAGAGAAAGAAGGGAGAGCCCTTTTTTTTTTTGTCTATTCTTACTTTGATGAATATAGCCTTCATGGGTTTGTTGCCTTCTCTCATGGAGTTTATGGGAAAGAAAGAAGAAGCTAATGGAAAAGCTTCAGTTGCTTGTGACAGGTCCAACAATGGTGGAACAGAGAAAAACTGAAGGAAAACAAGAAGAAGAAGACTTGCTGGTAGTAGCAAGCAATAGAGACGGCAGCTGAAGCTTGCCATGGCCAAACTCTTCTTTTCAAGCTCTTTCTCTTAGCTTTTTTTCTTTTTAAGTGCTCAATAAAAGAGAAACTGTAGAGATTGCCAGTAGAAAAAGGTTTGAATTTCGTCATTGTTCCTCCAAAATCGATGTAATTGAATTCAAAAGTTATTAATTAATGCATTTTGTTGAATACTACGGTGGAAACATTGCTTGGAAAAAGTGATGCTTGTAGACACCGGTACCTTGATTAAAATTTTCTTTAAGTTCTTAGATTTAAAACCTTGGTTTAAAGTAATTTTTAAATCTATAACTATCTAGTTGTGCATTTTGTTCATGTGATAGTGGAAGATACAAATATAGTTCCATGTTAAGTCATATAAATTATCACCGCGGAGATATAGAAACTTATTAGACTAATTTATTTACATTAAGTTTAAGAATTAATATATAAATAAAGATCATCAAGTTCAAAGTCAGAGTTTTGAAACTAAATGAATTTCTTTAAACTCAATTATAAAATAACGATAGTACTCTTAAGATTTCCTTCAAGTGGAACTGAAAGTAAGGGATCTTGGATCACAAACTTCTTGATATTGCCCCCAACTTTAATTGAACTTCAAGCAATGTGTAGAGATCCACTAAAATTCTAAGGAGAGAGGTTACATGCTATTGAATTTTATTGTCTTTGGAAATTGTACCATTTTTCTTTTATATATATATATATATAATGTTTTTTTTTTCCATCAAATTATGCTTAGTTTTTCATTGATATTTTTCATAAATAAACTCGTTAATAATTGGATTTGTGAGGTAAGAAATAGTAGTCAAAATTCACTCTATTTCTAACTAGAAACCTCTTAAGTTTCTGGTCTATTTCTAAAATTTCATTTTAGAAGGATCTTATCAAACTATAAAAATAAATTTTGACTTTGAACTGAATTTGCCATTTAACCAAAAACAAAGTTATTTCTCAGATTTTCAATACTTATACCTTATTCAAATTAAAAGGTAAACATTAAAAATCCAAAATATGGAACATTGGAGATTTCTACTCAATTTTCCTATGTTTAGATGTTCTAAACAGTTGCCTTTTTTCTATATGTCTATCCTACTGCACTAGAAGAATTTTTTCTTCAGGTGAAATTTGATTCTTAACCTTTTCCATCTGCTTTTCTCCAGCCTTGGATGCAAACTGAGAATGTAATCTGGCATAAAGTCGTGCCGAGTCAATACACCAACCACGGGCGATCTCTGCGATAAGGCACACAAGTTAGCATTGACGTAAAGTTCATTTGAACAGAGAATCATTCCGAAAACCAAAACTTTCAAAACAGTGAATAAAGATGTCTAGACACCCTCTTAAAATGTCTAGAAAAATTCAAGTTGAAGATGAGGGACTAAAGGCAAATAAAGCAATTTTGTATTGGTACTATTGTACACGACACCCGGTTCAACTTCATTTACTTCCTTAAAATGTAATGTTATAAGTAATTTACTCACCCCAGGGACCTTGGGAATCACCAACATGTGTCTTAAACCAGTTTCTCGAAAAATTTCAAGAGCCTTTGCAAGTGACGTGGTCTCCATGACAGTACAAGGTGAAGTATTGGCAAACGGATGTAGATCAATGAACATCTCCATCTCTTCATCAGTCAATTGTACATCTTCAATCCTTTCAACATCACCTGAACCCATCTTGGCGAAATCATCAGCTGAGAATAGCTTGCAAGGATCTTCTCTTTCTGATCCTAGTGTTGGAACGGACAAGAAAGCTTTCTTCTTTAACAACATGATAATGTGGGTTCTGAGAACTAGACCATATAAAATAGGGTATTCGGAGAAAGGAGGTTCGTCAATGACAGGAAATCCGTGATGGCTTGTCATACTGAGAACGTTTACTACATTGCGAACCTTCTCAATGCCGTTAAATAATTGAAGCGGACTCGTTAGTACATCAACAACATTGAGCTGCCTCATGTATGGCTCAACATGGCCATATAGATAAGGAAATCCTTTCGCTTTCATGATCAAGTTATATATATTACTGTTGAAAGCATCAGCTACGGTCTTGGAAATAAGAAGAACCAACATTATTAAAGGCAGTAACAACAAATTATTGGTCAATTCAAGCAAAATAACACAGAGAGAAACTGTTGTTCTCATCGTCCCCCCGAGAAATGAAGCAGCACCTAATATGGCAAAGAAGCCATGGCTTAGGTTCGTGTGTGGACTGACAATCATTCCGATGAAACGACCATAAGAAGCTCCAGTCACAATAACAGGGACAAACAAGCCAACAGGAGCAACTGTCCCATAACTTAGAATGCTCAAGGAAAAACAGGTAACAAAAAATGTGAGCATTGATGACAACTGGAACTCGGAGTCTGTGTCCTTGCTAAAGAGATTTTTTATGGCATCGTCATTGGTGTTAAATATGAGACTTGCAAGATCATTGTAGTGACCAGGAGCACACTGAAACTTCTTGAAGTTACCAGATCTACCTATGGTAGGACAAATTTCTCGAGCACTTGATGGGCAAGGTTGGCACGATGCAAACCATGGTAATCCAAAAAGAAGGAAGGATGTGAAAATTGAGACCGTGCAAGCCAGTAAAATTTTGTAAATAATGCCTTTCCTGGAGAGGAAAAAATGTTCACAATGAGAATGAAGCATTTTGAACTACTTCATTTCCAAATAATTGAAACTTGAAATACTTCATAGCATTTATAGACAAGAGAAAGGGAACTCACTCGTGTATGAGATTATAAATGCGAAGAAGTTTGTTCAAAAAAAAATTATATAAGCTTCCAAGTATGCCTCCGATAAAAGCAAGAACAAGCACAGGAGGTAGATCTTCGAGGTGATATGTAGGAAAGTCTGAGTAGGTATCAAATATTATAAGTCCCCCTTTACCAAATAATCCACATAATCCATTTAAACACATGTCAATCAGTGAGCGTAATACCACAGCAACTACAGCCGTTGTGAAAAATGATCGCCACAGAATGGCACTTCTCCACCTGTGACAATAATCAACCCAAGGAGGTCACTCAAATATGCTAACACAGCATTTGCGGCTCCTAATATATAGAATGCGTGCAGTTTAAATCAATATAAAGAAATGGATAACAATGTCAGATAACGGACTTGAAAAATAACAATTTATGCAGCTCATGGCTATGACTTCTTCGATATTTTGCAAAAGATTGAAAATTAAGAAGATCCAATTCTATAGAAATTTCAAATATAAAAGGGATATGGTTTTTCATTTCTTTTTTAGATAACCCCTCGGAAACCCACTTCTTTTGCTTATCCTCTTGTAGTACCCTCACTAATTTCTTGTGAGGCAAGACTCCCCAAAAGCAGGCTCCGGAGACACCAAGGATTCCAAATAATAAAAGTTTTTACTTTGGACTTGAACCTAAGAACTTGAAAGGTATCTCCCAACATTCCAAGATCTTAAGAGGGTTGTGTCCTTATCATAATCAAACGTTAACATTATTAGAGAAAATGCAAAATTGTTGAGTTATTCCAAGATAGAACAACCCTTTTTGACATAGAAGGGGCCATGATCAGAAATAACATGCATAAAAAATAAACTGAAAAGATGTCCATTGAAGGAGCATGGAAAAGGGATCAAGAAAATGGTCGGCCATTATACATACCAAGATGCCATCTCTTCAAAAGCAAATAACACACCACCAACAGGAGCACGAAAAGAAGCAGCTATTCCAGCAGCGGCTCCACATGTTACAAGATCCCGCCTATCTCGATCATTCTTGAGAAGGTATAGCCATCTCCATGTTGAGCCAAATATTTTGAAACCCCCCCGCCCTACCAAGGATGCAACGCATGCCCCAGTATGTACCATAGGCCCAGCTTTTCCAACAATCATCGATGATGACACAATAGAAATGCTGCCAACAATCTGCAATCAAACCAGTGATTCATGAGACTCCGGCTTCAAAAGGAAGGATTGTTCATAGCAGGCAAAAATACGGTATTTAAAGCCCTCGAATTCCAAACCATTTCACAAGTTGGCTGCAGTTTTAAGGCCTCAACATTCCGAGGTTAGTCACCAAAAATATCCTCAAACCAAGCATCCAGTTTCAACAAGAGTTGGAGTGAAATTGGGAGGCAGCACAGAGCAATTGATTATATTCCTTAAACTCAAGAAAAAATGTATATGGAATTGTTTCACCTTCACTAACAGCGTCCGAGGCGATAATATTCCAGGGGCATCCACACCATTCAGATAAGCCTTTACTTCTGGTATACCTGAACCAGCTGCTTGGGGACAGATCAATGCCGTAATGACAGATGCGAATAGGGTGAGAACTAAATTGGAAACAGAGAAAACAAGAAAAGCCATCCCATACCTGAAAAAACTTTCAGACTTCCATCAATATCTAGGAAAATAGTTTGGCTTCCCTTTAACACAGTTTTTCTTTCAAAAAACAGAGCTTAAGCCAGATAACATGCATATCTGTTGGCTAAATTTCTTTGACTACAAGAATGTTTGGGTGGGGAATTCAAACAACTAAATTCCCATGCAATGTTTTAAAATACTAAAGGCGGCTTTGAGGCTTTTCCTCTTAAAGAGGCAAGAAGTGAATAAAAGACATTTTTAAAATTCTAAATTGGTACGTCCAAGTCCTGCAAATATGACTGCCATATTAAAGTGCAAAAAGAACACTCACCCCCATAATTTTCACTTAATCAAAAATTCTAAAAGAATATCTTTATCATCATTACTAGTACCATCATCATTAATAGGATTGCTTTATACTATAAATTTTTGCCTCTAATGTTTTTAAGGTCATAACAATAAAAGTAGTCCTTGGGCCTTTTTGTTGCATGCTATGGAGGAAGACCTTGATCATCTTTTTGAGATTGCCAGTATGCGTAGGTTGTGTGAAGCTTTTTTTCTGTAAGAGTTTGGTGTTAGCTATGCTGGCCATCAGAAAGACGATTGAGGAGTTCCATCCGCGCGTTAGAGAGAAGGAGGTTTTATGCTTGCAGGGGTGTGTGCTATTTTCTGGTGTGGGGAGAGGAACGATGGGGTGTTTTGAGGTAGGAAAAGGAATCAAAGTGAGGTTTGGTCTTTGATTAGATTTTAAATATCCTTTCGCACTTCCATTTGGAAGACTTTTTGTAACTATTTCATCAATAACATTTTACTCAATTGGATCTCTCTTTTAGTGGTGTTTTGGTGTTCTTTTATTTTTTATTTTTCTATCCAACATAAATAAAATTAGTCCAAATTCAAATTGTCACAGCTCATATCTTACTGTCTTTGAAGAAGCTAGAAACATCGCTATTATTTTTCTAATCACTAAACGAAGCCCGATTTTAAGTCTCCATCGTTTTCACAAATGCATGCTTCTTCTATGAGAGGCATAAGCCTCTTATGCTTCAACGAAGGTGTATGTCTCGAGACTAAAACTTAGAAATTTGCCTCAAGTTCTAAGCCTCAATAGCTTTTAAAACATTGTTCCTAGTAACATCAATCATATTTCTACTTGAGCCAAATTCCACTAAACAGATAGAAAATATTGCAAAGATTTCAATCAGCAGAAGCACAAAAGAAGAAGAAAAGTGAAGTGAGTACCTGCCCTCGAGCATCATATTCGAAGTGATCACAAACTTCTTCCCTGCAATATTCTCCACCGCCAGGTTATTGAAAAATCCAACAAGACCCATGATCAAACCAATCAAGAAGCATGAAAGCCACTTCATAACCAAGTACTGAAATATCTGGAAATCCCCACGACTTCTCCAATCTTGCATGAAGCACTCATTATCGAAAATCCTAAAAACAAACAAGCCAACATGAAGTTTTAACAAGACCCCACATCAATAACAGACTCAAGAACCCTGAAAAATAAAAACCCCATAAGCCAAATAATCAAAAGGAAACCAAGCAAGCTCAATCCTCATCAAACCCATTTGAATTCAGAACCCAAATGAAGGAAAAAGAAGAAAACTCAAACTCACTCGTAATCAAGGCTCTCAATGGGGCAAACATTAGCTCCAACAATAGCAACCTGTGAGGAAGAATTTGCAAGCGATTTCTGGGCAAGCAAGGGAGTGATGATGGATTCTTCATCGCCATTGGTGGAATCAGCTAGTGTCAACGACATCTTTCTTCTTTATAATGCCTTCTTTTTCTTTTTCAGAAGGGTCTTGTTTTCTTCTCTGACACAGAATTGTGAGAAATGGGTTTCGCAATTGGTTGATTGGAGGAAGAGTTTTTCGTATCAGTTTCATTAAACGTAACGCACCCTTTTCCCTATCTCTCTTGTCTTACTCGTTCCAATGGAAAGAAGAGAATGAAAGCTGACAACTTTCTGAGTTATGAACAAAAAATGTCTCAAAATTCCTCATTCCATTGTTTTGTGATTTCAAGATGAAACAGCCAGATGATAGAAACTTCTAAGAAACATAATTTTTCTGAATAAAGGAAGTTTTGGCTTAAATAAGCAACTCCTTGACTCATTAGGACTGTTTAGTCCTTCAAAAACAAAGAAATCATAATAATAAGAAAATTGTAACCTTAAATTTAGAACTTTGAGTTTGAATGACTTCAACTTTCAAACTAATGGATTTATTTCTTGACAAAAATGTTATCTTTAACCTAAAAAGTTCACAATTTTTTTAAGCTTCAAACAGTTCTTTTTACCATCATTTCAAGCACTAATATTCAATTATGGAAGTTTCAATATTTTCATTTTTAAAATCTCATTTGTTTCATAAACATTATACTCTATTCTTAGAATTAAATTTAAAAGTTCCATCTCATTTTCGTTAATTTAAAAGTTGATATGTTTACATATTATTTAAAAAAAGTGCTATTGACGGTTTTTTCTCATAAGTTTCCACAACATTAACCTTTTATTTTAGATTTGAAAGCAAATATCTAATGAAAATTTTACAATATATGTTATTTTAGATCTATTTGGATTTGGAACTCTACAAATCTTCACAAATTTGTTATAACAAGTTTGTGGAGTTTTTTGTTAAAATCTTTTAAGTAGTTTTATTTTTATAACTTCGATAGTTCGTAATTTCAAACATCTATGGTTATAAATTTCTAAACTAAAGATTATGATTATCCACGTTTTCCCAAACGGACGAACCCCTTTTTATTTCAATCTCATCCAACAACATAGTGAGGCAAATAAAAGAAAATTACCTTTGCCAATCTACTATTCATATATTCCCTTGTCTTTTCCTCTATCCCTATATATATATCCCCAACAAAAACAAATCATACCTAATATATATAGATAGATATATAGATATATATGTACTGTGTTAGGTTGAAAGTTGTTGTGTATTGGTCTTAGATGGTTTATTCCATTTTGGCATCTTTTGTCTCTCTCTCCATTTTTTATTCTTCAACTTCATCTCAATCTCCAATTCATTCAAAAGTACAATTTTCATCCATATATTATACTTTTTTTTTCTAAATTAAAAAAACTCAACATTACTAAAAACAAATATTATTCTCCCAACATATCCGCAAGTACATTAGAAAGTATAATAGATATGGAGTGCATATGTAAAGGGATCAAAGTGGACTAACTTATTGGTATTACTTAAGTTTATATATAAATATTATAAAAAATATAAATTCGAGGAAGGTTCGAATTCTACTAGGTCCATACTAAATTCATTGATGAGTACGAACATATGACTAAAAGAAGGTGTTTTTTATCATTATCTTATAAGTGTAAGTCTAAAGGATACTAAAACCTATCAAGGATCTTAGTATCGATTGAGTGATGGAACAATATTTTAAAAATAATTCAACAACTCTATTTAAAAATATCTTAATCGTGAATTTAGAAAAGAAAAAAAAATGTTGGAGCAGGAAAAGGAAGGGAAAGCAATGTATTTTTTTTTTTTTTTGGGTTATTTGATAAATTTTGTCCTCAATGAATGGCCAACCCATTTTGGAAAATGATGCAACATAAAAACTAAAAAGCAATTTTTTTTATGAAAAGACATTAAAAAAAGCATTTTTATCATTACACTTCCCTACCAAAAAAAGAAAAAAAAAAACAAATGCTGCCAAAATGTAAAGTTAGAAAATAATTGTAGAGAGAGGTAAGAAAAATTGATGATTTCATTAATTCAACCTATATACATTAATGACTTAATAATTCTATACAACGTTTATTCCTACCCCATATATAGATGATGATATTTTATTATTTTATTTGTCTAAAATTAAATTATTACCAACAATTGTTTTTTAAGTTAATTCTATGAGATATCAAAATAGAATCATACTAACATTTTAGGTAAATTTAGAATGATGTTTATGAAATATTTAGAACAAAATGAAGTTAGAATTAAGGTAGTAATTAAACTTAGATAACATGTTAGTAGATTTTATTTTGAGAATGTTTTTAAATATATAATATAAGATAGTGAGTGTATGGTCAATTTTTCACTAACAATATTTGTATTTAATACATAATTTATAGAGATTTAATTTATGATGTAAATCTAATCGTGTGTTGTCATAAATTTGTTGATTATACCCAAGTAATTAACATTATTTATGAGTTTCTATTTGTTCATTTATTGTTACATAGTCATTGATTTTTGCAAAGTCATAATCAATGACATTATGGGTGATGATTATTATGTAATTATTTAATTGCAAAAATTATAACCTAAACTTTTGAAATAAAAAATTGATTATCCTGTAAGTTGATGGTTTAATTTTTATTATTTATGAATCTAGTTTTTACGATTTAAGTTTTAACACTCTTAAATGTTCAGGAATTTAATTGTTATTATTGAAAGCTTATGAGTGTAATTGCAACTATAACTAGAGGTTATCCGCAGTAGGGTTTTTAAGAGATTGTTGCCCAACAGACTATAGTCGATTTAAGTAAACGTTTAAACCGACCTTGATCATGAAGAAGTACAAATCATCGATCAATCAGTTTGGTTTTTTTTCAAACCAACACTGATCAAAGCCTCTTCATTCTTTACCGATGACCTTCTACTCGATTAGTTTTGGTCATTCGACTTGATTTTTCAATATGCAATGCACACCCTTGCTTACCACCATACTTTATGATGATTTTTACAATTTGCCCTAATTTTAAATGTGACAATATTGACCAAATTGAACACGCAACTAGAAAAACACAACGTTAGCAAGGAGGATAAAATGTATTCATACCCCATTGTTATAGATTTAAGAATTTGTCGAAGAATTATTGATCTTTTTTGTTTTCAACCCAAAGAGAGGTCCATTGTGTTGCTAACTACGATTTTATCTTTCTTCTCACCGTTTTAAAAAAATATATTCAATAAATGTGATTCGATGTAATTGTCTTTTAATAATCGTTAGATGTAAATTCAAAAATCTGCATGCTTTTTAATAAGCATTAGATACAAAATTAAAATATTTTTCATGTTTTTCTTCATTATATCACATGCAAAACTGTCAATCACATTGTAATAACTTATTTGAATAGTTTCTTCCCTAAACGATCTCTTCTAATTTTAACCATATGTAAGATCTAACTCTTAAAGTTAATATCGAATAAACTAAACCTCCAAAAGTCAATCTAAAACAGTGTAGTTGATTTTTTTTTACTAATATTGTTGACTTCTCGAGTCCATTTGAGGTTATATGTTCCTATTTAATAGTTTGTTAACTATACATCATTAGACCTTGATTCTACTTGTAGCATTTAACATTAGCAAGATCACTTTTTTTTCTCCTTATCTTAAAAAGTAAGCATTTTTATTTTTACTTTCATCATACCCTTTTGAAATTCATTGATTTTATTTGTGTTCTTGTTAACAAAAGGCTGAAAACCCACCATTTATCCACACTGATTTGCCTAAGAGAGAGAGAAAAAGATCCAAACCCGACGATTTCGTGTCGGCAACACGGTTTCATCGGCTACCGGAATAGCGACACTCGGAAAAAGTAAACTTAAATTTGCAATTCAGCCGTCCAATTTCAGCTCGATTTCATCGAACACGGCTAAAATGCTAGAACATTTATCTTCCCTCTCGCACTAATCTTCCCAGCTCTTCAATTCTCTCCTAATTTCCCTCTTCCCATCTGTAATTTATGTGTACTTTTCTGGGTTCTTGCTTCTTTGTCTTCCTTCTCCCCCAATTTCTTTAAACCCCATAAAGAAATTTGTCTCAAAATCCACTGAAACTCGCTCAGAGTAAGCTCAAATGGCTTTTGTGCTGGGTCTCGTGCTAGGTTTGTTTGTGGGGCTTGGTCTTGTCGTCGGTTTTGTGAAGTCCGAGAATGCCCGGTCGAAGCGTCGGGCCGATCTTGCTGCTACAATCGCTGCTTTTGCTAGAATGACAGTGGAAGACTCTAGAAAGCTCTTGCCCCCTCAGTACTATCCCTCTTGGGTCGTCTTTTCCCAGAGACAAAAGGTGAGTTTTCTGCTTACTTTTCCTTCTTCTCATGTTTCACTTATGGATGAAGTTAATGAGTTTTTCTGTTCATAGTGGATTAACATTGGTTCTGTTGTTCTATTTTGCAGCTGACTTGGTTGAATCAGCATCTTACCAAGATTTGGCCATATGTTAATGAGGTAGGTTTTGCTTTTGTTTATTATTCCGGGGTTTGTTCTTGATGTGTTGGTCTCTTTTTTACCTTGCTGAATTTTGTGTAATAGGCAGCTTCTGATCTGATAAAAGCTTCTGTAGAGCCTGTTCTTGAACAATACAGGCCTATCATATTGTCATCACTCAAGTTTTCCAGATTCACACTTGGCACTGTCGCTCCACAATTAACAGGTTTGTTCAAGTTGGGGAGGAGGGGTTGATGATTTTGCAGTTTGTAGACTTAGATATCTCTTGTTCTGCATGATTTTCATTTCACTAGGTTGCTTTAAGTATCTGAAATACACTTTCATTTCATTTAAACAGCAGAGTTTGAACAGGATCTGGTATTTAAGCTTTTTATAGTATTGTTGGAATGGTATAAGTCATAACTTAAAGCAAAATCATTCGAAGTGATCCTGGCATTTTATGTTTCTACTTCCATTGTTGCACTTCTTAAGCGAAGTCCAGCCACCTGGTGTTAAGGGCTAAGGAAGTTTAGAAAGACCTTATCCTAGTTCCTAACTTCAGAAATTTGATAACTTAAAACACTTGTTCTCTCCCTAAACTGTCTTTAGGCGGAGGAATCATCCTTCCTGTGAAATGAGTGGGGTGGGCAAGAACATATTTACTTCAATTATTGAATTCAAAAGTTAGCTTGTTGTTTGAAATTAATGAGTGTTTCTTATTTCCACCTTTCCTTCCCGGTAATGTTATCGACTTATCAGAAACTAAGTTTATGAGCACTCTGTTCTAAAGTTTATCTGAAGTTCTAACTATCCTATTCTATTTGGCAGGGATATCTATAATAGAAGATGGAGGAACTGATGGAATAACCATGGAGTTTGAAATGCAGTGGGATGGTAATCAAAGTATAATCCTTGATATAAAGACTAGATTGGGTGTTGCACTACCAGTGCAGGTATCTTGAGCCAATCATCTTTCACCCTCATTTTTCTTCACAAAAAATTGGTTACCATTTCAATTCCCATTTTGAAATTATGTCGATTGATCATATCAGATCTTGGTTCTCTATATGCATAACTTATGTAACAAATTGAACTTGATAGCTTCTTTTGGATTAACAATTAATGAAGTGATTGATGGATGGACTCTTCTTCCCATTATGTTTTGTAAAAAATTAAAGCTTGGAGGTGTTTATCCTAAGGAGTTTAGGGGAGTAGAGTTGTGAACTCCACACCTTGGAGTTTGCAAAAAACATCAATTTTTTACCTTATTTTGTGGGTCCCAAGAGTTCACAACTCTCCAAACTTCATAACTTCTTGCTGTTCACTATTTCACTTCTTGCCCCAAACGTCCCTTCAAGAATTAAATAACTGTCTGAAATTTGTATTTTAAGTACATATTCACATTCACAAATAGACAAGACCCTCACAGGAAATCTCATTTATCAAAAAAATCTTCATAAAAGTTGGGCGTTTAAGTGGGAGATTAATAAAGGTATGCAATGGTAGATGCATTGAGAAACTCAGAAAAGAACTTCACTTTTCAATACTTGCACCAATTTAGCATTATTACCAAGTAGAATCTTTTGGCTTAGTGACCAGACAATTTCTATGATCGTTTTTGGGCGTATCATGATGATACAAGGAACTCTATAGAAATTGGGGAATGAAGAGTCTCATTTGCAGTAATTTTGTTTATACTGACTTGTTTGCCTTTTGGACAGGACTACATATATAAAATCCACTTATTTAGTTCCGTGAAATAATATATTTACATCTAATATTTATCTGTTCAGGTAAAAAACCTTGGATTCACAGGCGTTTTCAGGTTGATATTCAAGCCTTTGGTTGACGAATTTCCATGCTTTGGTGCTGTTTGTTTTTCTTTGCGACAGAAGGTATTATCTTATAAATTTCGACTGATACACTAGGGAAAATTCCTTATGAACAAGTAGCTAATATGATGAAATATTAACGATATCTTAACAGAAAAAGTTGGACTTCACGCTCAAAGTTATTGGTGGGGACATATCAGCAATACCTGGGCTTTACAGTGCACTTGAGGTGTGATCATTATTCGTCATTATATTCACTAATCACTATTTCATTTTCCTTTGTGAATGTTATGTGCTTACTTAGAATCGAGTTTCAAATTAGATTTGACAATGGGGCTTTTATGTTAACACAGGGAACAATTCGAGATGCTGTTGAAGATTCTATTACATGGCCTGTTAGGAAAGTTATCCCTATAATACCTGGAGATTACAGGTATGAGTATGACCTTGAGAAATGTGCAAACTGGTCACGAGGTTGTCTTGTGGCTTTTGCTCACTACAGGAGACTTGCATTTTTTTAATTTGTTCAACTTTTATTGTTTCAGTGACCTGGAACTGAAGCCTGTTGGGATACTGGAGGTGAAACTTGTGCAGGCAAAAGAATTAACAAATAAAGATGTGATTGGGAAATCAGATCCCTATGCTGAATTGTACATACGGCCTCTCCGTGATCGGATGAAAACCAGCAAAATAATTGTAAGCCTTTTTTTAATTACTTTTTGGGATAAATACTTGGGAGTTATTTTACTCCTCTACTGCTTCATCCTCTCTTTTTCCTATTGGACGTGATCGCTAAAGGTGTATCTTTTGTAGAACAATGACTTGAATCCAGTTTGGAATGAACACTTTGAGTTCGTTGTTGAAGATGAGTCCACACAACATTTGGTTGTGAAGGTTTATGATGATGAAGGACTTCAGGCTTCTGAGCTTATAGGATGTGCTCAGATTCAGTTAAGCGAACTTCAACCCGGTAAGGTGAAGGATGTGTGGTTGAAGCTGGTTAAAGATCTGGAGGTTATCAGAGATAATAAAAACAGGGGGCAGGTAACTACACAATAAATCCCCCTTACCCTCGCAAGAAAAATAAATAAATAAATAAACCATCAATCTGCTTAGGAAAAGTTTTTTACTGCATCTATGTAGAATCAAATAGAATTAGTTTCTGGAACCCTGAACTATTTCCCATCAACACTATCATTTTGGTTTTGGTCTCACTGTGTAGTTTGTCAAGTATAGAAAAAAGCGGTAAAACCCTAACCTTTAGTTGGATGGGAAACAATTAAATTAAAACTCTTGACTGTCATTATCCCACTCAAAACACTTGAATGTAGATCTAAACGAGCCAAACCAGTCCTTTTGTTCTGCCAAGAAGACCTCTGGTTCTTTATATGATATGTACCTTCCTTTTTTGATTTTCTGTTGAATGTCTGTATTAGGTGCACTTGGAGCTCCTTTACTGTCCTTTCGGTATGGAAAATGGCTTTACAAATCCATTTGCCTCTGATTTTAGAATGACTTCCTTGGAGAGCGTACTAAAGAATCGGGCAAATGGAACGGAAGCTACCGAAAGCGAACAAGCTGTCACACAGAAGAGGAAAGAGGTTATTATTAGAGGAGTACTTTCTGTCACAGTAATATCTGCAGAAGACTTGCCTGCAACAGATCTTGTTGGAAAGTCTGACCCATATGTTGTACTCACCATGAAAAAATCAGGAATGAAGAACAAAACAAGGGTAATGCTCCTTTGCCTAAAATTAAGATCCTTTGTTTTTGAACATATAGATTTAGAAGTAACACTGTTGACAATTTCATTCTCCCTATGTGATCTTGAACTTAAAATTGCCTCTTCTCGTTCTTTAATCCTTCGTTTCATTTTTCAGGTTGTGAACGAGAGCTTAAATCCCATATGGAATCAAACTTTTGACTTTGTTGTTGAAGATGGATTGCATGATATGCTTATTGTTGAAGTTTGGGATCATGACACTTTTGGAAAGGTGAGGCATCACTCTATTATGATCGGCTATTTTTCTAATCTCATTTTGAGCTTGGAGTTACCTTGTTTGACCCCAGAGAGTTCACGGCCGCATGACTAAGAAAATCAATCTCAATAAATTATTAACTCATGGCTAAACAACTCCATTTCTTGCCTCAAACGCGCTCCTATACAAAAGCTTTTAATATGTCTTGAATTTAAATGATCATTGGTGCCTTATTCACTAAGTTGCTCTCAAATTGATATTTTTTAAAACTGGTTTCCAGTCTCTCTAGCGCTGTGGAAGTTTCTCATTAAACTTACCTTTTCTTTTTCTACTCCAATCCAACAATGTTTAGAACATAAAATGAGTCACCTTGTCTCAGTAATAAAGATAACACGATTCTAACTGATTTATTGGATCAACCAGGATTATATGGGAAGATGCATTTTGACACTTACAAGAGTAATATTAGAAGGGGAATACAAGGAATCATTTGAACTCGACGGAGCCAAGTCGGGGAGGTTAAATTTACACCTCAAGTGGATGCCCCAACCAATCTACCGTGATACCTAAACAATTTTCAGAAGTGTAAACCAGTAAGTTGGAGGTTGTACAACACCTACTTCTCTAAGCAGATGAGATGAATAATGAAGTCTCACATCTTTTATCTGTGAGAGAAACGACCTGAAGATTGTATATATAATTGTTCCATATCACTTTGGCACTATGCACAGACCACTCAATTATGAAGAGAGGAATTTTACAAGCAGAGCAAATGAAGGAGATGCCCTTTACTTTCAATTCCTTAAAAGTGTTAATTTTTCTTTTTTTTGAGAGAGAATATGAAAGAAAGCCTTTCTGGCTGCAAATTCTGACACGTTTATATATGTATTTATTATATTTCTCTTAGTTAAAATATCTCATTCTTTATGAATCTATGTTTCAATTTTACCGACCATAGCTTAATTGACATGTCCTTCTGACCTTACCTTTTTCCTACCTTTTATCTTTCACCTTTTCTCAGCGTTGCTGATCATAGCTTAGTTGACATGTCCTTGTGATCTTATCTTTCACCCTAAGTTGTGGATGTCTTTGAATCACCAGCAATTTACCTTTTTTCGACGTTGCTGATTATAGCTTAGTTGACATGTCTACCATTAGCCCCAAAAAAGGTGTATTATTAAATATATATATATATATATATAATCTTATTCTAGATTGTTAACAATAGAGCAAGTTCTAAATTAAATCTTAGTTTGAATCACGTTAAAAAGCTCTTATATGGTTCTAAGCTTTTTTTAATGGTAAGTATATTCTTGATAAATAAACAGTAGCTTACGTTTATTTTTTCCTAAATTTGATAGAAGAGCCAACAAAATGTACAATTAATTATATTAAATTTACTAATTCATGAAAGATTAATAATATATGTTTTATTCGCCCCACAAATCTGTTTAGATGGTTTATTTATTTTTGAAAGAAAACCTCTTTTTGATATTAAAATAAATTAGCACTTCTCTTGGTCTGATTAACTTGGAGCTATTCAAAAAACTCGAACAGAGTTTAGTTAATTAAGATATAAGGATTTTTGTCAAAAATAAAAAGAAAAGAACAAACTATAGAACATATTTTGTCATTTTTCCTATTTTTGACGATAATCAGGATCACAAGGGTACAAGACTAGCAAAATGGCAAAACAAATTATTATTAAAAAGAAAATAAGCGAAGTTCAATAAATACAAAAATTGTAATTTATTCAGGAAGTTTTAAGAACAAAGGCTAACCTCATCTATCGCTGTACAATTATAACTCAAAATTTCCCCCAAGCGTACATACCTCTGGCCAACATCACCAATAAAATTTCCTCAGAACTGTTAGGCAAAAACGCCTATCTCTGCTACCAATCAGCAGTATGCTTCTCTGGGAATGCAAATAGAGTACAAACACAAAGACGATTAATCATGTGTGGCCTTTAAAAATATCTCATTGTTCTAGATTGCAGAGTAGTCTCATCTTTGAGTTCAGAATGCCATAGATTCATTAGAAACTACGATGTATTGATTTCCTTTCTACGCATAAGGGCTCTCAAGATTGTAAAAGCAGAAACCAGAGCAATCTGCAAATGCTCACAGCTACTTGCTTTTATGCAGATCTGACCCATTTTACGAGTATTTAAGTTGGTGTTAACTGACAGTCTCATGCTTCGGCTAAGTCGAAACTCAGACTCTACGTTCCCGCCAAGGATCGTTTCCTTGTCAAATGAGAGAACTGTCATTGTTACCCTGAGATGGTCATTCCTCACCGGGTAGTCTCTACCTCTTAGAGTAGCATCTATGCTCCCACCGTATGCCATTTGCCCTGCTCCTTCTATACGACCGCCATTGATTACAAACTTCACTCTCTTGCCTAAAGATATGGTATCTTCCAGCTTTGCCCCGTAATAGCAATTTTTCTTGAAAGATGTCAGAGAAACTCCAATCCCAGGAAGGTTGTGTTTAATGCTCCCCAACTTTGCATTGCTATGAACTGTGTACATCTTATCTGTACCGGCAGATTGAACATCAAGACCTAAAGTATAAGAAGTTCTCCTGGAATCCATGTAAGAAGCAGCACACTCAGATTGAATGTTAAATACATTCTTATCCTTGCTCACCTGTCCAGCGACTGAGGTAAAAACATTTTTGTTCATCTCCATCGCTGTTTCCAGGTTTATCCCATCAAAGCCTACATCGTGATCCCATCCTTGTGGGTCAAGAACAGGTCTCACAATCCACTGATCATCTACTGCAATGCAACGGTATCTGTGAACAGGACAATCTGGGTCAAAACTTGGGGGAACGGCCATATCTGGAAGCAGAACAGCATCTGCTTCCGGCATTGCCTGCAAGTCGCCATTATTATCATTGTGTACCAAGTCTCTATCTTTTAAAAGCTTGATCTCCTTCCTCTTTTGATACTCTTCTCTTAACTGTTTCTTTAAATATAGAGTTTCCCTGTAATCCAGCTCATCCAGGTATTCCTTCTTCAGAGAGTTTGACAATTTCTTGAATTGGGATTTTGTCAAAATGCGAAAAGAAGGTAGATCGTCATAGTCATCTTCGTCAATGTCGTTGAGTAGAATAGCTTCAAAGTCATTGTCCACACCCAATGTATTTGCCATACTTCGGTGCCGTAAAAAAGATGAGAGTAAGTGGGGAAGTGAAGGCAGCCGGGAAATAGCTGATGGCCCCAGCTCAATGCAATTTTGAAATTTCAATAGTGTATTAATGCTGCCCAAAATTTTAGTACAAATGCACAACAACAAGAAATGTGATCTCCAGACCTGTCCGTTTGGAAGAACTTTTTCCCCCATAATATTTTTCTTACACTGAGGATGGTTCTCAACCAAAAGGATGGGATTGTCAAGTTTTGAGTCAGACAACGCCTGATATATATTTTGCTGCAAAACATCTGAGCAATGGGCCACATATGATTCGAAGGAGACAGGATACCCATCAGGTCCTTCAGGAAGAGCTGAGGAACAATGAGTCAAGACTAGGATGGTGTTGAACCAAATTGCAGAACCAAAGACCTCATTCATTAGCTTCATCAAAAGATAATCACCATGATGCTTATTTACAAGGTCAAGGCGATCAAAGTACAAAACAATATCTGGTGGGGATTTCCTTATATATCTCTTCACTGAAAACATAATTTTCTTATTTCTCTTCATATTTCCTGAGGACGATTGTGAAAGACCAGGAGTATCAATGATGGATACTTTTATCCCATTAATTGTCCCCACAATCTCGTGGATATGACCAGTTGCAGGTTGAAATGCATTAGTTGGAGTTTTTGCTTGATCAAAGAGGGAATTTATGGTAGCACTCTTACCAACTCCTGTTTTACCCAGTACAAGTATCCTAAATGTGAAGTTTAATTCTGGTATCCCAGCTGCTTCTTGTTCAGCTGCTTTTGCTCTGGCTTTGATCCTTTCAAGGTTAACTCTTTTAAGATCAGATTCCCCTACCTGTATCAAAGTCGCTAGATGTATTCGATACAAAACTTTTTCCACTAGCAAATTGTTCTGTGTCTGCCCAATTCTCAGTAGAAGTCGAAAGAACTGAACTTGGAGGTCCTCAATCTTTGTCAACACGTCCTTCTTTACCCCGTTAGAGTCATGTTGAGATTGGGATGAGTCTCCTCCAACCTGTGCCAGGGACAAATCATCTTGATTCTCCAAATTCCCATTAGAGTCTGATGTATGAGGGGTAGTGGGAGCTACAATATTGGTTGCTTGTGCAACTACAAAAGGTACATGATGAAATTCTAGAATTAGCAAAGTTTGAAAACAACCAGAAATGGTTTGTAAAACAAGCTTACATTCTTCAATAGTAGAATATAGCTCATTTAAAATTTAGAGAGACAATGAAAAGTTTAATGTGGTCAGCATGCTTAAAAAGAGGAGATGTCCTATTGGATAAGTAATCCGATCAAGCTATAAAAACTTCTTAAAATCTGTGTCATCAGCAAAGGAAAGATAATTATGAATCTAAAATAAATCAGAATTAGCATATCGATATGTACCTTCATCATCTTGGTTTTCATCCATGTGCTCTTTATTTTCCTCACCAAAGAAACCGTCACTCCCCAGTAATGGTCTTGATGAAACCACAGACTTGGATACTAATTGAGAAAACAACCAGTCTCTAACACCCTTCATTTTGCCTGCAAAATATTAAAAAGGTATGAACAAAAACGCTTTAATAATTAATTGAGAAAACAAACATTACAGGGTGCTCTTATTGTTATAACTGAATGGCAAGTGCTCTTATTGTTAGAATAGTTTGAGAGAAACTTGGCTGCCAAGCACTGACGAGAAGATCATTCACAAACATAACAGACAACATAATACAGCAACTTTTATGTGGTAATTGGTATCACCTTCTCCTAGCAATAAGGCTACTGTTCTTTGCTAAAAAACCAGGAACGAACAAAAATGAATGCCATGTAGTCCCAACAAAAATCCTCTACACCAAATAAAATACATATAAAGATTCCTCTTCCAACTTATCCTCAGTAATTAAGGTCCTACCCATCAACTCCTCAAACGGAATCCATAAGGAATTTATATCAATAAGATCATGTGCCTTAGTACCTATTTGTTCTTCACAGAGGCCTGAATGGGTGTAACATTCAGGTTTTTCCTTCAACCTATTCCATAAGTCCATCCACCTTGAAAGCCGAGAACATTCACATTTCCTTCAATCAAGTTCAAAACTACAAGCACCCTTTTCCAACGCTTCCGAGTTCCCATAGAAATCATCAAATCATTTTCCTACTACAGCTAGAGAGAGTTCACAAGACGTAATCCAAATAGACCAATTACATATTATCTCCACTTCTCTTAAACAGACGAGTCCTGTTTCTTTACATCCACTATTATCAACTCCAATCCTAAGAACCTTGTTATCTATCAAACGAAATCTAACCCAATAATCCAAGACATCACGAGGCAAGAATCCATAAGGAATTTATATCACCAAGAATCACTAAGAACTCAACGTAGACAACTCAGCATTTTCCCATACACATGCATTTCTCTAACCATCACCACAAATCCTCATTCTCTCTTCGCGCTTCCAAGCTCAAACAACAAAATAAAGCATATCCTAAACAAAAACCACAACCCAGTTCAACTAAACTAAATACTCACCACCCACTAGATAACTCCATTGAACGCATGAAAACAAGAACAAATTCTCACCTCAAACAAGAAGCCTCCACTGAAATGAACCGGAATTGAACAAAAAAAAATCCTGGGACAAAGCAATAGCATCAACTTAACTTCTCCAAGAACCAAGCCAAAATTGAACCAAGGTTACGCTCACATCTCAATTACAAAACTTCGCATCGGAAACCGACGAAGAAATGTCCCCGATTGAGATTCCGATTCCAATTCCGATTCCGATTCCGATTGACGTGTACGGTGAAGACAAAGGAAAAATTTGGGCGAGGGCTAAGGCGAGAGAAAAGGGATAAGACAGAAACACAATTTGGAAAAACGGAAACTGAAATGGAACCCAAAGCACAAGAGAGGACAACCTTATCAATTATAAGCTGCGGTAAGGACCATGATAGTGTATACTTCAAATGCGACACGTGGCAATCCTTTTAACATCTAACGGACCAGATGAGTTCGATTTTATGTGGTTGAGATGATTTGTTATACATGCGTGGGAGGGTAACGTACGGACACGTGGTGGAAGGAGAGTGGTTGGTTCAATATAAGTCATCATCACCTCAAGTCGTTGGATAGTTAACTGAACTTTTTCGTTTGAAAGCCTTTTGAAATAATATAACACTCTGAGTCTAGCAAAGAGTAATGAATAAACTTATATCACATTAATAGGAGTAATCTTGTAATCTCTATATGTCTCTCATCATTTACTTGATTTAGTCGGTCAAATTAGTTAGCACTAACCACCTACGTGTGCCTTATTTTGTATAACTTAACTTTTGTTATCAATTAAGAGTTTTAGTGGTTGTTTGGGTTTCAATTTCTTTGTCTCTAATTATAACCAGTGGTGTTTTCAAGTACTACAATTCACAATTAACGATAATACAATTCACGTCTCTTTATAATTGATATTTAAGGATCATGCATAGTATTTAATTCAACTTAGCTGACAATTTTCTTTTCTTGTTATTATTTTCTTGACAGAAATCAGAACTATTGTTTAGTTAGAAATACTTGAAGTTATTTCATTCATTTTTTTCACCAGCAACCAAAGAAGGCTCTTTCTTAAAGAAGCATGCAGGAGAAAATGGACAAAATTTGAAACTGTTCCTTGGCATTGTTGGATTGTTTGTGTTCTCTGGCTTATGGTGGTTAGTTGAGCAACCTTCACATCTTTTTCTGGTAAACATGGTTGACATAATATCGACCAACATATCAAATATTTGTACCCTTTCTCCACAATGTCTACATGACTCAAATGGAGAAAATGGTGAAGCATACAGTTATATTTGCACCATCTATTTCTAACGATAAATCGACATGATCCAAATGGCATTGATTTTGCCCATTTTTTAGAATCCAATGTTACAAGTCATCAAATGCAATCTTATGATGGCTATTTTTTGTGCCTTTCAGTATGGCGTTTGGCAGCAATAGGCATTGAACCCAAGTTTGCACCTCCTAAATCAGCAGAAGTGGTGGAAATCTTGTTGCCAGTTGCTTCCTTGGAAATTTTGTTGCTGATGACTTCTAGTATGTTATATATAAAGAGAGATTAGCAATCTTTCATGAACTGAAGCATTAAATTGAATCACATTTGGTTTTATTTTATAGGGCATTGAAGAAGCCATTTGGAGAAGCCCTTTGGTGGTTGCATTAGGTTCCTAGGGCACGTTGACTGATATTGTCATCCATGGCCGCCATTAATTTTTGCTTTACATTCTTGGATCAGTCTTAGGTAAGACATCAATTATATTCCAACAAAAACTTTAAAATTTGATCGCTCTTGAGCTATTTCAGCGTCGATAGTCTGAATAACCTGTTTCTAAGAACAAAGTTGAGGTTGCATCCTTGATAAATAAACAGAACACTTTTCTTAATCTGATCTACCATATAAACTTGTTTTCTTTGTTGAAACACGGGCATAGTCATTCTCCGATCATGTGAAAAGAGTTGAGATATACTTAGACTGGAACCATGCACTTTAATTTTCAAATGTTGTAATATTCTCTCTTTTTTTTTCTCAGTATTTATAGGGTTAATAGCTGCCAACCTCTCAGATTGGCTAGCACCAAAGTTGACATTTATATTCAATTCAGTAAAGCTCAGAAGTGTAATTTGAAGAGTGGTCAACAAGAATTTTGAACGTTAGACAAAAGTTTATTACAGATGCTGCTGCTCAGAAACTTTCTTCAGCCAACAGCAAACTTTGACTTTAAACTAAAACATTTTAGAATATCTTTGCATCCTCATCAACAGACTAAAAACCGCATAAAGTTCCATGTATTTATGTCAGGAAGTAGATTAATCAGGAGAGAGAGAGAGAGAGAGAGTCAAAAGAGAGTTAAATTCAGTATGAATCACGTGTAATAAAAAAGGGCTAAAGCAGCCTGTCATTATACTGTTACTCCACCAGATCCAAAAGGAGCAGCAGCCCATATGTTGAAGTTTCATGTTTGAACCAAGAGGTGGTTCTCCACCAAAAAAAATGATGGATAAAATTTAAAATCAGAAGCCCGGGCAACGATGAACCCACCCGGAATACTTAGTTATCTAGAGAGAGAGCTCTATAATTAGATTTTTCATACCTTTTCTTTTCATGGTATGTGAAGAGAGATCAGTAATCTGCTGAGCCACAACTTAGTATTGAAACTCCAAGGCTAGCCACCATACTTGAGTAGTAGTGAAAAGGAGTTCAGGAAAAGTACCAGAGAAGTTCCCTTCAAATAGGGATCTGAGTCTGCCTTCAAGAGTAAATTTGTCACGATTTTCCTCTTCAAAAAGTTTCGGGCACGCCTGTGTCTTAACAGTAGAATGTGTTAATGTGTAGGCATCCACTCAGAGCTCAACTAGTCACTGAAAAAAATATCAATTACTGGCTTCCATGGAAAACAAGCATACTGATGAAATCAATTGAGCTTCAACCAATCTTGACCCATGATGAAGTATTCCATCTAACCAAAATGTTAGGAAGCACTCTGCTTCTCACTTGCCTTGTAATAGAGCATCTTTTGCACATAAAACATCATGTATCCTTGTGCAGCCCTGACAATGTTTTCATTGACTTGGGTAATCCAAGCATCGTCGCATTTATACCATTGATTACTTAGCCGCAAGTAGGTCACGTAATGGCCAGCGTCCAATTTTCCTTTATGAGTAATAACGGCAAACAACTCAAATTCCGACGACATCTCATTACAACCATCTAGTTCATCTCCATCAAATGGAAAAATCCTATTTCCAAACCGACTTCTCAAGATTGAAGATGAGAGGTAGGGTGCCATGTCTAAAGAAAATGGAAACTGCAAATAACGATCCACCTTCCGTGACATTTTCCGAACCGAAGAATGCTCAAATCTTTTAATGTGGAAACAAGAAACTAATGGAAGCTTTCGTATGGACATTTGTTTGAGAGATTCCTGCCGCACCTGACACTGTTGGCAGAAGAATTTCTGGTCAGACCCAAGTTTTTCGGGTCTAGTGAATTGGTCCAAACAACCCACCAGGGAAGATAATCTCTGGTTTTGGCTTGAGTTCATGCAATCTGCCTCCCCATTGCAAGGAAGATTTGACCTTGCGGCTGCCATCTTTGCAGATCCCCCTAGATTTGGTTCCAAATCCAACGAGATGTCTACACATGGATCATAGGTTGTTGACGTGAAACCACAAGCCATACACATGACATCAGATCGCAATATGCCAGAAAATACTCTATGAGCAATACAACAGTCTCCATTGCCTGCACTGGAGAAAAGACGGGGATAAGTTATTCAATACTAAAATGAAGCTATGTTATCAAATCAGAATTATTCTCATACACCAAAATGAGAACTTAATCGTTAAATGCTGAGCTAAAACAAAATCTAAAAGACAGTGGCAAAGAAATTCATATCAAATAACCTTAAGAACATATAAAACATTCATCTTTTGTATTATCCCTAAGCAAGGAATGAAATGTTAGGGCCTTAATTCTATCTTTCCTTATTTGTTCAGAAAATTGTCTAGTATTAGAAATGTTGGCAATAGTGGAGAGTTTTTATGGATATTTTCCGGGACTCAGTGACTAGCATTATCAAGAAAGATGAGAACTGGTAGAAGGTGACAAATATCACCCCATGAATAAAAATGGTTTGCAAGATTTTTCACCAACTCCTTAACAAACCTGGTCTGACCTTTGCTCATGAACGGGTTCATAATAGTCAATATGCTTAACGTCTTGGACTCAAACAAAGGCATTGCGTGATAAACATGTGAGGTGGATGATCCTACTTGTAACTCATAACCAAGTTGGTTGAGAAAAAATTGACTTACAAGTGAGAAGTAGAAAATACCATCAAGCCAGCAAGGTTGAGTTTGGAAATTATCCCTAAATCTTTGAGCACTTGTCAACTCCTAGAGCAATAGCAAGATTCCTAGACTCAAATCCTGCAGTTAAATTTTATGGTTACTTACTACGAATTATCTTGGCTTTGGAAAAAACACACGCTAATACAAACAAAACAAGGTGATTGTTAAAAATCAGTCTAAGCTGATCGTCTTTCATATATGCAATGCAGCAAGTTTCATTCATATGATATGCCTTGGGGTTATCCATTGACTGTTGTCTGGGCTTTTCAACTGAAAATTTAAATACCCACTTAAGCAGCTAAGGATTTTCCCCCAACTCAAATGAGACATCTTATCCAAGCAGAGTCAATTGGAGATATACCAAACTATTTATTGATGCAGAGTGACTGGCCAGCCTATAGAATTAGCAACCTTTCCAGCCTCCGTTCATCTATCAGAGTGCCTTGAAACCTAAATTCTAATTCGGACTGATTAAGGAAAGATGGTCAAATGGCAGAACTGGCCAAGCCAGGAAGGTTCAACTGCTGGAGATTATTTCTTTGGTTAGATTTAGTTTTCAAAACAAGTGTTGCAGCACCAAAATTAGTTGGGTTTCATTAAACTCAAGAAGAATATGGAGCTCACAACCCAGAAACAGAGAATCAAATTTCTAGATAGTAATAGAAAAGACATATACATTGCACTTAAACTCAATGAGGAGCACTAATATGTTCAAGAAATACCTAAATCACTAAAAGAAATGTGACATTAAAAAATACAAGAATCCATACACATGAAACCAATAGGAGCTAAAAATCACTAAAGAAATGTGACATTACAGGATACACAAAATCCATACACATGAGACCAATAGTGGACCATGATATAACCGGCCATGTTTAGAAGATTCCGCATACAGTTTGGTATTGACAAGAACAGGCTATCATAAGAATGCTACTACCTACAAAAAAAATAGCAAATTTTGCAACAAAACTAAAACCTGATTGATTCTGCCGTTTGACTTCCAAACAACCAGTGCAAAAAAGGAAAACAGGAAAGAACAAATTAGGAGAGAGAAGGAAAAAAATGAAAAAGTAGATACCACATGTACATTATTTGAAAAGGATCTGAAACCAAACAGAATATTGAAAAGCAAAAATTTACCTTGACTGTAAGGTTTACGCCGATCTTTGTCCACCTTTTCGTGGATGCCTTCAAGAATAGAGATGAAAAATTCGTGTGCATCTTGTTGTTCATAACTTGCGAGGTTTGCAGCATGTTGCCACCAACTACAATCAGACATAGGTTGAATGGGTTGAGAAAAAAGTCCATCTTTATAACGACAATAAATTAACTAATCGAACATTCTACGAGAGAGAAAATCAAGATCTCGAAAACCTGAATAAAAATTTTGCTGGGCTGTAAGGAGTTCGATCACCGGAGAAGACAGCGGAAAACATAGCATCCAGATCACAAGCCAAACAGATGCGCGAATTTTTACTGCCATTCCCATCATTGACATTCGAACTTACATTGCTCCCATTGACATTTCTCTGACAAAAATACCGATTATGTCGATCACTCAAGAAAAAATTCCTTAACGGCGGAGTATGCAGCAATGCTTGCAAAACCGAGTTCATAAAACAAGTATTCCCCAAATTATTCAATCCCCTCAACCCCCAAGGTAACTCAGATTCAGAACCCAAATTCGAATTCACACAATCAAGTGGACTCGAGTTAGCACCCACTAAAACCCTCTCTCTCAGATCCGGCATCCACGGCTGATAATCAACCCTCCGTCGCTTCCTCAGATTCTCCGGCGGAAGCGAAGGCTGCGAAGGCGACACACCACTGGACGACACCGCATTTCCACCAAGAGTAGAAGCTGTCGTTTGAGCCAACACCACCGCAGCATCAAAGTCCCTATCGTAAACCTGGTCACGACAAGCACAGCAGAAAAGCTCAGCACGATCAACATCCACAGCGATCTCGTGACCAGTCGGCATTGATTCAGCATGAGCCGCAGCGTGGGAATGGGATGGCGGAGCATGGCAGGAGACTGCAGCGCAGGTGACACATGCGTAAAGCCTAGGACGAGCGGAATCGCCGCAAGAACTACAACGAGGGACTTCGTTGGGGTCTCGTCGGATGGCGGCGCGGCCACCGGGAGGCTTGACACGGAGACAGTCTTGTAGGAGGCGGAAGGACTTGGAGCCATTGCGGGAACGGAAGTCGGCGAGATGGGGACAAGAAGGGGGAAAGATCTGAGAGGTGAAAGGGAGATTTGGGTGGTGGAAATTGGAAGACATGGAAAGGAAGGTGAAAGGTTATGGAAGAAAATGGAGGATGAAGAAGAAGAAGAAGAAGGAAGAAGGGAAGAAGATGAAGATGATGATGGTGTAAGCCCTAGATTTCATAGTCATAAGCTTCATGGATTTGAGATATCAACGGCTAGGATTGGAGAATGGGGAGTGACAAACCATTGTGGGCAATGAGGATGAACCCTTCTTTATGTGTTTGTTTTTATTTTTTCACGATTTGCAAAAATAAATAAACTTAAACGTCTAATTTTCACATTTTTATAAATTTAAAGGTTAATTGTTATTATTAAAAGTTTGATGATGTAATAAAAGATGATTTTTTTTTTTTTTTGCATGAAATGTGTTATCACGTAAGAAATTAAATCTTAGAAAATTTCTAAGTTATATCATAACATTTGGTGCTTACTCTAAATTTTTGTTAGAAAATAATGTATATGTTGAAAAAATCATCAATAAACTAACAACTTCTCAAATTTTTTTCCCATATGATATCTTAGCACAATTTGTTTCTTAAGTAGTAGGTTTAAATTACTTATTTTAGTTAGCATTTTCCCACCACCAATCATCTATTTAATAGCATCAAAGCATTGAAGAACTCCAACTTTAGAAATCTAATTCTGCATTCAATTTTAAAAAGGAATTAGAAGACCAAAGAATAAAGAAAGGGGAAAGAAAAGGACAACTGTGGGTTAGTAAAAAAAAGTGAATGCAATATAATTAATATAATGTAATAAATGTAAAACTTATATTAAACTCGAGTTGACAAAATCTACGTATAGAATATGCTTCGTAGACTCTTCGAATAAACAAATTTACCGTTTGAATGTTTTTAGTGTGATTCGATTTTAAATTTGAAATTCTAAAACGTGTAATTATATTTAAAAGTAAAAGAAAATATTATGAAAATACAATGTTTCATCTTATGAATTTAATTTAATTGATTTTGTTAAATTAAAACATATAGTATGTGATATCTTATAAATTATATGATTTTACAAAATAACAGTTAACGTAAACACCAATTTATAAATACATTATCGAACACTTTTCGAACAATTGTTTAAATTGAAATTTAATCTCTCAATCTACTAACATTTATTTTTCAAATATGATGAAATTTCATTTTCGTTTAATAGTTTGTGAAAACAAGGATTCGCACCACATATTTTATTAGTCATTTTGACACGTTAAAATGTCAATTGAGCTGTATTTGGAATGCCTTTGAAATATTCGTCAACAATGAAATTAATAATGGGCCCTGTAGATATGTAAATATAAATATGTAAAGGAAAAGACCAATCATAGAGGGGTTGGAGGCATCGACACCACGATTCTTGGCCAATGGTTTCATGATTTTGTACTTGCTGTCTGCTTCTGTGGACGACAATAAATCAAATGTCTAATCACTTTATCAGACAATACAGAAACATACTCATAATAGAATCAAACCTTAAAAATTAACTTTGAATATACCTTCCTTCCTTCATTACCTCCCTAAGCTAATAGCTGCTAGAAATTAAAGTTCCCTGAAAAAAGAAAAGAAAAACAAAGGACAAGAGAAAGGGTGTGGTCAATAACGTGCTACCGGTAATTGATAATATAAGAGTGATAGAAGGTTCGAGTTGGGAAGCATTTAGAGAGTCAATCTCATTCTCGTTCCTATGTATAAGAACATAGGGATGAACAGTAATTATAACAATTTAAAAAGTAAAAGGAACAAAAAGTAAGTAGATTTTGGATTTGAGAAAGGTCAAGAGAAAAGCATGATCAATATGTTTAATTACATCAATCACAGATCCATAATATAAGAGTGCCAGAAGGGTCAGGTTGAAAAGAACTTAGAGAGTCAAGCTCATTCTAACTAATTCCTGTGCATGTACATAGAGATGAACAATAACAAGTTAGAAAGTACAAAAAACAAAAAGCAAGTACATTTTGGGTCTGAGAAATGACAAGAGAAAGGGCATGGTGAATATGTGCTAACTGTAAAATAAACTTGTTTGATTACATCAATCGTAGATCAATAATATAGGTGTGGCAGACAGGTCAGACTAGGAAGAACTAAGAGAGTCAATCTCATTCTCATTCTTGTGTGTATGCACCATAGAGATGAACAATATTTGTAATAAGTTAGAAAGTATAAGAAACGAAAAGTAAGTAGATTTTGAGTTTATCTAGAATGACTTTCAAAATTCTTTAAAACATTTTATTAAAGGTAAAAAGTAAACAAAAATGCAGTCATCAATGTCGAGATAGTTGGGCTGTGTGCATGTGATACAACAGCTAAGGGCATGGTATGAGATTAGATAAAATCAATTTGAAGAGTACAGATCACCTTAATTTACAGAATAGAACAAAAACAGGGCATTTAAATTAATGAGAAACATGAATGGATGGGACATAAACTATTTCCTCTGATTAAGATGGGTTGTGTAATTGATGTACAAAAATTGTAAAATGACAGCACATTACATTTAAGATGATTATTAAAAAGAAAAAGAATATGACCTAACTTCTGATGAAATTTGATATGCATTAGCATAAACTGATATAACATTCAGATTCTGTTCATACAAACTAACTCCTAAAATACCAGTAGAAACCACAAGCAGTCCATGTGATCAAGGAATGCTGATGTTCATAACTTTCACATCAACAGTCTTGGAAGCAAATTCATCAAGGAATGATGATGTTCATGAATTTTCTCTTTGCAAATGCTAACCACCATTTATTTGGAGTCCCATTGGTTCTATAGGCAACACTCAAAAGTCTCCCACTTGTTTCTTCTCTTATCTGCTTCAAATAATTCCTGAATAGCTCTGCATATAGAATTCAACATATTTGAAGCTTATAACAATTGTCAAATAATAAGACAAGAAACAGGAGCCTACGCCACACAATATTAACTCAATATATCTGCATTAACTGAATTGGGAAAAAAATCTTCATCTGGGAAAAGAATGTTGTACTGACATAAATTGTGTGAAAATCTGAAAAAGGAACAAAGTGCCTAATCTGTATCCAGCAAACTAAAACAAATGCAAATGAAAAAGTTGATGATCATTGGGTAGTGGAGCATCTTTATATGCAGGTATTTGTAGTTAACAAATATTAGCAGTAGAGATATAGAGAAGACTAAAATCAAGCTTCACCTGCTTCCTCATTAGATTGGGGAATAGGGAAGAGTCCAGGAAAGGGAAAGCCTGACTCTCCGGGCACGGGAACGTTCTCCAAACCCAAGTTAATTATAGCCTTGGTTCCTACAGCCAAAGTTCTGCAACCTTCAAGCCTCTTCAAAGCCACATTGATGTAGAATGTCAAATAGATGAGAAGCTTATCAGCAGCACTCTTAATGTCAAAATTTCTAAAGAAGACATTGGCACGAAAGAATGTAATTGCTTCATCAACAATATCAGTCTTATCTGTGAATTTCCAAACAACATAAATTTCAGTATGAAACATACAGAGAGATGAGATGTTCTACAAACAACTTAATCAACCTTGATCTGAAACTGGAGCAGGACCCTTTATGTGACTTTTCAAAGGAAGTAAAGGACAACCACAAGCCTTGCTTATTCCTTCCTCATCCACAAAGCTAGAATGATGAACCTAGAACAAAACCACCAACTCAATTCCAAATCAACACATGAAGAGAGAAAAAATACCCATTTGAAATATAATAAAATCGATAAAAAAAAATACGAACAAGTTTCCTCTAACCCTTCCAACGCTATATCCAAATCGAGAAAAGCGTTAAACCCATCAAAAACTTGAAAACCCACCATTATTTTTCTCAATAATCAACGTCCTACACTTCTTCCCAAGCTCCGAATTCTTCCCAACTGTAAAAATCGTAGGAGAAAACAAGAGTAAGAGAATCAATCTCTTTAATCAATAATTCCAGTCTCCAAATGGTAATTCAGAAATGAATCCTTTAAATATCAATCCAATCTAGCGAACAGCTATTCTTTCAAAGACTAAGGATCGAATTTCCCAATAAACTTCGAAATCCGCAGCTCGATCGACTCTCACTTGGCAGTCAGCAGAATTGAGTAACCATGATTTCGATGTTACTTACCGGAAATATTTCTGTTCCGATGAGCGGATCGGAGTCAGAATAGCCGCCGGAAATGTCAGGAGGAAGACCGAAGCAAATGACGGGGACCGGAGAAATGGGCTTCTTCGTTTCTAATAATTCCGTCACCGTCTTCGTCTTCTTCTTCTTCTTCCCATTTTACTATGTCAATATAAGCGAGTGGGGACGAAAGGGAATAATGTTAAAGTTTAGGCAATGTGTTGTAAAAATAACACAAATAAAGGGCCTCTTTGGAAATTTAAGAATATAGAGGCACTCTTGAAGTAAGTATAAGTGGGAAAAGAACTGATTTGCAAATTATCAATTTGCAATAAATTTCTTTGCTTGTAAGGAAGTGCTTATTTCACCTCTCAATTAATGATTTTGTTTTGTTGTTCCTTTGAGAAACTATATCTAGTGTGTTTATATATATATATATTCATTTTCCTAAAAAAACGTATTTACAAATATAACAAAATATTGTCATCTATACGTGTACAATTCATCATAGATATAGGATTTATATTTTATAGATTTTTGTCGTAGAAAAATGTTAGTTTATTAGAACTTCTGATATTTTATATTTTAGTTTATTTTTTAAAATACATAAGAAATTTCAAATTTGTTTTCGATAGTTCATGACCAATGGAGTTTCTATCAAAGCATACAAATATTTAAAAACAAAAGACACTAAATTTCTAATGATTAAAATTGTTGAATTGGATTTAACTTAAAATAAATGTTGGATGAAGTTAATAATGTAAGCTACAAATTAATTAGGAGTATATGTCAATATTTATAAATATTTTAAACATTTTTTTCATCTATCAAAGATTTTTACTAATAAAATTTTGATAATATTTGTAAATATTTTAAACACTTTTGTCACTCGGAACAAATTTTCAAATATTATCGTTTATATAATTATATAAATTTAAAGGTTTAGTGATTAAATATTGAAAATTGAAAAATATAGTCGTAAATAAAATCTTAGGGGTGATTTTTATAAGATTCTTTTCTTTGAGGTCACATTCATTGAGTATTGACTATTGAGGTTTGGGCAACTCATGACTTTGGGTCATCAAAATTTCTCATTAGGAGTCCAACAAAAAAGTATTGAACAATCAAAGGAATAATGAGAGAGAGAGAGAGAGAGTTACAACATGAACAACTTTCACATTACCTACATAACCTTTCTTTCATTTTTTTACAAGATGGATATCATGGTAGCATCCTTTGAACAAATTGGTTGAATATATTAGGAGGCTAACTGTACATGGCAATTCTAGGATAACAAGCTTTGGCAATGCCGAGTATGCATCGACAAAACCATTTAAATCAATGTTGTGAATGATGAGGTCAGCATGTATGGGATGTTCGCCATTGGACCGCGCTGGCAGGCGAGGTCATGAATGTCCCGAACGATGTCGAAGACAGCTTCGGGCTGTGCTAGTTTGAGAGCATTTTGTGACGTTGTGTGGAATTGTTCTGTTTTTGTGCTGAACCATTCTGCAACAATTTTGGCTGTTTCTTTAGGACTTCTAGTGAACACTCCAGCTCCATTGTCTACCACGTATGGAACGTTCCCTTTTTCCTAAGGAGAAAACGTTTTGCAATGTTAAAAGTGTTGATATAACTACATTTATCATAACTTATCAGGTTAAATTTTTGGGTTGAGCAGTGATCTAACATGATATTAAAGCAAGATTTAAGCTCGCAAGTGAGGGAGATTGTTGAAAGTGTTCGTAGATTTATAATAAACCATAAACTTATCTCTTGGGTTGAGCGGTGGTTTGACGTGCAATGTGTTTGCCATAGAAACTCTAACCTAAAGCTTGGGCAAATGTCGAGTTTCATCACTTACTTGTCCCGGAATGTAATCATTTAGAATAATCGGAAGCCCTCGAATCAAAGCTTCTGCAATTGTACCAGGACCAGCCTATGAACAAAAAACCAACATGATTCATTACCCCATAAGTATTTATCAATCGGATAACTCGTTTTCTTATACATTATGATTTCTAACTGTATAAGAAAACTTGAATTATTTATTTAAGGCAGTAAAATGACAAAACATATGATCTACTTGGGTTGGTTTTAGATCAAGTGTTCATACATTTGATCATAAACAAAAGATTTTTAGTAGCATATGAAGAAAAGAAGCAAATACATACTTTTGTTATTATACAGTCGCAAGCACCCATCCACTTCTCCATCTGTTTTTCAAAACCTCTCACCTGCAAAAGAAGAAGAAAAGGAGATGTAATGGATGCCCAAGGCCAATGAAAAATTTACCAATCAACAGGTTTTTGAGGGAGTAAAGCTTCCCTAGAATGCCTTTAAACTGACCTTAACTGGGATCTTCCATTCAAAAGCTTCAAGAGTAGAGGCTAATGGTTTGTTTCTTCCACAAATAATAACAAGTTGCCCAATAGGCTTCTCATTTTCCTTATCGTAAAGGGACTCTGCAAGAGCTTTTGCTGTTTTCTTTACAGGACCCATCCCTTCGCCTCCTCCCATGAGAAGAACTGCTGGTAAATCTGGATCCATCTCAAGTTCTCCTCTAAGTTGATCCTATGACGGCAAACAATTGAACCGAGCGACAAAGAAAGTAATTAGACCTCCATCAAACAAAATTACATGTTTGTGCTGTGTATTGAAATGTATAGATCTACCTTCTGGAGTACTGCTCGAGCAAAGGACGGTCTGATGGGTAGGCCATAGACACGAACTTGGGACTCTTCTATGCCGTCAAGCAACGCTCTCTTGGCTACTGCCTCTGATGGGCAATAGCATCTGTTTACACCAGGATGAAACCTGGATTTTTAGTGTTAAAATGTTAGATAAGAAGTTCCAAGATCAGTCATCATTAGTTGAAAATGGGGAATCAAATAGTGAATTGGAAACTAACCATGTTGGATGGCAGGTGTTTAAGTCTGTTATGACTGTAACAAACACCACTTTCTTCTGAAGGCCTTGCCATTTGAGAACCCATAAAGGAATATGTTGCATCAGTGGATGAACACTGATGATAATATCTGGCTTGTATTCCATCAAACCAGCTTCCACTTCCCTTCAAACAAAAAAAAACAGCAAGAAAGTTAGAAACCCCATCCAACAAAACAAGTAACCTATAAGATAAATTCTTCGTAGTCAAGATATCCAACAAATTTCGATAGAGACTCGATGCAACTAAATGTTAATTTTCTACTACTTTTAATCAGTTCCTCAATTATTGTTTAGTGTGCACTCAATAACTAGAAATGAGTTCAAGATATGGAATCATACTCGAAATTGAAGATTAAAAATGCAATCATGAGTTGAACCGTGGCTCACTTGCTCATTCAAATATGTTAATGACACAAGTATTATCAAATGAGAGAGAAAATCACCACGACGTGTATGAAAAATATATTGAAAAAATTCTATAATTGTTCGGGTTTTTTGTTTTGAAGGATGGTTTTATCTTCTCTTCAACGTTTCACTATGTTATTTCTTTCTCATTCTGTACTAACAACTCACAAGTTAAGGATGAGGGGTATCAAGTTCGAGAATATATTGAAAAGATTAACCGAACGAGAAAGTGCATAAGGGAATGTTATATGTACTTTGCATAGTAGGCGGCGATTGCAGCAAGATATACCGAGTGAATCCACCGAGGAGAGGTACTATGAAATGCAACCTTCCATAGCTGAACATGTTTTACCATGAACTTATAAGATCTCTCCATGTCATTTAAAGGCCAACCCGTGTACTCTTTCCACACATCCTTCACAAAAATCTGAAGAAAAAGAAGAAGAATGAGCCAAAATAGTCATCTCCTCCAAAATATTCATATCCTCACATAGATTTTTTGTACAAAACGAAAAGCAATAATTCTCGTACAATGAGATTCACACAACAAAATTTGGCAGATAGAAGAAAACTCCAAAGAGAAAAACAGAAGACGCGTATCTTTTTTGTTGATCAACACCAGCCGTATAAGCAAAACTTGGCTAAAACAGAGTAACCAAAAATCCAGATAGAGTAAATTGTAAGATCTATTAAGCACAAACATAAATAGCACGTTTGCAAAACTTCCACGTAAAACATAGGCCAACAAAAAACAGAGAGGTAAATTACAAGCCAAAACTGTCATGTTCAGAAACATTTTCACCAAATAATCAACAAAGCAGAAGATAACAAACGAGCATGAAGGAAAATGTAAGTCTGACAAAACTCAAAACCCAGAAGAGAAAAATCCGAAAGAAGACACGAACATGAATCAGGTGTAAATAAGAAAAAACTCAAAACCCATAAGAGAAAAAAGTCAAAACCCAGAAGAGGAAAATCGTTGAAATCACCTGATATTCATCTCCGAATTCAATACGAAACGCATCACGAATGGCTTCGGCAGAGGCTCTATGGCCACCGCCAGTATCACTCATCAAAATAAGTACGTTCTTCGTTCTCTCAGCTCCAATCTGCACCATTTCCAAAGTCCCATCATCATCATCAAAACAATCCTCTACTCTACCATCATTCCCAAAAAATTTATGAGTACTACTCCATTGATAATGCCCTCCCACCCTCTGAAACACCTTCTCTGTAATAGACCTCGGCGTAGCGACAGACATAACAAAAAAAAAAAACCAACAAAGAAACAATTTCAAGAAAATCAAACCGAGACCCACTTAGCTCCGACCGCCGTCAATGGCGGAGGAGGGTGGAGGAGAAGGAATGGAGAAGAGGGTATTGAGGGGAAACACCCTGAAATTATACGCTGAAAATTGTGGGATGAAAGAGAAAGAGAAAGAAGGAATGGTGGAAAGTGGGTTGTGATGAGGAATTGAAGTTGTGTGAGTTGGCAAAGAGTGGCGCCATTGAAATATGTAAAAAACGGGAATTCATGGAAGATGTGAGAGTGGTGCGTTAATGGCCGTCAGATTCGCATTTTCTTGCTTTGAGAGAATGAGAATGTTCGTTGAGGAAGATTCGAATCTTCTTCAGCTTCATGAATCGAGCAATAATTCAAATCCAATGACCCTTTAATTTCTTTGTATTTGGTATTATACCCTTTGAGTTTTGGATATTCTCTTATCTTCCACTGTTTTCTTCATTATTATATACACCTTCTCTTGGAAGTCGATGGAAGCAATGGTGACAGACCATTTTGCAAATATTGCTCCATACACCATAAGAGTCTATAACCGTTAGAACTCTATCATTAATAGATTTTTGCTATATTTATAACTTTTAAATATTTTATTATATAATCAATTATTATTTCTAAAATTAACACAAATTATAATTACTCTAAAAAAAATTATAATTCAATATCTGATTAAAAAACTTAAAAAGTAGTTTATATAGCCTTCGACAAAATTTTATTATAAAAAATTTAGGAAAATTGGAATAGATAATAAGGATATAACAAAATTTTAAAAAAAATTGCAAATATAGCAAAACTATTATTGATAGACTCGTATCGTTGATACACTTGTCTATTAGTGATAGACAAATATTTGCAACATGGTCTATTGTTGATAGACTTATATTAATTATAGAATTTGATAAATTTTGCTATATTTGCAAATTTTTTAAAATGTTGTTATATACTTAATTATTTTGAATCTAATTGCTAAATTTGCAACTATCCCATAATTTTATCAAATCATAGATATTATTCATTAATATACTATTAGTTGTTATCCATGTACATTATTTATTACGTGTAGAATGTGATAATTTGTTATATTTATAAGTATTTTAAGAAGTTTTGTTATTTAAAATATTTTTTTAACTATAGGTTAAATTTTAACTCGAGTTTGTAATTTAGTTTTATGTTTTCTAATATTATTATTTTTAGACTTTGTTTTTTTTTATTGAAGAGAAGACAAAATAAAAACTTAGCCTTTGAACTTAAGTATCCGAGCTTAGTTAAATATTTGCACTTAATTTTTCTATGAAACGTAAGTATTTTGTCAAAAAATAATATATATTTTTTGACAATTTTCTTAATAACCAAGTTAAATATTTTGTAAATAGATTCACGTGTTTTTGCTATTTATAAAAAAATCTTTTAAAAAATACAATATCAATAAAAAAAAAATCATTTCTTATTTGAAATTGGAAATTCTACCTCCATCCTGCATGTTATTATTTTAAAAACCTCATAAAAATTTAGAAAAAAATAGCTCATAACAACTTCTTTTTTTGCATATTGCAAATTTGGCAAATATGATTAGTAATTGACGGTAATCTACTTTTAAATTTGTTATTTTTTCAATTTATAAAATATAGGTGACATAAGCTCTATTATCATTATTTTTTTTTTTTTTGTTATTTTTACAAACGTCCCTTTTTATTATTAAAAAAAAGAAAATAAGAAAAACGTGTGGGATAAATTATATTTGCATTTGAAGTAATGATTTTGTGTACACCAACTACAACCATGTGAGTCTTCTATTCCTAAATAATAAAAAACTTAAACTCAAGCTTCCTAAAAACGTGTTTGATTCAAGGAGTAGAAAAGTAGAGAGTTGTGAACTGATCTTCTCTTTATTTGGTTTGGGAGTTTGTAGGTTCCATCGCTAAAAAAATATCAATTTTATAACTTAACAACTTGTTACTCTCCACTACTCAACTTCTTATTAAAACACAAATGATTAATTTAATTTTTCAACAGCTACAAAAAAAAAAAAAAAACTATATTTTATTTTGTTGATGCGTCAATCTAATTTTTGTTGATGAGTTTGTACAAGATGTTGTACTAATACAATGTCGATATACACTTTGATGCATAAGTTAAGTGTTGAATAAGGCTAAAGTATTAGCTAATTGGTTACTTGATATTAAGGATTTTGAATTCGATAGGTTAGTTAGATTCACTGTTCAAAGAATTTTCTTGTAAGTTAAAAAAATACACTATTAATGACAATAATAAAAAAAATAATTAGTTAGTTATTGCAATACTATTTTTTCTTTGAAAAAAAACTTCTATAACCTACCCACTTTTATTATTAAAAACAAACAAATAGAATAAATTATTCATTATATTTGCATTCGTATATCGATTAACTCGTGGACCCATTTACGATTTCAAATATAATGGAAAATTCGATGAAGAAGGTCTAAATTGATTCATTTAATAATTTCTATGAGCTTCCGAGTTTATGCTAAAAATTTTCTATTATAATTGAAAAGGGTGAAGAAGAAATATGAGAAGAATGGAAGGGCAGAATAGCAAAAACTAAAAATGATTTGATATTGGTTATTGGGTCCCAATGAGATTAATAATATAAGGCTGATAAAAGAAGGTTGTTTAAGTTGGCAAATTGAACATGTTAATAACTATATGAAAGTCATGTTATTGTGGACCAATATGATAGCTCATTTCATTAATTTATGTCTCTTAAATCATCTTTGTAATTAAGTTGTTTGATATATCTAAATACATGTATAATATTATTAGTCATTTCAAATCTTCATTGAGTGGAGACAATTTAATTTGGGCGTAAAAGATTTTTTCAATTTCAAAGGTTACTCAACACATGTCAATAATTTTGTGTACATTGAATTGCTACAATTTCGAAAGATTTTTGCAAATTTAATGTGACAAATTTCTTCATCGTTCCAAGTGATTTTTCAATTCATTGAACAAAATGAGCTAAATTAGGAAACAATATTTAAATTGATTTTTATATTTAAAACATTATCACAAATTCACATGCAAATCGTTTAACATGTGTACGGGTTAGGTAACACGTTTTTCAAATACAAATTGAGAGTTGAGGATTATTAACCCATAGATTTTTAAATTCTTAATATACTATATGACAATTGAATTAAGCTTTTGTTAGTAGTTTACATGATTTTCCTCATGATGAATTTTATGTCGTCCATAATTTTCTTAAATTGTGCATGAGATATGCGACTTATCTACGTTATTTCTAAAATAATTTTATGTTCACTCTAATTCTTTTTATCATTATTTATTTAAATTTATTATATATATATATGTGTAAAATAATGATTATTAATTATATTTTAAAATTTTCAACTACTAACATATGCTTGTTATAGTTGGAAATTTGGTGGTTTTAAAACATTACGAGGACATAAATAATAATAAATAATGTGTATATTATCACGTTGAATATATTCAAATTTGTAAAATACAAATACTAGAATGTACGTTTTTGTGTATATTACAAATTTAAATATATTAAAGAGTTATTTGCTTTTAAATTTAGGGTAACGTGGCTATTATATATATATATTTAATAATTCATAATAAATAATAGAGCAAATAATAAATAATAAATTTAGAAAATGAAAAGAAAAACGAGCCACAAAAGAAAATTTGATACTTTGCGGCGAGTCGTCTTCTATAAAAACCCGTAAAACCTGTAAGCATTTCTCTCAACCTCTCACGGCGGCGGACTCGACCGGGGCAATTTCGCCGCCAATGTTGTCACCGTCTCCTCTCCGACGTCTCTCTCCGGCTGTGCCTTCTTTACCTTCTTTCTCTCACCACCGTCTCTATAATCACAAACCCTCTCCAATACTCCCCTGTTTTCACTCTTTTCCCAAACCCCTTCTTCAAGTTCGAGCCATTGATGCCGCTCAGCCTTATGACTATGAATCCAGAATGGCCTCCCGTTTTCAAAAATCCCAAAAGCTGAAAATCGCCATCATTGGGTTTGGTAAATTTGGTCAATTTCTTGCTAAGACTCTTGTTCGTCAAGGTCATACCGTTTTGGCTCATTCCCGATCGGATTACTTTGATGTGGCTCGTAAGCTCGGGGTTTCGTTTTTTCTCAACGCGGATGACCTTGCTGAAAAACACCCAGAAGTTATTTTGCTCTGTACTTCCATAATTTCGACTGAGAGTGTTCTAAGATCGTTGCCATTGCGGAGATTGAAGAGAAATACATTGATAGTGGACGTGCTTTCGGTTAAGGAGTTCCCGAAAAGCCTAATGTTGGAGTTACTACCTGTGGATTTTGATATAATTTGTTCTCACCCGATGTTTGGACCTGAAAGCGGTGCCGATGGATGGAATGATCTTTTCTTTGTTTATGAGAAGGTTAGAATTGGCTCGGAGGAATCCAGGGTTTCTCGTTGTGAGAAATTTTTGAGTATTTTTGAGAAAGAGGGTTGCAAAATGGTGGAGATGAGCTGTGCGGACCATGATGTATATGCGGCTGAATCGCAATTCATTACACATACTGTTGGGAGAATTTTGGGTGAGTTAAAGTTGGAGTCTACACCGATTAATACCAAAGGGTATGAGACTATATTGAATTTAGTGAAGAATACTGTTGCAGATAGCTTTGATTTGTATTATGGTTTGTTTGTGTATAATAAGAATTCATTAGAGATGATGAAGAAGTTGGGTTTGGCTTTTCAAGAATTGAATCAAGAGCTTTGTGCGCGGTTGCATGAAGTGGTGAGGAAGCAATTGTTTGAGAGCGAAGAGAAATTGCATACTTGGCCTGAAATTCCTTCTCAAAATGGAGCTTCTCTTGCATTGACAACTTATTCAGAGCCTACAAGGCAAGGTCCCTGAGCCTTTCATTTTGTTCATTTTATGGCATTTCTATGGCTATGGGATTAAGTTGCAAAGTTTTTTTGTATTTATGGTCTCTGCTTGATTTTGATGGATTGGAGTCCCTTCTTGTTAGTTTTTGGGTTTCCTTTTATTGAGATTATTTTTTGGTTTGCTCTTGTATATTCTTTCAACAAGGTAGGAGCGTTACAAATTAATTTTCTATAATGATGTTCAGGCTAGTTAAACAGTTTGAAGATGCTGATTGTTTCTATCCTCGTTCATGTCCTGAATTGTTTGTGATATAGGTATTATGAATGATTTGGATTGCGATTTGTTCGTAAAGAGATGAAAATAGAGAAAATTGTGCTTTTCTTTGTAGCTCATGCTTCAGAAGAATAAAACCTCTCTATATTTCTTTCAGGTTTCAGGACTTATCTCCAACTAATGGCACCAAACCTTCAAAACCTGAGGAGAACCCAAAGCTCAAAATTGCTATTGTTGGATTTGGTAACTTCGGTCAATTTCTTTCCAAAACAATGGTAAAGCAGGGCCACCATGTGTTAGCCTACTCGAGGTCAGACTACTCAGATGTGGCTAAGGAGTTGGGTATTTCTTACTTCTCTGATATAGATGATTTATGTGAAGAACATCCAGAAGTAGTTCTTCTCTGCACTTCCATTCTTTCAACAGAGAAAGTTCTCAGATCCATACCTTTTCAGAGATTGAAGAGAAATACTTTGTTTGTTGATGTACTTTCTGTGAAAGAAGCTCCAAGAAAATTGTTTCTTCAAATTTTACCCCCAGAGTTTGACATCCTCTGCACCCATCCCATGTTTGGGCCAGAGAGTGGTAAGAATGGATGGAACGATCTTTCCTTTGTTTATGATAAGGTTCGAGTAGGAAATGAGGAATCAAGAGCATACCGTTGCAATTGCTTTCTCGATATATTTTCGAGTGAAGGGTGTCGAATGGTGGAAATGTCATGCTATGATCACGACCGACATGCTGCAGGGTCACAGTTCATTACTCATACAATGGGGAGGGTTTTAGAAAAGATGAAATTGAGCTCTACACCAGTCAACACCCAAGGTTATAATACCGTGTTGGATTTGGTGTCAAATACTTCTGGAGATAGCTTTGATCTTTACTATGGTCTGTTTCTGTACAATGCAAATGCCATGGAACAACTTGATAGATTGTTCCTAGCTTTTGAAGCAGTGAACAAGCTGCTCTTTGGGCGTTTACACGATGTTCTCCGGAAGCAACTTTTCGAGGATAAGCAAGGCAACATAGATGCTCAAGAAGATCCCATGATGAAGCCATATCAGAACAGCACTGCTCTTTTAACCTTACCCGATTCTCGTGAACTTCATTAGGAGTTCATCTTTCACGTCATCTCTTACTTGTAAGTAGCACATATATTTACATTGTTCTTTATTATTATCTCTTCCACTTTATCTACTTTGTTATTTATCATAGCTGCATTAGTTATCTATGCCCTAAAAAGCACGGACTCAAATACAACAGAACCAGAAGTGACGACACTTCAATTTCTAAAACAGTAAGACATAGACACACTGATGACACATTTTTTTTTCTAATTATTGATAGAATATATGTGTATGTAGTAATATGTTAATTCTTCGTTATAGTTAAAACTACGTAAATTTAGCTAAAAAAACAAATTATACTTAAAAAAAGTGTACAAAGTTAATGATATTTGAACACAAATTTCTACTTTTCACTTTTCATTTCTTTTCTAATATTTTAGTTTGTGGACGCACATCATCCATCCTTTAATAAAACATCGTCCTTTGTTCGACAATCTTCCTTCTCTTGCATGATAAGTTCTTAGAAGCATCTTTCAACCACTATATTTCTTTGCTCTTTTTAGGTATGCTGCTTGTATGCATGTGTGTTCTAAATCAACCATGTTGAAACCGTGATTGGTGGCAAAAACTTCTCCTGCCATGCCAGTACTGCATTCTCATCCTCAGTCTGGTCGACTCGTAAACCAAGATACAGTTTCCAAGGATGCAACCAAAATTCAACTACTGATATGAATGGATATAAAACTGCTGTGAGTAATTCAGGTGCAATTTAAGAAGTTTTAGGAAAACTAGACTAGTCTTTGCTAGGATATGGAACCCGATGAAGTAGAAGAATTCATAGGAATAAATTCTGGGTTTGAATTGTGGGAGATCTTGAGTTCTTGCTTCCTTCTTATGGTCCTCAGTAAAATGTAATTCATGTTGTTTCAAGCAATTTATACCACAATTTTGTTTTGTGATAGTTTCTCCATTGGATCATATTCATCAATGGTTTCTGGAATAAATCAACATCTTTATTGGGTCAGATAAATTTTAATTAGAAATCTATTTTCAACTTCTGAATTCTAATGGTTCAATATTTTAAGAAAAACCATTGTTATTGGCTATACTAAACATAAATAAAATAAGATCTGGCTTTAAGTTTATTGTGTTTGCTCAAATTTTAAAAAGTTTTATTCTTAATAATAATGGTAATGAATGGATACTTTAGACCTTAATGGTACTTTGGCACTTGATAGATTCATTCCCTTGATGTGCATACTAAACTTTGAAAGTACTTTTTAAAGTATCTAACTTTTTAGCTCAAATGTATTCTCACATCAGTGCAACTTACACAATCCATTTTCTGAAAACAAACGAGAGAATAAACCAAATAACTAATACTAAAAAAAATGAAGTTGAAAAGAAGCAAAAAGAAAAAAGAAGTCCTTCTATATTTGTTAACAAGTAAAAGTTCAAGATTCAATTGACTAGTTTTAAAATAGAGCTGACTTCAAGATATAAAGTTTAAAATTTAAAATATATTAGACAATGTTTAAATTTCAAAGTCCAGAAAAACGACAATTAGTATAAATACAAAAATGACTTATTTTTCCAATTTTACTAAATCATTACTTTTTGTAAAGATTTTGGATTAAAGCCTGAGATAGAGAATCAAACCTCTAACTTTAACTTTAAGATTGATATTGTAAACATTGTACCAATTAAATTTAGTTTATTTTGGTTATACTAATTAAATTTAGTTCATTTTGATCATAAAATCGTTAAGGGTTGTTTGAAGGGTTGAATTGATAATTAAAATAGAAGTAAAATAATTGGAAGAGTATATGAGAGTTGGCTTATGCAAAGAATGAGTGATTTTTCATACAAATCCAACTCAACTAAGAGGCCATAGGTATATTTTTGCCTTCCAGAAAAACGGGACCCGTATAATAGAGCGTGGCACTTCAATTCCAAAGGTTCTACAATGCATGGGAGCCTCACAATCTGCACACTTCCGTGGCCACGCCAACTTCTTCCTAACTCCCAATCATGGCCGCAACTTTATTCCACGTTTTTCCTTCTTCTTCTTCTTCTTCCCGCTAAAACAACACTAGAGAAAACCCATTTCACCCCCTACTTTTCTCCCCAAAGCTCAAAACCCCTATGGCGAATTTCTCAATTCGACCCCATAATAGTCCCTTTCTCTCTCACCCCACTAACCCAAATTTACACTCAGTTTCATCCACTCGCTTCATTTCTCACCACCGTATCCTTCGATTGAGCCTCCGCGTTTGCTGTAGCATCAAAGAGAAAGAAAATGTCAAGGGGAATGAAGATATTTCCCCTGTTCTTTCTGGCTTGCGAGTTGATGCATCCGAGCGAAGTGGGTCTGTTTCAAAATCTGAAAATGATTTGAGTTCTGGACATGGGATTGATGAAGTGGGGTCTAATTTGAATTGGCCGCCGTGGAGGAATGTTCCTGATAGATATAAATTGATTGGCACTACGGCGCTTGCGTTCGTTATTTGTAACATGGATAAGGTTTGTTCCTTCCTCTGTTTTTTGTGAGTTTTGAATTTGATTGAATAAAATGTTGATGTGTATCAATTTTTGTCATGGGTTGTTCTGTTTTTAGGTGTTTTTTTGAGATTCAGTTGGGTTTGTTTTGTGATTGTTGGCAGGTGAATTTAAGCGTTGCTATAATTCCAATGTCGCATCAGTTTGGGTGGAATTCTTCGGTGGCTGGATTGGTTCAGTCGTCTTTCTTTTGGGGTTATGCTATGAGCCAGTTGCCTGGTGGGTGGCTTGCCAAGATATTTGGTGGGAGGTTAGTACTTAAGTATCAGTGTTAGCAGGTTTATCGTTTCTTTAGGTAGCCCTTTATTTATTGGTGATTACTTGATCAATGAATTAATTGGCTGAAGCGAAAGTTAAAACAGTTGTTTCAAGTTGGGCTACGATCAATGGACCTATTAATCTCTTCTGACCAATTGGACAAGTTTTTTTGTAACTCCTTTGGTTTTGGCATATGCCCTTCCTTTGTAAATTTCATACATTAATGAAATTGTTTCTTATCAAAAAAGAAAAGGAAAAAGAAAAAAAGGTGGGTTGTGATCAAGAACTTTCTGCCACCAAAACCATTGTCCAGCAGAGTTTAATGGGTTTCCTAAAATGATTCTGAGAGAAACTTTGAAGATTTTGTTTGAGATGCCTGTCCTTAACACATCCGAAAATGATTTCGTTCTTATCATATTTTATATATTAAAGTTAATTCTATGATTAGCCAATTCTATCATATAATGTTTTTTCAATTATTAAAATTATGGTTTTATAACGATACTGAAAGTAAATTCGAAAAAGAAGAAAAATTTATAGTAAACAAGCATAATTTTCAAGAAGAAAAATAAAGTGGGTTTTTAATGTTTACCTTGAATCTTAAAATTTGGGCTGGTATTTGTTAAAAGCCACCTGATGTTCTTGTTTCTCCCTTGTTATCTCGAGTGACAAGCATGCTTCAATTCTTATATCGAATAAGTGTCCGGGCCAACTTACGCACATCTCAACTAATCTTACAGACTATCTGACTGATCCTACAACATTTTGGGTGTTAAGAAAACTAGTAGAAAATTAATTCCTAAGTAGGTGGATATCATGGATTGAACCCAACATGCCACATTGCTCTTTAACTTGTTATTACATGCTATTCTATGTTACTATGTACTGCCAGTAATGTCAATGAAAATCTTAACCTCACCGTTGCTTGAAAAGCAGCAGCTTCAGCATCGATTATTGCCATTCATTATTATTTATTAGTAGCCTTATCGGGAATGCTATGTGCAATACTTGTATCTTTTTTGCTCCTTGTATAATCCTCTGGTACTTTGAACATTAATCTCTTTTTATTGAGACTTGTTTCCTTTTAAAGAATGTTATGTGCACACTTCACAATTTATGTAGATCATATAATAAGCTGATGGAAAGAGTCGTACTTCTTGGTGATCTTTTTTAATTAGAAAAGTTTTGGAGATCGGAGTACTGACTTGGTCGCTAGCTACTGCACTCGTTCCATTTCTTGCTGGATATATGCCTGGATTAATATTTTCCAGAGTTTTGGTGAGTGATGCTACTCGTAAAAGTAGACTTCTTCCTTTGGATTCTCTCTGTTTTATCTTTGGCCATGGCCTTGCCGTTTGTAGCTTCTTTTACATGCTTATTCTGTTTGCTTGAACATCGTCTGCTCTTTTGATGGGCTATCAACTTGATAATTACTATTCTTCACTGCATATAGGTTGGCATCGGAGAAGGGGTTTCACCATCAGCTGCAACTGACCTTATTGCCAGGCAGGTTTAACTTGCATTATTGTAAATGGACATTTTTTGTACTTATTTTCATCACATTTTTCTTGAACTATAACTTTTTAAAAATATTATTCTTCTAGATAATTATTCAATTTAGTTAAGGTAATATTATTATATTTCTCTGCCATTTTTCATAAATTTCATTTTGTGGATGACCGGATCAAAGCCTCAAACAATTATCGTGTATGTAATGATTTGACATTTTGATTGGTGCATGCAGGTCAATTCCTCTACAGGAACGCTCACGAGCAGTTGCATTTGTTTTTGGTGGTCTGAGCGTAGGAAGTGTTTCCGGGTATGTTCTGTATGTAACCTCCCCCCCCCCCCCCCCCCCGAAAAAGTAATTCTCATTGTTGAGGAGACTTCAGTTAAACGAAGACTCTTACATTTCACCAATTTAAACTCTACTGAGAAGAACCTTGGAAATTAAGGGCGTGATTGGGATAGAGGTTGCACTCCATCTTCTGTTTTCAGATACCAAAGATAAAAGGGATCTAACAACATGCGCTTTGTTAGCCTGTTTTTTAAAATGAAATTTGAATAACTCAATCCAAAAGTCTGATATTTGAAATCTAAAAATATTGGAAACACAGGTTTTAAGAAAATTGTTTCCCCTTCTGCGAGTTCTTTGGACAGAACATATGGATTTCTAATTTTTGCAGCTGATGTAACTCTAGAATATGGTTGATGAATCTAACCTCTTGAACTGCCTTTATAGTTATATAGTTTTCTTTCTTTTGCAGACTTCTTTTGTCTCCTTCTCTCATCCAAAATTTTGGTTGGGAATCTGTGTTCTACATTTTTGGCTTTCTGGGGATAGCCTGGTAAGTTGTTTCACCTGTAATTGTCTTTTTTCTTATTAACACATTACGTTATTAGGATTTACTTGTAATTTTTTGTTGCAAGTAATATGTTTTTGGGATCTATTTTGAGATCTGTTCTCTAGGGATAATTCGGTTTATTTCTGGTGAATGAAAAACTGATTAACGATGGCTGGTTTCATAAATATGCAAGTGGAAATAACCTAGTTATTCTTTCAAAAAACTAGCTGAAATTCAGCAATGGCAAGTGTGGAGAATCAAACCATCAATCTTTGTAGTTATGCTTTGTTTGACTTTTGAAAATGAGTTTTAGGTCACTTTTGGATTTACCTTCCAACGTTTAAAGCATTTAGAAAGTCAATTTAAATAGGCTCTTAATCCTCATTTTTTTTTTTTTTCATTTTAGTTTTCGGGTGGGTCTGATGGTAGAACTAGAATCACCTAATTTGAACATTACAAATTGTATGAATATGAATTGGATGCAGTAATGGTTAAAGGCTTTGTGGTTGAAGGTTTGCAGGATTTCAGTTTCTGGATGGACAGTCCTCAGGACCCCTTAAATCCATTTCAGGTTTGACTTCAGATATTGTTTATTTAAAAGAAAATATGGGTTTGAATGATTTGACAATAATAATAGTGTTATGTGCAAGTATTTATTTTATTTTTATTTTTCCCATAGTTGTTGAATCTGAATCCGATTCTGACTCTGTGTTACCGAAGAAGAAATCAACAACACCCTTCAAACTCCAACAACTACCTGCTGCACTCAAGGTATCTATGTGTGTCTAATTCAATCCAAGTTAGTCATTACTATTTTAAATTTAATCAACTATATGTTCCTAAACGAAATAATTATTTCTGCCAGGTGTTCACATCTTTTTTAGAAAGAGTTTGATATTTTTTGGCTCTCAATTTTTTTTTATCGACTTATATTTAGGTTCCATTGATTTTTTATTTTTAAAAAGAGAATTTTAACCTTAAGCAAGTTTTGTATTAAATTAAGTTTGTCGAACCGTGAATAATTCTGTCAAAATTCACAAATTTTCTAAAACAAACTCTCTAGTAATACTTTTTTCAAGAAAGCAACCTAAAACATAATTTAGTCGATAAGCCACCAAGTAGAATTCATTTTTTTTTCTCGCTAGGAATACAAATTTACTTGAACACCTACTCTATTATTGATGCTCGAATAAAAATTTATTTGAAGGTAAAACTACAACAGTTCTTCAAGTTTATGATCAACTGTAACACCAATCAAAATTTAAGATGCAATTAGATGAAATTATAAATTGAAAGTATAATTGATCAACTGTAATATGTTTTTCTCCACTATCCAAAATTTTTCCGTCTTGATTTCTAGACAGAAAGTTGACCTGCCGTTCACCTCTTTTTCATGCTCATTGTTTCTTACTATTTTAATACATTTTCTTTTCAAACCTTAAATCGTCTGTTTTCTTTTCTTTGAAGAAAAAACAACCATCTCATTCCCAATTACATTATACCTTCACGACTTAAAGTTTCTCTGTTTGTTTTCACGTTAACTATACTTTTGGTCAGTTTCTATTATCTAATTTTTCACTAATATCAATATTAATATTGATGTCATGACATCAAAATTTCTTTTTATTGTTTACATGGCAAAAAGTTTATATATGTATTTATTTTAAATCTTTTTTTTTAGGAAGTACCATGGAGGGCGTTCTTGGAGTATCCACCCGTATGGGCAATGATATATGCTCATTTCTGTGGAAGTTGGGGTCACTACACTTGTCTCTCCTGGCTTCCTACTTATTTTAGGTACCCTCACATCTTCGTTTCCTCGTCATCTTCCTTGCTTCCTTGCTTCCTTGCTTTGTGTTTAAAAGGAAAATTGAAGTTGGATCTTCATCCACATTCTTTTTGCAGTGAGGAGTTGAACCTCAATTTGACTGAAGCTGCTTGGGTACCTCTCTTTTTCTATTCTCATTTTTCTTCATTTTCGCGTCATTATTTTATTACCTGATTGCAACCGTGTGGTTGTGTAATGCGTCAACTTTCTTATGACTCCTAGAAATAATTCAATTCAGGTTTCCATCCTGCCACCCCTGGCTTCAATTTTTGTGACAAGCATTGCATCACAGTTAGCTGATAACCTGATTTCCAATGGTGTCGATACCACAAAAGTATGGAAAGACGATCTCCAACAGTTTGTTTTCAAGAAGCATTCCATTCATAATTTGTTTAATCCTCTTCTGTTTTCCTTATGTAGGTAAGAAAGATTTGCCAAACAGTTGCCTTTGTGTCCCCAGCAGTTTGCATGACTTTGTCCTCTGTTGATTTAGGATTGCCACCTTGGGAGGTAGTAGGAATTCTAACCAGTGGCTTGGCCCTCTCTAGTTTTGCATTATCAGGTAAAATCTACATCAAAGATACTTCAATTCTTGAAACATTCTTTTTCGAAGTTATTGGACCAAAGTCTCCTATTTCCTTTAAGGTACCAAAATCTTTATCTGTTTTCTGCAGGACTCTACTGTACTCATCAAGATATTTCACCTGAATATGCAAGTGTTCTTTTGGTATGTAAGCTGAAGCTCTATAATACCCCTGTTCATTTCAATATTCTTAATATTTCATGTGGTTTATTTTAGCAAGCTTCGCCAATTCTCCTCAGGGCATTACAAATACCGTTGGAGCAATACCTGGCATTGTAGGAGTTGCTCTCACTGGCTTTCTTCTCGATTCAACTCATTCTTGGAGTGTAAGTTGACAATTTTCTCCTTTTCTTTAACATTTGATATATTTCATTGATATCCTCTGACTTCTTTCCCATTTTCAAAATTTCCTGTTTTCTATGTGTAGATCTCATTGTTTGCCCCATCAATCTTCTTCTACTTAACTGGGACAATTGTTTGGTTGGTCTTCGCCAGCAGTAAACCTAAAAACTTTTCAAAGAATGATTAGTGTTAGATTACACGAATTTGCTGAGAACTCCAATACGATCCATCAACTGCATTTCATATCAGGTTCTTCAGTTGTGTATATCTGTAGTGAATACATGTATAATTCCCCACAAAGAAGCAGTATTACTGATCATGTAGAGATTTTGTTTTCTCATTGTTAGTCAGAGTGATCCTGCGAAAGTTGCATATATTCTGTAAAATTTGCATCTTCTGCTTATGGTGCTACTTACATCCACGGATTGATTTTCCGTCGGTCAATGTTGATTCAAAGAGACTCTTGCTATTTTTTCACCTTGAAAAAAATGAACCAAATGTTACAATTGTTTTCTCTTATTAGAAAATAACCAATCTGGAACCGATTTTCAGTTCCATACATTCAACCTATCCTATCTGCAAGCAGGGAGAATGATATTTGGTATGTGAATGAATACAATTGAAAAGGGAGCCACCATTATTGGTTCAGATGAATTTACATGCTGAGGTTCCAATGGAGGTATGTTCCCTGATGAATTTACAGACAAAATGTTTCCATTTAGCAGCACTGTTTGACTATGCAGGTTTCCATCCTTGGCTGTTAAATGATATTCCTCTCTGAAGGCTTCGCCTTCAAGACCACGAGGTCGAGGTATCCGAACAATATTTGATTTATGCTTATTGGATCTGTGTTTATGGTGCAACGCTGTAGTTCTGTTGAATGCAATCCCAGCATGAACTGTATTGTTACCATCTAGGTTGAGCAATAGTAATGTGATTCCTTTCTGTAAGATTGAGAGTTAAATCAGAGTTGAGAAACTGGTGGCATTTCTTTATTTCTAGTTTTAGCTTTCAGCTGTTTATTTCATTTACTTAAGCAATAGGCAGAAAAACCAAATTTAAGGTTGTCATGGTATATACTGCTACTTACAGATTGCTTAGAACAATGTGCATAGGCTCGTATTTTCTCTGTCCCATTAAAGCCCGTGGACAGAACATTTCTTCCCATCAAGCGATGCCATAAGAGTGCACTGAAACGAAGAAAGAAACAAAAAACAAGCAAGCTGATTGTTAGATAATTGTCTAATAGCAGTGGAGTAGGTCAGAAATATTGACCTAATCTTTCACCTGTAATAGTCTGGATTCGGTTCAAAGGTTGTCGTGTTTAGTAAGCCGTAGTTTCCACCAATCAAAGTCTGCCTGCAGTATGTTTTTGTATCATAAGCAGCTGCCATACCGAGCTGGTCCAAGTACCTGAATAAATTACACATCAATGAGAGAGTTCTATTTGTAATGGATGTCTTGAAAGAACCAAATATGAATGTCTTTCACAGTCTAAATTACCAGAAACTAAAGACGAATGCATTTGTGACCAGGTTATGGCCACTGTTGTAAGCCCCTCCTGATTCCCCAACCCACGCTTTAGCTGAAGTTGGAGAGTTTTTGAGGATCTCATGGAGCTTGTTAAATGTATCAACCATGCCATCAAGATAGGACGGATCAAGAATCTTTTCAACAAGATGCTCATCGACTCCTGTTAATAAGAAAAGGCTTCAATGTCTACCTGCTTTTCGAAACTTCATGTAAGTATTACTAGGCCAATGAATGATACCTGGTCCTAGATTGTATATATGGTGTGTGACAACGTCTAGTGATGGGGTAGTTTTGCCAACGAATTCTTTGAACCAATTTTCATCAAAGAATCCTCCAGGTGCTATGATTAATGGTTTCGGTTCGATATCCTTGTAGATACTTTGGACCATGTTTTGAAGAACAATTGTATCAGAAGCATACTGTTCTGCTAAAATTCTTGTCCCAACTCCATTCCCACTCAATTCATTTCCTGAGCATAAGAAAAAATCAAATAACAAGAACAATTACTCTCCAAAATTCATTGTTGTAGACCAACATATCTCGGGGTTTTGAATTGTTCATTAGGAAAACAATTGGCAATTCTTACCAAGCTCCCAACCATGGATGGTGTAGTTTTTTTTTACAGTATAACGAATTAACATTTCAGCATTTGTGTAATTCCAAGCTCCAACAGAACACCCATTTGCTGCAATTTGTCGTCCATTGAGAGCATTTAATCCGAAGATAATCTTAGCTCTGAATAAGATTACACAACTTTAGCATTCAACTTTTGAGAAATCTAACTTCATACGAGGAAAATGGGATGAATTTTTTATTACCCTCCTTTCTTGAAGAAGTCATTTAGTTGGTCCCATCTGTTAGTAGGCAAGCAGCCTTGACTGAACCCAAATAACTCTGAGGTGTTTTTTGAAAGATAAATGCATGGCTCCTGGTGATCTTCAGTATCATATATGATCTTATCTTGCAAAGTACCACCCAATCTAAGCTTTAGGGGTTTAAATTCTGCGCCATTCATGAAGAGACATTAGTTTTAACTTTCACATTCAAATATATAGAGAATACTTCATAGGTAGAATGATTTTTTCCCGAATAGAAACAACTTCTTTCATTCAGGAAAAAAAAAAAATGAAAGAAGAGCCCACAAAAACCCCACTAGAAAAAGGAGGTTCAACTACGTATGATGTTGCCTAGAGAGTAATTAGAAAAAGTCCTCAAAATCGAAGTATAAAAAAGAAACATGAAATCTCACCGAGGACCAAACTTTAAGGTTCCGTTCTACAACTCTTAACACTTTTTTGATCTTTCTCCCCTAAAACGTTGAATTACTTGAGGTATGATATAAACCTATGTTTGGACACATAAATTGAACCTATGAAACCTATCTTTTATAATAGATATTAAATATTAGCTTCAACAAATCATCATAGATTAGATAAGCCTAGGGTTTATTTCATTCTTTTGCAGATCATAAAGACTTTCTTACTTCTTTATAAAGCTAGATTCATTAAAACTGTAAGCCAAAACAGTCCAGGAGCTAAAGGAATTCAAACCTTTGACTGCATTTAATAGAATGTTGTTGCCCAGGTCCTGCAGTTGAAAATGAAATCAGAACAAATTTAAATATTTCAGATAGTATAGCACTAGATAGATTATAGGAAAGTATATTTAATAGTAGATGTGACCTCATAACTATTATTATTCTTTAGTCAATAGAACCTAGTAGAAAAGACATTAAATAATTGTAAACATACTTCCAAATTTAAAATCCAATTAATTGGGGTTTTTTTTTTTTTCTTTCTGCTATCTACTTTCCAAACGAGACCTAAGTAAACGAAATGTATAATTTAAGAGACTTTTGAAATTTAATTGATTTTCGAGTTTTTGCCGGAATGAACTCTATTTAGTAGTATTGACATGACCTCCTGTTAGATAGAGATTAGAGGTTCAATTTTCTAACCAATAGTTATACTCAAAATTAATCTTCGAACTTTCTTTGTTTTGATATCTCCTCCAAACCAATTAATGTCGAGTTTTCTTTGTTTTGTTATCTTCCAAATGCATAACTGAGGAGTGAGACTGTTCGAAAAGATGAAAGGATTCTCACTTTTCTTTAGCAATAAATACTCTAAAAACCCATAAAGAAAACTTAAAGAAGAATATCAAATAATGAAACCCAGATGCCAAAATTTATGAACTCTCGTAATTCATAAGAAAAGTAAATCGCCATTAATGAGTTTGGAAATGATTAGAATCTAAAAGAAAGAAAAGAAAAAACAAATACCAGATTCAACAGAGAAGCTTGGCCCCAACTGCAAGTTCCGTAATCGCATTTCTCAGGAGGCCACCAATCGAGCGTAGCACAAACAAAGTCTTCATCAATACGTCCAATGGCGGATTTGCCGTCAATCAAAACCCTCCCTCTCAAAAACCCTTCTGAGTTCACTGAACCACAACAGAGAAAGAAGAAACAGACCCAAAAACAAAACCGCAGAAGCCAAAAACGAAAACCCATTTCTAAAAACTTTCTCAAATGGCGAAATAACCAAAGACAGAAGAAGAAGAGGAAGAAGCCATGAAACTTCAAGCGATTTCAGAGCTACTTGCTGGCCATTAATAAAGGGAAGCAGACAGAGTGTAAAGAAAGGAAGAATATGAAGAGTGATGAAAAGAAATACTTGAAATGTTTATATATATATATGGTAATACAATACAAGCCTTGGAAATGAAGAAATGAAGAAATGTAGGTTAAAATGATGCTAATGAATGGACCATTTAACAATTTCAATGTCGGATCTGCATTAAAGAAATAGAGGAAAAGAAACCCTTGTGTGTTTTCCTTTCCTTTCCTCTTCTAGGGGAGGTGGTGATGGAAGAAATTATTAGTGTTGAGGTGCGTGGTTGGATGTAACAAAGAGAAATCGTAAAACAAAGTATCGTGAATGTCTATCAAATGATATTATCATGAAACGTCTAGATCTTTAAATTCACATATCTTATTGAATGATTTTAAGTAAAGATCGATGTATAGTAGAGATCTGGCAAAAGTATCTCAAATTTTGTATCAAGTGATTTATATACATCATTCAGATCTTTTGATTCCTATCTAAAGTACAAATGATTGTTTGTTCGAGAAACTGCAAAGATATCTCAAATTTGTGTCGGTGGGTTGTTGAAAGGTATCCAAAATTTAGGATTCGCGTCCAACAGTTATTAAGTGACAAACCTTATTGAATTATAGTTGGATGCATAGTATAGGAACTATAAAAGTTTCTCGAATTTGTATTTAGTGGTTACTATGGGATATTAATTTTTTTTACTCATACTCAATTGTTATTAGAGAGTCACGTATCGACAATCTTATTGAATGATTTTTAAGTACAGTTAGCTATGTGAAAGAGAAACTACGTAAACATCATAAATTTGTATCTAGTAGTTATTATAAGACACAGGTTTTTCGAATTCAGATCCACAGTTATTGTCACGAGGAAGTCAACATTTTGTTGAGAGGGGATGGAGTTTTGGATTGGAACTTGAAGTTGGTTGCAAGTGGACCCTTATTGTTTGGCTTTTTTCCCTCTTTTGTTATTGGAGAAATTAGGAAGAATGCTTAAAGAAATAGGCATTTTCTGAGGAAGGAGTTTTAGGTTAGCACCCAAATTGAATTTGGTAGTCATTTTTGCAAGTTTGGAGCTCTGAACTACATATCTCGTGGTTTCTAGCACATTTTCATGTTAGCTTAACTATACTTTCATTTAAATTTTTCCAATGTTGTTTCATCTTTGAACTACTGTCAATTGTGAAGCTAATGCAAGAATTCGTTTTCTTATATTTTCTAGGTTCAGTTATAGCTTTAAACTTTCCATTTCACGAGATTGAACTTTATGGTCGAATTAGTGGTTAGATTATATATATATATACATATGGTGGAATAAGATTTAAGGTTCATGAAAAGTCATTCTAAATCATATTTCAATTTTACCAATATTAGTTCTTTTGGTTTTTCTTAATTAATTAGGTATGATATTCTTTTCTTTTTAATGATTTTGTGAGATTTTGGAATTTTTATGGTTGGATTTCATCATCTTTAAGTAATAGGTTTGATTTTGTGAAAAATTTCTTTTATCACAATATATTTGTTGAAAAAGTTAATTGTCTTATTCTAACTTTTACAAAAAAATCTCATATTTTAGAAGATAATTTCAAAGGCATTAAGAGAGAAGAAAAGCATTGCTATGATTTAAATTCTTTACTTTATCAAAAGGACGATTGACAAACTTAAAACTTTACTTTTCTACAAGACAAAAACTTTAATATAGAGAATATTTTGTTAACATAAAACCTATAGAAAATGAAGTTTATAAATTTCTTGTATTTAAAAAAAGAAAAAGAAAAAGTCTTTTTTCAATCTATGTTTTTGGTTTACTTTTTGTCGGTATAAGTTAACTGTGTCCAATAACGTCAACGTTTTATAACAATTTTGTCTTTAGTTCTTTGTTCTTTTAATTTACATTTGTTCTCTCAAATTCAGTAAGTTCTAACCATGTTTAAAAACGCATTCGAACAGTAGTTTTGACATTGATGTTTTTTTCAAAAAATATGACTAAATCGTTTGAAACAGTAGTTTATACAAATTGAAAAAACAACAGTTAAAACCAAATAGTTATCAAATCAGATCTTATTAATTTGAATTAGGGTTTTCTTGTGATAAGATAACGACCTATGATATTTTGAGCCATGCACCACCACCGAGAAAGAAAAAAAAGTTCAAAGGAGAGGGTAGAAGAGAAAGACCTTTTTGAAAAGAAAATTTGAAAAATAATTGAAGAAAGTACCCAAACATGTGATGCTTGTATAAATTATATGACTAAAGGGACCAACTTGACAACTACTCAAATATTTTCTCTTTTTAAAAAATGTTATTTTTTCCCTTTTTAGGTGAACTAAGCAAGATCTTTCTTTTTCTTTTTTTAATTCAATGATCAAGTTTCACTTTTGTCCTAAGATCATGAGCTTACACCATTAAACTATGTAATATAAAAATATAGTACTTAGGCAATTTCAAATTTAAAAATTGGATGTAGCCTTAGCTTATTAAATATTTGATTAAAATATTGCACCTTTAATTTCATAGGGTGACACACCCTTTTGACCATAAAATAGTAGTTTATTGAGAAGTAAAATTGTTACTTTAATTCTTTACCTTAAAAAGAAAACCCTAGTGAAACCCCAATGCCTATATGACTTGTGGGGTTATTAATTAGTTTGAGTCAAACTAGAAGTTTAGAGGTACTTTCACGTTACTTGCGAATCCAAAAATTTTGTTGACAGAATTTTATAATCCTAAAAAAAATGTAAAGAACGAAGTTTGAACCTGATCTAAAGGAAGTAAGAAGACAATTTTATCACTAGTTAATAATATCAATATAACTATCAGTTTTATATGTATAAAAAGAGCATAATAATATCTATTGATGTTTGAAACGTTTAGATTCTAACCATAAACCTCGTGGTTACTAAGACACTCGAAGGATAGTTAGTTATTTTGAGACGGATAGTTAATGCAATTGTTTTTAGGCTAGAAGTCCAACAATTTCAATCTAGGGTTTTATATAGTAAAATTGGATGAATTATTCTTATAATTTTTCTTTTTCTCCCTCCCTCTCTCTCTCTCAACTAACTCTTTTGGTGATTGACCATAAGATAAGGGTGGGTGACCTAACTCCATTTGGGCACCTTTTATTTGTCACACCTAATTTGATCCTTTTATCCAACTTTACACAATTTCCTAAAGCTGCTCCACTCTTAGAACATACTCCAAATATTCATCAACAATCATGCTTTCAAATGCTTACCTAATCTTTAATCCTTACCATATAATTAAGGGATTGCATGCATATTCTTCATACTTAAAAGTTTAAATCTTAAGACACTTAACTGTTATAAGAAAAAGGGTACAACGTTTGTGTCGAGCAATGAAATCTTAATTAGATACAACATTGATATTAAATATTAATAAGACATAGAAATCAATCGTATTAAAGTGTATCTTTTTATTTAAGAAACAATAAACCATTATAGCGTAAGGAGAAAACGACAATGTAGATGAAAACTCATCCTCTGCTTGTTTTGCAAGCAAGCTTGTAGAAATTCGTGATATCACTTCATATAATACGTAGAAAGGATTAAGTGTTAAGGTCAAAAGCAAAATTATTCTTTGCCTCGTCAACGAAAAAAGATACCTAATATTGTCGATGTTAATGGACATGAGACTATGTATATCATTATTAATAATAATCATAGTTTCAACTACCATAATCTAATAATATATCTTTTCAAATTCTAAATGAATTAGAGAGAGTTTTTCATTAATTTGCGCACTCTTTCGATCAACTAAAGAAAAAAATTATTTAAACTCTTGAAAGAATGACGATTTGCCAACAAGAGCTTAGCTCAACTGGCACCTGTATATTCCTGTTTTATTACAATACCTTTACAAAAAAAAAAAAAAAACGGTTTAACAACATCAACAAATCTACTACATTTTTTTTATTTTTTTGCACGAATACCCATTAATACATTTTCTAGAAAACAACTAATTAATATTGTAATAAATGTTAAAGCATGTACTATACATATTTCCATTTATTAGGAAATGGGACCAACATGGCATTTACAATAAAAGAGGGACATATAACATATATCATATTTTTAATATGCCTTTGTCTTTGGTTTTCCTCATTAATGCCTTTGTACAAAATGTCTCCTCATAAATTATTATTATTAGGCCATTTTATGTTATGATGCTCTTCAATAATAATAATAACAATAACAACAACAATAGACTTAGATGCCTTGTTTATATTTCCTACATTTGATATATTCCTTTATTTCAAGTCATTTAGAGATGCTTGTTTTATAATTGAAATAACACATCATTAATATCTATATATATATATATCCTATACTTTATAGTTTCCATCATTGAAAGTTATTGGACATGGTGATAGGGGCCAAAAGTAATAACGTAATATTTTTGGACTTTGTTATGATAGAAACATGAGAATGAGGTTATTCTCGAGAATGATTTTCAGTACTGTCTTAATATTTCATCGTCCATTTTTCATTTGGTCCAAAATTTGAACTTTAGATTCTAAGATCAGTGGAACTAATGATTGTGGATGGAAAAGCAAAAGCAATATAGATGACATAATATCTCTAGTAAGAACAACTTCATTTGATAGGAACAAGTGAGTAGAGAGTTTTTTTCCCACTTGTTTGGTCATTTAACATAGCAAAATGTCACTATCTATCAATAATAAACCGTTATGACCCTAATTGATAAATATCTATCCAGATCTATCAGTGATAGATGAAAGTAATCTATTAATGTTTATCACTCACTCTCTATCACTTATAAACAGTGGTATTTTTCTATATTTTAAAAAATATATTTTACTGTATTTTACTACTGATCATTTAACCTATTTCAAATAGATGTTTGATATATGAAAGAAATAAAACATCATTCATATCAACTATTTTTTCTTTTTTGTAATGACGATAAAAAATATAACAAAGGATCCTTTCCTACCCTAAAACTATTTAGAAAAAAGTGCTACACTTGAAACTACTATTCATGAAAATCATTTTACAACATAGTTTAATATTCTATTCTACTTTAGTCATTGCAATTGAAAAATCTTGAAAATGGTGATAGGAAGCAAAAGTAAAAGCAATATATAGACAACATAATATCTTTGTTAAAAACATCCCCATCGTTTGATAGAAACAACCAAATTAGGTTATTCACAGAAATCATTTTCAATACTCTTCATATTTCATCCTCTACTCATATGAACCAAAATTTGAACTTTAAATTCTACCCTTAGAAGTTAGTGGAATTAGCGATAGTGGAGAAAAAAGTGAAAGTGATATAGATAACATAATATCTCGAGTAAGAAACACTTCATTTGATAAGAACAAGCCAATAAAGAGGTTTTCCGAGTTAGAAGACAAAATGTTGAATTCAAGGCTTGATTATCTCATTTCTCATGTTGTCGTATAAAAAATTGTTAAATTTTTTGTAGTGAAATTGTTATATATTTATAAATATCTTCGGTATTTAATTTTAGTCCATATGATTTAATCTTAGTTCCTTTACTTTCAATAAGTCTTTAATTTAGCCCCTCACAACTAATTTTTAGTTGAATATGCTAATAATTCTTGTGCGTACATGAATATGTTCGAGTAAAATTGGTAAATTAGCTGAACAACTTAAATTTAAGAATTGTTTAAATGGTCATTTGAAAAAAGTAACAAAATATTAAAGGGGCCGCTTGAAAATAGTAAAAAGAAAATTAAGATAATAAGAATCATGTCGATCTATTTTTTAAATTTCAACAAATTTAAAAACCTATAACCTTTTTTGATAGATCTTTGAAAGTCGTTTGATATCATTAATTAATTATCATATTCGTAATAAAATAAAAAAACATTTGATACAATTTTCTAATATTAAAACTATTTACCAATTTAACTCTTTAGTCTATTTTAGTTTTTTTTTTTTTTTTGTATATTTTATAAATAGTTTGATTTTTAAAAACATTTTCCTTATTTAAATTACATAAACTATTATAAAATAATTATAAAATAAAGAAGTATAATAATTAAATTTTTATTTCGATCCTAAATAATAATTAGTAAATAATTGGTGGGGCATTTTGCAAAAATAGTTTCCGAGATTTCTCCGGCGCCAACGAAACCGGCGAAATGCTGAGAAGACAACCCACCATGATCGACGTCGAAATCGAGGATAAGGAAGAACTCGAACAACTCCGTAAACGCCCCGCCGCCGCCTCCACCTACTCCTCTCTCCTCCATAACCTCAGTCGGAATAAAGACCCGGCCTCCAAAGCTCAGCGACTCGGTATTTCCTCTTGAACTTATCCATTTCATATACTTCTCTGATCTCCGATTAGTTGGCCTAGTGAACGGGAACGATAGGGGATTAGTCCGATTCTGATCGTCCGCGTTTGCGGAAAATTCTAGGAAGGCTACAGCAAATTCTGCTTCGATCAGTGAAGCTGCCTTTCTAAAGAGTAAGTGAGCTTTTTGTTAGTATTGTAGGAAGCAATAAGCATACCCTCTTATCATGTTTGAAATCTCTTTGATTATTTCTGATGGACATTAGAATTTTTGTAGAATATACTTGATGAGCTGAAAGGATTTAGTTTTGATATCATCAGATTGTTCTGTACTTTTCATGTAATGACATTAGATAGAAACATAATCATAATTTTCAGGGAGAAGGAAAACTCAAGCAATTATGTCTTACTAACAAAAACTTCTTGTTGGAGGATGAATGAATAATCAAATACCGAACAAAACCCAGATCAAAAAATGTTTAAAGAAATAGCCAAGAAACTAGTTCTTAAGATATTATTCACGTGATACATTTTGGTTATTGGTCATTTCTCATATGATAAAATGGCTACTGACGTTTTGTTCATCAAGTTTCTGAAACTCCTTTTGTGCTGCTTCTTACATGACTACAAGTGTATTTACTATTATTGATAGACTGATTGAAGCCTTTCTGTCTTGGTCTGTGTATGAACTGAGTTGTACTCGAAATTGAGTAAAGCATCACCACTATGTCGAGGGAGTTTTCATTAATACTAATCAAAGACGAAAATCTAAAGTTTGAATTTTCATGGAGATGATAGACACTTATCTATCATGAAGATCAGTAGTCTTCCTTAAAACCGCTACTTATTCTTAAACAAAGAGTGTACGCTTGCCAAGACTGTTTCTGGTTGAGACGTGTTAATGAAATTCATCCCGTGAAACAATGTCCCATTATCACATTAATTTGACAGTGGATCTTTTGGATTCCATTGATGACCTGTAGTTATTTCATTCAACCTTTTTCTTTAAATCGCCTAGAGTCTGTTTCTCATGGGACCAATCCACCCTAATTAAGTTGTGATGTCACAATCACATAATACTTTACTTGGTTCTCAACTTGGCTAAGTTGGGAAATTTTGCAAATCCAAAGTAAGTCACATGGGGAGTCTGTTCATTTCATCCTATCTTAGCAAAAGTGGTTTAAGGTTGGATCACTTCTTATCAAGGTGATTTTTGGAAAATTCAAGCGGAGGCAATTAAAGCATCTTTGGTTTGATGTCTAAAGATAATACCTTTGGAGTAATAACGGAGTGGAATTGTTTATAGGTATCATCTGAAAACGATATCATTGTAGTCTTTCATTAGGGAAATGCTTAGAGTGAGTTTGACCTTCGATTTCATGAGTTGGTGTTATATAACTCAACTTCGATAGTGTTCAGTATTGCAGTTTACACATTCATCAAACAACTTCATCTTTCCCTATTTCTCTCTTTTGAACATTTATAAAGAAACTTCAACTTACAACTCTACACCTCAAACATAAACATTTGAACTCTAACATGTTAACTCCAAGTTTCAAAATTTAACTTAACACCCCTTATATTTTTAGTTAAATTTATAAAATAATAACTAGTTTTTAACCTTCCAAAATTTACCTTGGATTTTTAGAACTAAATGGGTGAAAGACAAACTCGAGTCGTGTCACTTCAAACATTCAGGACAGGACTCCTTTTTGTGCATTGCTCATTTGCCTTTAGATATTGACATATTGTCCTAAGGTTCTTGGCACTTGCGATTGGTTCTTGACTTTGTGTAACAAAATTTATGATACTTTTGCCTCCATTTTTGTGGGACATCCCTTTCACAAGGTGTGAAGAAGATTCTGTGGCTCACTCTGGTTTTCTTCATATTTCTATGGGCGAGAGGAATGGAAAAAGTTTCGGAGACTCTTTCTCTACTCATAATTCACGTGCAGGTGTTTATTTCATTTATCACTGAAATGTTGTTGTATGATTTAGGAAAAGTTTGTAAGCCAATAAGATAAACTACGAATGTGTATGCCAAAGAAATCAGTAGGATCAAGAAGCATGATTTGTAATTGAAATAAAACGTTGTTGTTATATGACTAAGATCTTGAGCAAAATACATTGAGGATTGGATTTAGTATCTCTTTGGTCCCTAAGGTTGGCCACTTTTAGTACTCGAGCTAAAATTAATTCAATAAATAGCTGTTAAACTATTACTTGACCTATAAAAAATGATGTGACGGTTAGGTTTCTTATTGATTGTGTATTGTTGAGTTAGAACGCTACTAATATTTCTTATAGCAAGGTGACTTCTATTTTTCCTCTTCTTTACCTTCTTTTGTCTTCCTATTCTTTGACTATCATCTCCCTCTCTGATCAAGTATGAAATCAAATTTTAAGAATCTATTGTGTAATTTGCCTTGAGATCTTTTATCAAAAGTCTAACCTTACCAGGAAAAATCAAATGATAACAAAGAGAAAGAAACTGATGTTACATTTGTGGATTTTTATAACTAAAGTATTGATTTGGTAGATTTTTTAAGGTCCCAAATGAATTATGAGTGGGGACAAATATGTCCTCTTTGCATCCCAAACTCAAATTAATAATGTAGGACTTTGTGAACTCAAAATAATAATATTAATTGTCTTAAAAATATCATATTGATAACAAAAATAAAAAGTGGAACTTGTCAGCTGTCTATCACTAATGTGGCTCCCACTCCATTTGTCCCATTTTTTGAATTTTGAAATTAAAGGTTTAGTTTAACATGATTTAATTCAAGTTTTTTTAAAAAAAAAAAAATTAAAGACCAAAATGTTTCTTTCTAAGTATTAAGATCAATGCAGCCAATATGATTATTCTCATCCTTAATGTTGAAACTATTGGAAGTTTTCGTAAGATCTAAATTGCTACCCAACTGGAGTTACAAATTTCAAAGTACAAAATCTATTGTTACGAACTTCAAATTGTTACTAAAAGTTCAGGAGTCGTATTTTTCAACACCTATCTTTCTGTTCGGGATAGATAGATAGAAAAGAAGACAAAAAATATTCATCACTATAGTTTCAAGAAAATTGTGAAAACATCCCCAGCAATATGAATTGCTACAACCAAGGTAAAGAAAGAAAGGAGGGAAAAAATTGCAATTTTTCCTTCATATGTTTTCTGTTAAAGCTAACAAACAAATTGAACCTACGTAATTAGACGCATTGAACGAGATCAGTTAAATATTTAAGGATATCAATTTTCTAGTTTTGGAAAAATAAACATAAGTTTAACAACATTGATTTTAACTAACCAACTTGTTTAACCCCATGGCCTCAAATCACAATTTTGCTATTCTTTCCTCAATGGAATTTTGCTTGAAGCCAAGAAAATCTCTGCTTCTGACAACATAGCACTACTAACTAATTCAGCAGAAGAAATTGTTATATATAATATGGATCCACAACATCACAAACATAAGATGAGAAGTTCATTACCAACAAGGCCCACAATGTTCCTACCCCTAAAGCAAAGGCTAACACTAGCTAAACTTCCCTCGCTACTCGAAACTCAACAATGTGAAGTGCCAATCGATATTCTCACTTCCTCTTCTTGGCTGGTGGCTGGGGTGTTTCCTCCTCTTCGTCTTCTTCGTCCTCATCTTCGTCCTCATCCTCATCTTCATCATCGTCATCTCCATTGTCATCATCGTCATCGTCATCTTCCTCATCACCTCCAGCTCTTCCATCACCATTTGCTTCAGGATCATCCTCTGGATCACCGTCATCACCTTCTTCACCTCCAGAGAAATCTTCATCATCGTCGTCGTCATCCTGATCATTCGCATCATCGTCGTCGTCGTCATCTTCATCATCCTCCGTTTCACTGCCATCTTTGTTTTCCTGATCAGGGCTTTCCTTTTTGTGAAGTTCAGAGAAAGGAAACCTTGGAAAGGAGAAGAGGCAAGTATTTCAGAACCAACCTAAAAGTATCAAAGTAAAAATATATAAATGACTTGAAATTGTATTACCTTTCCTCAATTGCTGCCAGTCCTGGTGTACCATTAGCAATATTTAACATAGCTCCTGCCTGAAGAAAACATAATCATGGTGGAAGATGAATTGAAGTCTCAAGATCATGTTAAGTGCATTCAATTAATCTAAAACTGTTACTTATTGTCAGAATTGTCCAAAACAAGGTTAGGAAACTGCACACTAAATGACAAATTTCAAAAGCAAGCATCAGATTAAAAAGAAAACATGGCATCCAGCTACAGATTGTCTAAATGACTAAAACAGTAAATGAAGAAAACTTCCAGATATGTCTCATCAGACCATGCTTTGGCATAACGACTTTCCAAAATTTTGGGACAAAATAAAAAAGTGTATGGCTTGAAATTTAGGGGAAAAAACATATATGGAAACTATGTCGTTTTCAAGCTCCCTTTCTATAACGTATCAATTTGATGGGTGTTAGAACAGGAAGAACATATGAGTACCGAAATAACAGCATTCATTTTAACTATCCCTGATTCGAAGTGCAAAAAAGGAAAACACCCACATGAAACTGGAAAGTGTGAATTGATTCGACAATAAGTTCTAACAAAGTGAAAACAATTCCAAATGCCAGAAAGGAAAATGCCCAAAAAGAAACTAGAAAACATGAGTTGATTAGATAAGAAATTGTAACTAAGTGATAATGAACTCCCAACAACCACTAAGTGCAAAGGATAGTTAAAACTTAATCAAAAGAAACCGCATGAAATGAATAATATTATACATTATTCAAGCAAGCCCAGAGGACACAATAGCAAAGTCATTCCGTGCCAACTCCCCATCAATAAGAATCAGATAAATATAACTTCCAAAAAACTCAAATTCTCATGTCAAACAACAAACTATCCCTAAAGAAGCAGGATTTACACAATTCAACAAATGCAGGACAGAAAAGCAAAAGGATTTGCACATTGAATATCAAGTATAATCTAAATACAGAATGGAAAAATCCTGACAAAGACACCTAGTTCGTGGTCACAATGGGAGGTATAAGTCAACAAGACAGGACGAAAATTATCCTTCCATCCACATTTATCACTACACCAAACACTCGCACTTCAAATACAGCTCATTCCACAACAGTTTCAGATTAAAAAAAAAAAAAACCACGTTGTTTCTCAAGGAAGTACTTAACCAGAAAAGTAAACAAACGAGCAAGGGTAAACCCACAAATAACAAAAGGCAAACCTTCAAAAGCTACATAAACAACTAAAGAACACAAGAAGAGAAAAGAAAGTAAAAAAAAAAAAAAAATTGAGAAGAAATAACGTTGTCTTGTTCTTAGGCAACAAACAACTACGGAGAACAATAAGAAAAAAGAAGTCCAAGAAAACACAAATAACAAAAAAAAAAAAAAAATTAAGCTTCAAGAAGTAGGAACGATGACTAGTATCAGTAAAATCCGGGAAAAAAGTGAAACCCCATCAAAGAGTAAGATGAAAATGAGGGTTTACCGCCGCCAGAAGGCAAGCAAGGGAGTTTGCAGTGGTGAAAACAGTGTCCACCGCCATAGCTTCCAAAACAGAGCGCACCCACATGGTCCTCTCCACGAAGCTTACACAGTCCAACTCCATTGCCGGAAAAAGGAGCTCAAAAGTGAAGAGAAATAGAGAATAGGGAGAACAGAAATGCAGATAGAGAGAGAAGGAGCAGAAGGAGAAGGAGAAGAAGAGGAAGAAGGAAGGTCGAGGAGAGAGATGGGCCTGACAGTGAGAGAGAGAAGAAGAAAGGGAAATGGGTTTTTGGGAGATTTGGAAGAAAAGTTGGGTTTAGTCCAGTTAGGGTAAACCCTAGGGTTTGGTCCGATTAGGGCTTTGTGTTTTTGTTTGTAAGTGCAACAACTCAAAATTAAAAACTTTTACTTTCGCCCTAATCTTGAAATTTGTGTGAATTTGATTATTAAAAACTATAAATTTAAATTTTTTTAAAAAACATACTTACTCTTAAATAAATTATTTTCAAATACAACAAAATTTATCATATTTAGATACTCTTCTATACGTCTATACGTATCCACAGATGAAGTCTATCAGCATTTTTATTAGTTTACATCAAATAAATGTATTGATGTCTATAGTTTGTTTTTAAATAATTTTTCAATCATAACTACTAAAAAAATATATTCAAATAGAGGAGTTCAAAAAATATATTTAAATATGGAAGAAAAAAAAATCATTTATGTTGTAGAAATTGGAAACATTCCAACACAAAAATTGAAAAATATAATATTAAAATAGATAACAAATTAAAAAATTAAGACTTACAAAAGCCACTTAATGTTACTTAATTTGATATACACGTGGTGGTGGATTCCATGATCACTAAAAATTGTTATTATCTTCAAGACACGTAACAAAAGATGGAGGAGAATGACACATAACATGCAACGACACTAAACATGATGGATAGTACGTCTATTTTATTAATGTTTATAATAATTCATAAAATTAAATGAGAGAATATTAAGCGGAAGTCTTTTACAATTATTTTACATTTGAGTTCAATTGATGTAATATAATAATTTGTTTAACTCACGAGAACTTCTTTTCGAATAAGACATTTAATCAATTGTGTTTACAATATATATGTTTTTTGGTTTAGCGATTTATACGTACCAATATCACTCTTAAATATAATTTTGTTAGAAAATGATTTCTTTTTTACTTTTAACTTAATTTGGCACATTTAAATTAGTTTTAGTGCATTCCAAAATGACCAAATCCATGGAAAATAATCGAACATATTTATAGAAATTAGTACATAAATATTTTATCTATATTTACAAGATGATAGAAATGATATTAAAGGTAAGCATTTGCCTAATACAAACAAAATAGAAACAATCTTTACACCCTAAATCTATATTAAACAAATTAACAACGGAAGGTGTATAAATTTAAAATAAGTTGCACTACACAATATATAGACTTTCAAAACAAACTAGACTAATATGACTAATTTTAGAAGTGGATATGATAGACGAAAAAATGAGTCAAGATTGTACCGAAAATAGTATGTCCATGTTAGTTCATGAAAAGTTTTTTATAAAAAAATTGTACTTTTTTATAGTCGGCATTAGTTTGACCCTTTAATAAATTGTTCATAGTCGATATGGTGACGGGTTGATCGAAAAACCGAACCGAACTAAGTAACCTGAGCGAAAAGAAATCTAAGGATTAAATAGGGATAGTTTAGGAAGTAAGTTGTAATTTGAAGTATGAAAGAGCATCTTCTTCCCTAATTTTCCTTGGAATCACTTTTGTGTTCCTCTGCTCAGAACAGAGTGAGCAACCAGCCTTAGCGAAATGCTGAGAAGACAACCCAGCAAGATCGAGGTAAAAATCGAAGACAAGGAAGAACTCGAACAAGCTCGCAAACGCGCCGCCGCCGCCGCCTCAACCACCACCACTACCACCACCGACGCTACCTCTGCCGCTGGCTCCCTCCTTCATAACATCAACCGCAACAAAGATCAAGCCTCCAAAGCCCAGCGGCTTGGTATCTCCTCTTGAAACAATCGAAATGGAGGTGGAGGTGAAGCTTCGCCTTCCGGATGCTGTTTCTCATGGTCAGGTATCAACTCTTCTTTCGTCATTTCATATTAAAACCCACCGTCAAGAGAATTTCTTCTTTGATGGCTTGTCCGGTGAGCTTTCGTCTCGGTTAGCGGTTCTCCGTATCCGATTTTACGACGGGGATGCTCGTTGTGTGATTTGTCTGAAAGCAAGAGCGGTTCTGGTTGACGGTGTTAGTCGAGTTGAGGAAGATGAAGAGGAATTGGAGCCATCTGTTGGCCGGGCCTGCGTGGAGGATCCGCAGAAGTTGAAAGAAGTGGAGTCTAGGATTATGGGGAGGGTTAAAGATGAATATGGGGAATATGGATTTGTGGGTTTAGGAGGGTTTAGGAATGTGCGGAGTGTGTTTGAATGGAATGGATTGAAATTGGAATTGGATGAGACTAGTTTTGAGTTTGGGACTTTGTATGAGATTGAGTGCGAAAGCAATGATCCAGATGCAGCCAAGAAAATGCTTGAGGACTTGTTGAAGGAAAATGAAATTGCGTACTCGTACTCTGAAGCTTCAAAGTTTGCTATTTTCCGATCTGGGAAGCTCTCATAATAGATTGTAAGTGATCTTTAGTTGATGGTTTTTATGTGAACCGTACCTTTCTCTTCCTTTTGTTCTGAATTTTACCATTTGACTGTTCTCAACTTGTTCAAGTAATGGCATTTGGTACTTGGTAGAAACATAACCAGATTTTGCAGACAAAAGAAAAACTCTAGCAATTATGCCATGCCTTACTGTTTGAATGAGAACAGGGATGCATTTTGATCCTATCAATGGTGGAGTATAGTTCAAGAATCAATAACAGGCATCCCAGATCAAATAATGTCAATCCTAATAATTAAAAACATAGTTCTTGTCTGTTTAGATATTGTTCTTTGTAATATATTTTGGTTGCTCATTTTTTTGCTACCTGTTAATCTTTGAATGAAGTTCTCGAGCAGGCAAGCTTATTGGCTCTATGTCTGAATTGTCTTGCTATTAGATTTATGAGCAGGAGTGCATTTTTATCATATCGGCTTGTTGGAGTATAGCTCAGGAATCAATAACTAGAAATCCTAGTACCAATTATGCCAGTCCCAAGTGCGAAAGGCCCAAAACTAATATATGCAGTTCTTATGATCTTTTTCTTTAAAATATTGTTCTTGTGGCACATTTTTGGTTGGTCATTCTTTGTCAGTGTTTAGTTTTTGAATGAAAAGGTTATCGAGCTTATTTGCAGTCGTACCATGTCTGAATTTGCCTGACCTCCACAAACAAGGATAGTAAGAGACGACCAAAATATTGGCAATGGAAGAGTGAAGCACTGAATGTGATGTTTGGCATTTGCTTCGGTCCAACTTTCAAGTATCGGAGTTTATTTTGACTAATGTCACACTGTTGCTTTCCTTGCAAGTATTTTTTAGTCTTTGCAATTTCCTTTAATATTCTCATTTATGGAGGTTGGGGAGTGCCAACATGGTGCAAGTAAGATTGGACAACATCCGAATAAAATGTCAGCAACTACAATGTTACCTGAAAAAAATCATATCTTCCCTCACTGCCGCCCGATTTGTATTTATTTATATTTGAAGTACCATTCCGATAACAGCAGTCTTCATCCATTTACTGATTCTCACGATTCAGTTATTGTGTGACAAGATGATAACTAACTTGTTCATCTCGATTCTACTTTGTTATCTCAAAAATGCAGTTTGCTTGACACATTTTGTATTCAATTTCCTTATGAATTCAGTTCTTCCCTTCACCTTGAGAACTTAATTCCAAAAGGTAAAAGATTAATTTAGTCTGATATCTTCAAGGGTCTAATTTTTACTGCTTCTTAGGCTAGTTCCATCTCCACATTTACTCATTATTTTCGTAATTTGCTTTCTTTGGCTGCTTTCTATGATGCGTTAACTTTTGATATTGTAGAAACTTACACCTTTGCGGACTTTTTTAGGCCGGAGTTGTTTGCCTTTGGTCAATCAGCTTCACTCATTATTTCTCAATATTGATTCCCTTTCAAGTTCTTATAATTTTTTTGTTCTGTGCATTCCTTTTTTCATCTGTTTAGGATATCAGTGGTGTGGCTCTCAATGGGACCGAGGGTCGAGAAATCATGGCAGTGTGAATCAAATGGAGAGACCAAGTTTCAAAAAGGCACCATTTGTTTTCTTCGATCAAGTACCTAAACGTACTTTCTGTTATTTCACTATCCATGAGTATTGCACATGGGAAAACACCATATATACTAGACTACTGAGTATATGCTGATCTTTCAAATAATCTTTTCTGTACTGTCTATGGATGAAATGGTTTGGTTTAGTTGAATCCTTTTAAGACAGTTCTTTGTTAGTTGAAAAATGCAGAGAACTTGACTTGTGATTTCCAAATTCACCTAGGATCAATCCACCTAAACCCTTAATTACATTTTGCTGCATTGTAGTTTTTAAATGTTAAGGATTTGATTCTTGCATTTATGAGAGTATCAATACTGAAATTCTTTTAAAACATAAGTATAATTATATGGGACAAAATTTGAAACTGAAAACGGATTAAAAAAATTATGGAAAGAAGCCCCCAGGATTAGAGAAATCTAGTTTCAGGAAAACTTGAATATTTAACTATATGTTTCTAAAAATATTTCTAAACTTGGAATTAATAAAAGTAATTACAAATATAGGAAGTGTTCATTTATTATTATCTAAAGAAAACTCAATAAATTTTTTGTAACTTTAAGATTTCGAAATTCTTAAAAGAAAACAATTGGGTCAGTTGACCAAATAGGAGATCCTTCTTACAGTAAATATAATCAAATTTGAAAAGTTAAAACAAGTCCTGAATCTTGACTAAGGCCTCTTTAAATTTTAATAATTTTAAAATATAAACCAGACTGTTTAAATAAGAAAAAGAAGTCCCCCTCTGGCTCTTGCCGATATTCAACATTTTTTTTCTTATTTAGTCATTTGAATCAATTCATTCAAATTGAAAAACTCCTATGGTGTCCTGAGTTGAAGTGTTAGTTGTCAAACAACCAGGTGAAACCAACCGTCCCAACCAATAAATTGTAGAAGAAAACCTTGTGCATTTTAGCAAAATAAATTGTGATATATAATGTGGATCCACAACATAAATTTTAGGAAGTTCATTAATAACAAGTCAACAATCTTGCTACCCCTAAATGCCAAGGCTGACTGGCTAAGTTCCCCTCACTAGTTACTTCAAACTCCAGACACAAAGGGGAAGTGAAACACTGATAACAGAAAAAGGAAAGAAGCAATCAACATTTTCACTTTCTTCTCTTAGCTGGTGGTTCGAGTGTTTCCTCGTCATCATCTTCGTCCTCGTCATCTTCATCCTCTTCATCGTCATCGTCGTCGTCCTCATCTCCATCGTCGTCGTCGTCGTCATCGTCTTCCTCCTCAACACCTTCAATTCTTCCATTACCACTTGCTTCAGGGTCATCCTCTTGATCACCCTCATCCCCTTCTTCAGCGGAGAAATCTTCATCATCATCGTCGTCGTCATCTTCATCTGGATCATTTGCATCGTCATCGTCATCTTCTCCATCATCCTCCTCATCTCCTCCGGCCCTTCCATTGCCACTTGCTTCAGGGTCATCTTCTAGATCTCCGTCATCACCTTCTTCGGCTGAGAAATCTTCAACATCTTCCCCTCCATCCTGGTCATTTGCATCATCATCATCAACTTCATCCCCATCTTTATCATCCTCTGTTTCACTGCCATCTACATTTTCTCGATCTGGATTATTCTTTGCATGAAGTTCTTCAAAAGGAAAGCTGAGCCAGGCAGAAGTACAAACAAATCAGTAATCTCGGAACCAATTGAGTAGAAAGTCAAAGACACAAAAAAAACGAAACTTTTAATTACTTTTTCCCAATTGCAGTGAATCCTGGTGGAGCATTGACATCATTTAACAGAGCTCCTGCCTGAAGAAAACTTAAATTATGTTGGAAAATGAATTGAGATTTAAAAATCTTGTTCATTGCATCCAATTAACATCACACTATTACTTCAATAAGATCAGGGAACTGCACACTGAATTATACTGTTATAAAAGTACAACCACGGCTTATCGAGAAGTACAATCAGGATTGGAAAAAGTCTTTTAAGACGAGATTAAAAGAAACAGATATGGAAATTGAGTGAAATTTGCCGATCCCCCTTCCACTAACAGGTTGATTCAAATGATATGTTAGGAAAGGAAAATCTCAAGAAATCCCAACATGACTTGATTTTAATTCTGTTAATTACAAGAACAGAAAAGGGAATTTCCCGAAAGCAATCAGAAAGCATAGTCTACAATGATCAGACAATAAATTCTAACACACAGGAGAATACACTTACAACCAAAAGCACCGAGGATAGCTAAACCTTGACAAACCAAAGTCACAAGAAACGGATAAGTATTTAATATGACTGCACTAAGCTCAAATTCAGATAATAAAATGGACATTTCAAAGATGCCAAATTACACCAAAGTCTAAAGAATTAGAAGCAACATTGACCACTCCAGACAACAGTAAAGGCGAAGTCTATACTCAATCCACCAACATGTACCTTACAAATATAGCCTCCAAATCTCAAATCCTCATTTCTAACATCTTATTCCTCAATAAGCGGGATTTCCCCAATGTTCACAAGGAATTTGGAGTACAATATAAATCCTTTCTTCATTGTCAAAATATGAAATGAAGTTAAAAACATAGCCTCCCATCCAAACTAACCCACTAGAGACTACAACAAGCAGTTCTCTTAGCCTCCACCAACAAGTCAATACTCAACATTTGCAGCTAAAACTCCACATCACAACTAAAAAATAGGGTAAGAAAGAAAAGTAACCACAACAAAAGCCAAAAAAGCTAGTAAACTGCAAAAACCCAGTAAAGGAATAGAGAAGAAATGAAGAAAGTTAACACAAAAAAATGCAAAGAACCACTAAATTAGAGGTTGAAGAAGCAAAAATCATGAAAAAGAAGCAGCAGAAACCAAAAGAAACAAAGCCCATCTGATAAAAAAATGAAAATAAAGAACTCACCGTGGTTAAAAACCAAGCAAGAGAGTTAGCAGCAGTGAGAAGAGCCTCCACCGTCAAAGCTTCCAAAACAGAAGGAAACCAAAGAGAAGTGTCGTCCAGGGAGTAACCCACTTTGTCCAACTCCATGACAGCGGAAAAAGAAAGTGAAGTGAAGAGAAAACGAAGAGAAAGGAAAAAAGGGAAGTTGCAGAAAGAGAGGGGGAGCTGGAAGTAGAAGAAGAAGAAGAAGATGGGGAGAAAGCGAATGGTTTTTCTGGAAAATTGAGAGAGAGAGAGAAGAAAAAAAGGTGGGTTTAGTGGTCCGGTTAGAGTAAACCCTAGGGTTTGGTCCGATTAGGGCTTTGTTTCCATTGGCATATGAAAGAGAAAATAATAAATTGTTTAATATATATATAGAGATATATATGTATAATAATAAAATAATAAATAATAGAGAGATGACTCATCCAATCAAAATAATTTCTCTCATATTTTTTTAGGGTTTCTTTTTGGATTCAAATTTCCGGAGTCGGATCTTCTGTGGATTTGGGCTTAGATCTAACCCGACCCGATGGAATTCAAATTTTTTGGTTTAATTTCCCCTCTTTTTTCAAATTTCAAATTTTTAGAAAACAAATATATTTTGTTTATTCATTATGTTTTTATTGTTTTTATTTTAGTATAGGTTTTAATATGGGACTTTTTTTTGTAGTTTTAAGTTTAATTCTAATTTATTTTTTAAATTCCAAAATGTATTTTTTAAAACATAAGAACCTTAGTAATTTATATTTTGAGATTTGAGTTTTCGTTTTTATTTGGTCATTAGTTTTAAAGATTTACTCTTTCGACGATGTCGATCTTTTTTTTTTTCTTTCTGAATACTCACCTTTAATATGTAGCGTTATTGTATATTTATTAACTTTTTTAAAAAAATTATCAAAATGAAAGATTTGACACAAACATCAAGTGTAATAACGAATTTTATCTTTTAGTTTGTCAATTTTTGAAAGAGCTCCTTACAAAACTCTATAGTGAAAATTTGAAATTAAATTTAATAGTGATTAGGAGTAGGAAATCCTAACTACTTATAATTTTTTTCTTAAGAAAAGAGAAACAACACAATCAAACAACCAAATAACTATACAAGAAAATTAGGCGACGTTAGACAATGTAAATGGAAGGATAAAAATAATACATAGTTGAATAAGACACACTAGTCTTCAAAAGCTTTTTACACAACAGAGTCTACAATGAATATGAGAGAAAGAGATAACCTCAAAATCATTGCTTGTATCCTTAGCCTTCACAGTAACGTAGGATACTTCAATCAAATCAATGATACCATCCACTTAATAGTATCATGACCTCTAAGCAAATCATACCCAATCGCAACATTCAAAACATGGATGGAAGACAGGATCTCAACAACATAACACATTGTCGTGACTTTGAGGATTTTTACCTCCTCGCATCTAAGGATGACACAACGAGCCAAACCAACCGCACACAACGCATATGGTTTCAAAGCACCAACTCCACCTAAATTTGTCTCAAGACTCCATGTTGTATAAGTATTAAACTTTGAAAAGTAAAATTTATAGGGGTATTAAAACAAAACGATGACCAAACAATAAAAAATTGTCCATAAAATGTACTAATCATCTTATAATTATCCTCATCATTTATGCTTGTAATTGTTTTCAAAGAATCTTTACTATCGTTAAATGTTCTATTACTTATTGTCGTGTGATAAAAAAAAAAGTGTACAACAATCTCCAAATAGTATGATTTAAAATTATGAAGATATGCTTGATGTCCTTTTAGTACAATAGTTGTTGGAATAGAAATCTAACCCACAACAATTATTTTAAAATTAAATTCATTTAGACAATATACTTTGTAAACATTGCCACATAAACCATTCGACAAAAGATATAACACAACGTTAAGAAATCGTTTAACAGGTAACAAAAACGAATATCTTCAAGGAAGAATTCTAGACATAACACATATTATTAATATATCATTCTCTAATTTCTTTCAAATCTGGAGATGAGAGTGTGGTAACAACTCTAGTTGAGATTTGAAATCAGATTTAACCTAGCAAATTTGATAGAGAGATAAATTTTGAAACTTGAAATTACAAAATGAATAAGATGAATACAAACAATGAAAAAAACAAATTTAATGGGATACGTTTGCGATAAAATTATAAACTCATAGACGGCTTAGATTTTTTCTCTTTTTTTTTTCTTCTTTCTCTATCTCTCTCTCCCTCTCTCTCTCCTCCATTGCAGCCACGCTTAACCATAGTCAACGCTGACGGACGGCGACGGCCAGTCTCCTTTGGCATTCCCGGAAAAACCCTAAATACTCATTTCTTTAATTTCCATTCTTCGACCTTTATTTCCTTCAATTTCCTCCGATCTACCAAACCCTTGAGGCAACCGGATTCATTCCCTCCAATCGCTGTTTGTTATTTCAGAATTATGTCTTCGGAAATTGAGGTCGTCGATGAGGTTCAATCCCGGGATCAACAGCCTTCCCAGAATGCTTCTGCTTCCACTGCCAATGGCGATGCGGATGAGAGTTTGAGGAATGATGTATACACGGCTGCGGCTTATGGGGATTTGGAGAAGCTTCAGAGATTGGTCGAGTGCGAGGGTTGCTCCGTTTCTGAGCCTGATGGCCTTGGTTACTATGCTCTTCAGTGGGCTGCTCTTAATAATCGTACTGCCGCTGCTCGGTATATAATTGAGGTTTGTTTTTCCAATCTGGGTGTTTCTTTATGTGGGTCGTTTGGGAAAATTTGGTTTCCTTTCTTTCTGTATTCAGCCCATGGGATTTCTTTTTTGACCGATTTTGGTTTTTTGCTTTATTTGCCATTGGATTTTGAACAGCTTTGTTCCTATTAATTATCCGATGGGATTTTTGTCATGGGGGATTGGCGTGCTCTTTCACTGCCTTTGTTTTGTTTGAGTGAGTTTATGAATGGTAGTTTCTCGATCGATTTTTCTTGGGGGGAAGTATTGTTTTTCAGTTGTTGAGAAAACAAGCCAAAGAAATGAAAGAATTGAACGCTAACGCTTCGAGTTTTTCTTTCTGGTTGATGGTTAAGTGAGCTTTAGTTTTCTAATCTGTATCTCCCCTCCAAAACAAACGTATTTGCATGGGGTGAAGCAATCGGTGGAGGCTTTAAATGATGTCTGTATGTTCAGAAAGAAGGAACGAGATTTAAAACATTGTTTTGTCATTTGTATTTGCTGTTTAGTAAATTTGGTATTGCATCATTTCCAGCATGGAGGTGATGTAAATGCCGCAGATCATACTGGGCAAACGGCCTTACATTGGAGTGCTGTTCGTGGAGCCATTCAGGTGGCCGAGGTTTTACTCCAAGAGGGAGCTGTAGTCAATGCTGCTGATATGTATGGCTATCAGGTCGTGTTTATTTCCTTTCCTGCAATGTAACTGTTAACTTATTTAGTGTTCCTATTCATGAATTTCTATGGCATAGAAAGAAACAATCAACAATTTTTTTTTTAACATAAAGGGTTGGTGTGGTCTCAATGTTGAATAAGGCATTAGTTACTACGTGGATAGAAGTTTGGGTTTGTCCTTGAACTGCCCGCAAAATCGTGTGAGAAATAAGTCGACCTGGATATAAGAATCTTAGTGTTATGGAACATTTCTATTGTCAGTCTTTTCCTCCAGATGTCTTGATATTGCGGTGGATTGGTGGTATATGAGAGAATATAGGTTATACTTCTTCGTTGAGTGATTTGGGGTTTAGATGTTTGTGTTTCATGGTTTATTTGGTTGCCTGATACTAATTTCTATTCAGAAACTTATTTTCTAACCATTATGTAGGTCGCACTTATTTTCTTTCTAGAATATCAACTTTCTAGCTAATGTTTGAGGCATTCTTTTCCAATCAAAAAACTGTTCAAAATTAAACTGATATTCAGTCAGTACAACAAATAACATAAAGGGTTGGTGTGGTCTCAATGTTGAATAAGGCATTTAGTTGCCATCTGGTGATCAGCATACTGATTGCAACTATATGGACTTAATTGCAGACAACCCATGTTGCAGCTCAATACGGTCAAACAGCTTTTCTCTATCATATTGTTTCAAAATGGAATGCGGATCCCGATGTTCCTGACAATGATGGGAGAAGTCCTTTACACTGGTAGTAGTTTTTGACAATACTTCAAATTGTTAAAATGGTACTGGTATTAACTGTTATCCACATTTGTGGACACATGATGCTTATTGATGTGGTTTTTTTTCTTAGTATTGTGCCATTATCATTAGATCTTACGATTTGGTTTTATGTCTCTCATCCTATTTATTTAGTTGCTGTAATTTTGTGAGCAATCCCTATTTTGATGTGGTCCCAAAAAATTTGCCCCATTTTACACAGTTGCTTCTATTTTCTAACCCAAATCTATGAGTGCCGTTCTTTCATTAAAATAAATAAACGAGTGTTGTCCTGAAAAAGTCTTTTGATATGTTTTCTTAAGAAATTCTTTTTAACAATTATAAGTCTTCTTTGTTGATTCTTTTAGGGCTGCATACAAAGGTTTTGCTGATTGTATACGACTTCTTTTGTTTTTGGATGCATATCGGGGACGCCAAGACAAAGAAGGTAATTTTTGGAAGGCTTAAAAAGTTTATTTAAGAAAAAAAACCATCCCTTCTAGTTTAAAGATAATGTGAAAGCACCCCTTTCTTAGAACTGCTTTCAAGCTCATGGTTTCTTCTTCTTTCAGGCTGCACTCCTCTCCATTGGGCAGCTATTAGGGGTAATTTAGAGGCATGTACAGTGTTAGTGCAAGCTGGAAAGAAAGAGGATTTGGTGGTGACTGATAATACTGGCCTTACACCAGCACAACTTGCTTCCGACAAGAACCACAGACAAGTTGCCTTTTTTCTTGTATGTTGAAACCAAATCAGTTTATTTGATTTTTTTTTTACTCTTGAATTATTTTTCTTTCTTGTTTTGAAATTTGCAAATTATTATACATATGTTTTTGTTTTTCATGCGAAGACTACATTTTTTAAAATTTTATTTACTTGATAATATTTCTTTGCTCTGTCATTTGTTGGGGGCATGCTTATGCATATAAATGATAGTGAATTTAAAGACCTCTGGTTTATTTTCTTTTACTCTTCTTATATCTGCCATTTCATTTATTCTTCAGGTTATTCTTTTTTCACATAAATATCTCTCTAATTGTCACATGTTATTGTGCTTGTATTACATCCGATCCAAAACGGTTGAATGTAGTATACGATGTGTTTGTTCGGAGACAGCTATAAATTTTTTATTTTGTGTGTTCTTGGGAAATGTCGGAGAATTCCAAGGCTGGCATGAATTTTATTTTGTAATGAAAATTTCTAAAGCTTGAAGATTAAGAGGAGGAGCACTTGATTTATCTTTACCGTTATGTTAACCCTTTGGGGGTGTTTGGGGAATTGAGTTGTGTCATGTAGTATGAAATTAATATGTTGGAGTTGGGAAGCTTGTGTTGGTGTAGAGTTGTGCGATAGGTGGAGTTCTTTGCTAAATGTGCAAAATAGAAAAAAGAGGGGAAAATATAGTACGTCGATAAATGTACAAACTTCAATAATGTTTAATATTGAGTTGCTTAACACTAACTTTTCAAGTTGGTGGGGCAAACACCCCCCTTCGGAGCATTTGAAATGGAAGAAAGTGAAATGATTTGATGCGTGGTTTGGAGTGGTTTATCTTCGCTTCCCCTTTAGTTTTTGACAAAGTAGTCGTAGGGCCCGTTTGGATTGACTAAAGAAAAAAGTGTTTTTAAGAAACACATTTTTATTTTTGAGTGGTTGCTAAATACTCCAATTTTTTCTAAAATGACATTTGTTAAATTAAACATTTGAAAATGTATTCCAAACACACTGGCAATATATCTTTGGCTCAGTGATTATTTCCTTATTTAGTTGGTGTATATATATATATTTTCTATTTTCTTCTATTTCTGTAGGATTCCTTGTCTTCCCTTTTCAGTGAACATTTTTGTTCCATTTTTATTTCTAAAAATGAACTTTCTTGTTTGATGAAACTTTGTTACTTATATGAAAGGAACCGACAATTTTCTGCTTTGGGACTTTTCAGGGAAATGCTAGAAGGCTGCTTGACAAACGTTGTGATGGAAATACCCGCCTTGGAAAATTTTCAAAACTAGGACTTGCCCCTGTTCTTTGGTGTTTAATCTTTCTGTTGCTCGTGACATATATTCATTCTGTCATTTTAGGTATTTCCATATGCTTTATGTGAGAGTTACACGTTTGTACACTTCTTTGTTTTTTTAATTACTTAATCGCATTTATTTTACATTTTTTCCGCAGCATCAAATCTGCCAAAGTTACCATCTGGCTTAGGACTTCTTGCATGGATGGGTGTTTTTTTAGCAACTACAGGTCTGCTTATGTTTTATAGATGTAGCAGGTATGGAAACATTCCTTAAGATAGCCCATTCCTTTAGTTGTTGAATATTTATAGATTATAACTATAGGGTTTATTAATTTGCTAATAACAACGTGTCATTCTTTTTATTAATTTGCAGCAAAGATCCAGGTTTCATTAGAATGGACGTGCACGACTCTGAGAATATGAAAGATGACGTGCGTTTATTTATTTTTCTCTAAGCCTCTATCTAAAGTAATTATTGAGAGGAACAATCGTGTACTTTCATCGTTTTTCAACATTAGTTCTGTAGAATTGAAAGATTTCCTGTTCTATTGTTACAATTGGGCAACCTTCTCTCTTTACCTTTATCTTTATGCCTAAGGTGAAAGCTTAACTTGTTCATATCTATCTATTAGGAACCTTTGTTGAAGATTGAGGTCAACAATCCCGCTTTGCTGGCTGGGAATTGGTCTCAGCTCTGTGCTACTTGCAAGGTGCGTTCTGCTTCTGATATTTCAGATTGTGTTTTGGATTTTTCTTCTCTAATTTCTTTTAGAACTTTTAAATTCTTTGAACACAATTTTAACTTGATTTGATATCATGCTTAGATTGTCAGACCTCTTCGTGCAAAGCACTGTTCAACTTGTAATCGATGTGTTGAACAATTCGATCATCACTGCCCTTGGGTATCCAATTGTATTGGCAAGGTATGATCTCATTTGTGATGGACATTTTCATGTTAGCCTTCGTGTCAGTAGTGAAGAAAAAAGAAGCTATCATTAACCTAAAGAAATAGTGGACAGAGTAACTCAACTATGAATTAGCCAAAGGAGTTTACAAGCCTCCAATGGACTTGATAGTTTTGGTGTACAGCTGTGCCATAGATAAAAATATAAATAGCTAAACTGCGGCCTTTACAGTGGAAGTAATAAACTATAGTAATAAGCATTTCTTTTACTCTCATTATCAACTATCAATTATATGGTGGTGACTCAACATGTGACTACGATTATTCTTAAAATTTCAGAAATAAGATTCATTTCAAAATTAATGTAAATAATTAATAACAGGAGGGTGAGTCTCATTAAAAAGACAAAAAAAAAAGAAAAAGAAAAAGGAGGGTGAGCGCTTCCCTAGTTTCCCGTTTGGGTGCTATGCTAGTTATTAATCCCCCAACCTGACAAAACCTGAGACAGCTAAAAAAAGAAGAGTATAAGATACCTTCAGAAAGGAAGAAAAATGTTTCATAGTAAATGAAAGAAAATTCTATAGGGTGCTCTTATCCAGATCTAAAAACTCGTTAGTTCTTTCTTCTTCTTCATCAAACCTCTTGTGCCTAAACTTTATTGTAGAGTTGAATCAGAATGTACTTATTCTGGAATTTAATACCAATCCCCGGCCTACAATAGCTCTTGTGCAAGAAATAGTCAGTAAAAGTTGTTTCAAATACTCACTAAATTGTATTGGGGAAACATTGTTAATTGGTCCTTTTGTTTGTATTAAAGGCTGCTGTATGCGTTTTTGTTGTATATTTGCTTTGATAGCTTTCATTGTCTGAGTTTTAACGAGGACAATCAAATTTGATTGACACAGAAAAACAAATGGGATTTCTTTATATTTCTCATTTTGGAAGTTTCAGCAATGTTGATCACTGGAGCAGTTACCATTACAAGTATGTTTTTAAATGACTCTAACATTGAAGGATTTCTTTGATTTGTTTGGTGGAATCTCAAATGTCTTATTCTCTGACAATTAACCACCACTTCAGGAGTTATAACTGATCCATCATCTCCGTCGTCTTTTGGAGCTTGGATTAATCACATCGGAAACCATCATGTTGGTGCTATATCCTTTCTCATTGTTGATTTCTTCCTCTTCTTTGGTGTGGCAGTCTTAACAATTGTCCAAGCATCTCAGGTACTTCCTGTCTATGTATTTTTTTTATTTTTGTAAATTTGGTGTGTTTATTATGTGCTTTGATTCCATTTTGGTTCTTACCCTCCAAATTTTGCCTTGATGTCACCAGATATCTCGTAATATTACTACAAACGAAATGGCAAATGCTATGCGGTATAGTTATCTGCGTGGCCCTGGAGGTCGGTTTAGGAATCCTTATGATCATGGGATCAGGAAAAATTGTTCAGATTTTCTGATAAAGGGATACAACGAAGATATAGAGTATAATGAAAGCTCGTCACATTCAGAAGAGATGGAAGCAATGTCTTCACCAATGAATTCAGTCTTGCAAAATGGGGACTCTCATTCTCACCACGCCAATGGAAACAACCACATAGCAATAAATATGAATTCTAAGAATACAACTAGCCATCACGGCCATTCTCATTCTTCAAATTGTAGTCACAGTAACCATGGGAAAGCTAAAAACGATGCTGTCCCATTGGGCTTAGGTCTTGGCCTTGGGCGTTTATCAACTCGCTCAGTAGCAGCCTCATGATGCTTGTTATTGTTTAAGTGATCACGAAGTTAGTGTTCTGTATCATGTCTATATACTCTAACATTAGATTCAAATATCCAATTATGATTTGTGCGCTCCATTCCTTGCGAAATCTCTGAGACTTTATATAGAGTGCTTGATGTTGTGTATGCGCTGTTCTTTATACAGGCCTAGGCACACATGGTTTGTAAAAGAATGGAAGGCAATGTGGAACTTCTTTGAAGATCATGGAATTAGCTGCTTTTGTATATGAAGTGAACATAATTTCCGGGAGACTTCCATTCTGGTAATTCAGATTCCAAGCTATATTGTAGACGCTCTTCCATATGTAGGCACAACCTTTGGAAGTGCAGATCTATTATTTGTTTGATAGGAACCTCCATTGGCATTTTGAGAATATCTTGGTCAATTGATTTTATTTTAGATATGATGTAATGATTTTGTGTGTATAATACAAAAAAACATGGCCTTACTTGGCCATATCTTCTCTTTGTGAAGTAAGGGGGCTAACAACTGCCTAATTGTTAGAAGGAAATTTGTATTTCATTTGTTATGGAAGAATCATCCATTTCAATTCCTATTTTTTCTCCCAAGGCAAACATAACTCAACATAGATATCTTAATCATCAAGAGGTATTTCTCGTAAATATTTTTTCTCCTTAAAGTTATCTAAATATTATGTTTTAATAATAATAATACAAGTCTAAATAGATTGGAACGATAGTAGAAAAAAATTTGATTGTAGGTAGTCTTCATAAAAAGGAAAAGAAAGCCTCCATTGTGACAAGATATTGAAAGTATTTGAATTATAGTAGTAAGTCAATTACTCGGCATGTGATTCAAATTTCTTACCCTTATTCTCTTGATTCTACGCAAAGGAGAAAAACAAGAGAAAAAAAATAGTAGCCAGGGAAGAAGACGAGTTCCTCCAAGAATATGCTAAAAAGGAAAAAAAAACAACTTATCAACTATCAATGGACTCCATATTTCCATCAAAGTAAGCTTAAACATTACTATCTCCTATTCTTCTTGAAAGTGTTGCGTTGAGTTATCGAGTTGTATAATTTTTTTAAAATATTTTTTAAGTTTCAAAAACATTATAACATGATATTAATGAATTCCCACGACTAAAAACATCTACAACATTAATATAATAATACTTAATAAAATGTTAACTAAAAACATCTACAACATTAATATTATAATACTTAAAACATCTAGTATTATTAAAAAAAGTGTACCAAGCATGATACTATAAAACTAAATATATATAATAACATTAATTCAAGTTGAGTTGAATTGAGTTTTTCAAATCTCAATCCCAGACACAACCCAACTAAAAAAAAACCTAATACAACCCAACTCAAATTTTAAAATAACCTAATCCAACCCTTATAATATGTGTTGGATAGTCTATGTTATTCGAGTTGTCGGATAATTCGTCTTAAACCTTGTTGTCAAGGATAGTTTTGTCTCTAAACAATACCTCTGATACTTACAGGAAGCTAACCAGATTCAGAATTCAAAAGCAATATTATTTACACCATAAAAACCCTGTTAGTATTACTTAGGCATTCTCAGAATTCATCATTGAGTCCAACAAACCCAAATACTCTGTTATGGCTTCTCCTTCTTTTGTTACATCCATGTCGTAATCCGATACGGCAGTAGCGCCGTTGAGTTCTCTAGCAAGTTCATCTTCCATCTCCAAGTCTCGGTCTTCTTCACCGATAGAAGGCCCTCCCTCATCATCCAAGGTGTCCAACATTTCTTGGTTTTCTGCAATGTTTGAAAGGGAGGAACTTGCACCCTCAGAAGTCAAGGCTGCATTGACCGAGTCAGGTTGCCCATCGACCGTACTGTTTGTCCCAGGATCTGATAGTATAATTACTGCTTGCTCTAAGGAGCCACCAGCCTCAAAAGCTGCCTCGGCTGCACACAGTAAGGATTTTATAGCGTTACTAGTTTGATCAAAGTTTCTTCATATTTAATAACATAAGATCAACAAGTTTGTTGTTGTACTTAGATACATGAGTCCTATAAAGGGTTTCTGGATTTATAATAATCACCCTATAATGGTTTCGATCATAAATAGGTACCTCTTGTTTTATCAAAACCCATGCAAACCAGCTTATCAACTGCATCATCTGCTCTTTTACGTTGTCGTTTCCTTTTCCTTGACTCGACAGCATTCTGCAGAATTGCGAATGGCACGAATTTAGCAAGGTAAAAGTTTTAACGAAAAAACCAACTCACACTGGATAAAAATCAAAATCCAAGACACCTGTATAACAGAGTTAGACTCTGGGCTTATCAAATCATCCAATGCTTTCTGTATGTCATTCTCATTTCTTCTCAGGGCTTCGGCAGCTAATTCCTTCTCATACCTAGAAAACCAGGCTAGTCTTAGCTTGAAAAATGACTACAACAATTCTCAAACCGTGCTCATATATTGCAACTTAATTGATAAAAGTGGTCACAAATCACGAAGCTGTGGCTTGCCAAACAATTTAATCGAAGAGCTCATCAACACAAAACATAAAATGAGACAATTTGAAAGGTGATTAGCTGAAAGCATTATTAAACTTCCAAAGTGAGTTGTAAAACATATCAATGAATATCAAGAGTACTGAAGTTTTCCAGGTTAGGTTCCCACCCAGAAAAGCCTGATACTTGTCACATATCATGGATACTGGATAGACCAAGATTTGCATTATTCTAAAATATACTTGCTTGAGACAACCTTGCCCACTCCCTTAGAAGACAGTTGAGTTTAGTCTGAACTCAGTCCACTTTCAACTCCTAAAAGACTTCTAAGAAAGTTCGATCGAGATCTCATTATAGGTACCAAATGACAGGTTAAGAAGCCTATAAGATTAAATTATAGTCCAAATTTGATCATCAGGATCCATATTACACTATGTTTCTGATGCAACCATTCATGAAAAGTCTTGATGAGAAGTAATTCCACAACAATTTCACATTAGTTGCCACATAAAAAAACAAAGTTATCATTCATTGATATGTTTTTCTTTTGACATTTTGGAAGAAAAGAACATTGGTTTAGTCTACTTACCCAATAGATGCCAGTTTTTCCAATATCTGAAGATTGACAGCTTTCTTGGAGGGCGTCATTCCATATAGTTTTTGCTCCCTGATAATTTTATTCAGGTTATCAATATTATAGACAGCTCATAAACTACTGGGAGAAGATAAAAGTTAGTTTTGCTCAGAACACATACATGATTTCTTCCTGGCGTCGAACATCCTCTTCCCGTTTTCTCTCTCTCCTTGTTCTTTCCTCAAAAAGAAAATCAACAGCCTTACATACATCTTGATAGCACATGCGCAGTGCTCTCTTTGCTTCTTTTTCTTTAAATCCCATATCCATAACATGTGATAATGCTTTGTCTGACACTTGTAACTGAAATTTCAAGGCAGAATGTATTAAGTTGTAAAAATACAAAGAGACCATCTCTAAAGCTCAACATGGAACTCTAGCTATTGTTACAACTGCAGTGACATTTTATCAAAGCAAATTGCTCAACATATAGTAGGCCTGATATCTCCGCTAGTACACCATTCAATTCTATAACATACTCAAGCTTGATCCTCCCAATTCTGTAAAATGATAGGCTAACCTGAAAATATTTTGCTCGTGCTGAGTTGATTGCTTCCCGAGACTTATCAAACCTACAGCTGTGATATGCAGCCACCCCCTCCAGCAGCTCCAGTCTCAAATGTCTAACATTATGATAAAACGTAATTAGCTTGTTTCTGAAAACCATCCCTCAAACTGTTGGGAATAACATGCAGTGGACTTACAAGGCAAGCTCAGGATGGCAACCAGCTTGAAGGATTCGAACGCGGGAAGAGTCCTTCCCATGGGCACGTTCGATTCCTTCTCTAGCCTTTGCAAGGCGTAATCCGGCATCTGAGAGCCACTTGATGTCTTTTAGCATGAAATAGCACCAAACCATGTCTATTTGAAGTATTGAGACGTTGTCAACAAACTGATAGAGAAGAAGGCTCATTCTTAGTCAGCAAGCTATACAGATATTCTGAGTTAAAGAAAATTAAAAACCACATCAATTTTATTTATTTATTTATTTTTTAAAAAAGAACTACATTGATACAACCGTGATGGAAACACCACCATCGGTCACATACAGAAGATAAGGAAAATCATTAAATTTTTTGTATTTTCATGTAGTCTCAATCCAAGGCCTCAAATCATATCACAATCATAACACAAACCTTAATAATATTTAAAAGATCTGATACTACCTTCAGTTGCAATGTTATAAATGAATAGTTTATAGTTTGAGAAACTTATATTTCTCTTTCTTTTACATGTATAAATAACTTCAGCAATGAGTCTTGGTGGTGGTTGGGAGGAACTAATGATAAAGGAGGAGTCATTCACCTCAATAAGTTTTGGATTGCATAGAGTAAAAGCCTCCTACAAGAACATAATCCACATTGATTAGTATTCTTTCATAGTAAATAAAAGTATGCTGATATCAGTATCTGGCACAACGACTTGAAATAATCAAACCATAAATAGTGCTTTCTTTTACCATCAATTTAAAGGTAAAGAAAGCAAAAGTAGAATTGAACAGTCATGTATTTATTTGGAACCATTGGCTAATAAAGATCATCAAAGCACAGCACTTCAAACTCAGTTGTCACCCACATAGAGCAGATCAACCATACTGGAGTGATATATTTATTTTATCCTTTACTTTTGAGGAAGGTGTTTATCGTCCTCAATAATGGTTTAATCTTCAAGTTTATCTAAAATCATTTCGATCTTGTCTATTTCTTTAAAGGGGGAAAACAGCTAAAATTTAGAAGCTAATATTGAAGACTGATTAACATAATTAACCAAGCTCAGACCTCTCCCATGACGAGTACTTCTAATGCATCTTTGTAGTTTCCTTTTCTTATCAGCTGCTTTGCGTTTGCATGAAGCATAAGACCCATCATGATTGCCCTGTTGAATGTACAACAAATATATTTATAACATTAGACATGAGTAAACATGAATTCACATGTTGAGAATGATTTATTACTTACTTTTGGTCAGTTTCAGACCCAAAATTAACTTTCTGGCCACTTTGATCCTCCAGTTCCATATTGAAATCTTCAACTGGGAGAAAACCATTAGCATGCCTCTCAGCAAGAGCAGTGGCAGCTGCCCTGTAAGTTCAGAAGATGCCAGAAAATCAGGTAGATACTAAACGACGTAAAACAAACATTCAACATCGACATCAACAATACAAAAGAAATGTCTTTAAAATCTTCAGAACTACTACTCATGACCCTCCCGTGGGGAAAAACACTCTCCAAAAGTTGACTGTCATTTGCTTCATTATGCCACATTGCATCTTACAAATAAATTTTGCTTTTCATTCCTGAACTAGATGCTTTGCTTCCACAATCAACTGCTAAAGCCTCATCATATCACCATAGAAGAACTTAAGCATCTTTCCAAAACCATCTTTCATTTTGGTTTTAAAATCCTATTTCCACTATTACTTCAAGAAAAAAACTTGACAGTGAAAACCAAGCCCATTTAACCCCAAAAACTCCAAATAATTTTTTTTCCATTTCTACATGGAATCATCAGTCTACATAACCAAGCTTCCCAAAATAGCAAAATCTATTGAAACACAAGCAAACAAAGCAAACCCAGTTGAAACACATGAACACAGCAATGACAATGCACATAATTCTAACAAACATCGTTATAAGAGAAGATACAAACATAACTACAGAAATAAAAGGTCAAAGAATCACTTGACTCGAGCAAGCCTGGAAGAGCGTTCTTCCTCAGCCATCAATTCATTCTTGAGTGCCTTCCCCTCTTCAGCAGCAACCCGTCTCGCAAGAATCCTAGAGTTGTTCTTAAGACCCAAATGAACCAGCTTCTCGCTTCCATCACCATCTTTCAAGATTCTGCCACCAGAAATTAAATTGATAGACTCTACACCACAGTTCGATCGTCTTGCAATTTCTTCCCTCAACATGACAACAGTCCAATTATCGAGTTCTACATCCAACACACCAGTCCATGGACCTGAAATCTTGAGTTTGGCCATGAAAACTGAACCAAAATAGAAATTGGGACTGTAAAAAGGGAGGGTGGGAAAGTCACTGAGTGGTCTTTTGATCCTTCAGATGAGAGAAGATGGAGAAAATCGAGGTGGGTATGATTGGAATTAATGAAAGGAGGCTTTAAAAGGTACGATGAGGTTTCCTTGTTGGTCAAGTCTTGGAATTTCGGGACAATTTGGATCAAATTTCTCCGCTTTCAAGTTTGTTTACGCGAGTTTTCGTGTTCGGCTTGGGCCTTGAGCATTAGCCTATCCACCTTTTAAAGATCAGAATTTTATCTTTGATTTAGTTCTACATTTGTTCAATCTTACTTCCCATAAATTTTGTTTTATTGCTCATTTGATTTTTTTTTTTTAATTATGAGTAACATTCCTAACATAATTGCTTGAAAATGTTCAAATATATTCATATCTTCTAATTGATTGCATAATAGTTATTTTATTAACTTTAAAGTAAAATATTCTATTGACATCTCAAGAATTTAAAAAAAAAATGTCCAGCCTTCCTAAATTGTGTTTAAGAAAATAAAAATTAATAGAAAGTTTATTTATGGGTTAAATATTCCCTAAAAGAATAAGAAAATTAATAGCTAAGTCTTTGGTCTTTTACAATTTATATCCTAGCAATCAAGAATTTAGTAAAAACACACTTTTCATTTTTGTTTTGAAGACTAGTACATTCTTTTAAATAACATATGAAAATATATGAAAAATGTTAAAATCTTCGTCTAATATCTAATGTATGCTGACATGGTGAAAAATTCAAAATAATTGATAAATGGAAAATTTTAATGTTCTAAAAAAATCTCTTTAGTTTATTTTTGTTAAGAATGAAGGAGAAAAGAAATCTATTTTATGAGTTTTAAAAGTCCTTAGTTGTGTAAATTTCCTATAACACTTCCTACAAAGGGACAACACCTCAACAAAGTAAGTTGAACAAGTTCAATTTATTATGGTATCGTTTGAATAATCCTCCCGAGAGTTTCTTGGCTCCTTCTCAATTTGACCATTGCTATCCTACCAAAACCTTCTAAGTCCAATTTACTACCAAACTCATCTTTATTATTTATATTTTCTACTAAAATTGATAGCTATATATATATATATTTTATTAATTTTCGTAAATATATCGAAATATTTAAGATCAAAGTCTACTAAACTATGGTTTCTAAATATAAAGTAGGGTTATCAAATCTAAAACTATAGTTTTTCAAATAAAAACATAAATCCAAGAATTGGAGTTTTTTCCATTTTTGAAATGGTTGGGGTAAATATTTTGGTTGTATTTTTTAAATAAAGAGAATTGTTTTTTCTAATAATTTAGAAAAAAAAAAAAAAACTTATTTTTGTTCACAAAGACAATGATGGCATTCACAGTGTGTGCTCCCCTACCCTGTTCGCCATGGCCACCAGAGGACTCGCCGGGGACAAGAGAACCACCAGAAGTTCCGCCATGAACGCTGCCGCCGCCGCCATTACCAGAAGCAAGGCCAAGAAACTCGATCAAGAGAACCATCTTAACCATCAACTGATAACCCTCATCGAAACCACCATTTCTTCTGCTCACTCCTTTCTCTCTCTCAACGATCTTCACCTTCTTCCCTCTCAAACCCTCGCCCTTGAATCCCTACTTTGTTCCACTTCATCTTCTCTTCACGCTCTTTCTCCTCGTCTCCCAAAACTTTCCCTACCTCCGCCACTACCTCCACCGCGCCAATGCTGGTTCCAGCGCTTCCTATCCGCGACATCGGACGTCGATTGCGATCCGAGATGGAATCTCTCTTTCCGTATGTCGAAATCCTCTTTCTCCCTCCTCCTTCGTCTCCTTTCTCCGATTCAAAGCTCCCCATCCTCTTCAGTTCCTCCCGATTGTGCTTTAGCTGCTGCGCTTTTCCGATTGGCGCATGGCGCGAGCTACAAGGCGGTTGGGAGACGGTTTGGGATCGATTCTGCTGATGCTTGTCGGTCGTTTTATGCTGTTTGTAAAGCTATTAATGAGAAATTGGGGCATTTGCTTGAGTTACGGTCTGACATTGATCGGATTGTTGTGGGATTTGGGTGGATTTCGCTTCCGAATTGTTGTGGGGTTTTAGGTCTAAGAAGATTTGGGTTTGAAGGTGAGCTGAAAAATGGATCGCTTCTGGTTCAAGCATTAGTCGATGCTGAAGGGAGGTTTCTGGATGTCTCTGCTGGTTGGCCGAGCTCCATGAAACCTGCAACAATCTTGCGGCAGAGCAAACTATATGCAGAAATTGAGAAATCTAGTGAATTACTGAAGGGTCCTGTTTATAATCTCGACAATGAAAAACCCATTCCCCAATACTTGATCGGTGATTCTTGCTTCCCCCTTTTGCCATGGCTTTTGACACCATATATGGAACTGAATGAAGAAGATAGTTCTGGCTTTTGTGGGAGAGCATTCAATTCCACACATGGCCGTGCAATGGCGTTGGTTAACACAGCATTTTGCAGACTCCGAGCTCGGTGGAAGCTCTTGTCAAAACCATGGAAGGAAGGATGTAGAGATTTTTTCCCATTTATTATATTGACTGGATGTCTGCTGCAGAATTTCCTGATTAAATGCAGTGAGAAACTAGATGAAGAGCAAGATCAAGAAGAAGGAGCAAGTTGCTCAAGTGAGGAGCAAAAGTTTCCTCTTTTCGATGGTGAGATAGGAGATGGTAGAGGAAAGGATATCAGAGATGCCCTTGCCTTGCACTTGAGTAGCCTGAACTACAGAAGATGATTGCTTTGAACACCTTGGTAATTTTAATCTTTCATCAGCTGTATATATTCCTCTCTGATCCTTTAGAACATTTTGTTAAAACTGCAGATTGTAAGCCCTAATTCTCTAGAAGTAGATCTTTTTTTTTTTTTGTCAGCCATTAGTTTCCTAGTGATTTGATTCTTATTGTTAGAGAAGGGATGTTTACACTTATCGAACATGAAAGTGACTTGAAATCATTCACTCACTATGTAAATTTAAAAGATCTAGTTCATGATTTGGGTCCCTCTGAATGCAATGATTTTGACATATAAATATTCTATCAATTGAGTAGGAACTGCCTTTTGAATCAAGTCATCTTAATAAATTAATCTGAATCCCATTTTTGGAATTGTTCTAGTATAACTCGAACATGAATTTCAGTTGAAGTGAAATAACTATGGATGGTCATGCTTATAGAAAAAGCTCAAAAGAAGTAAAGGGCTTTCAGAATGGAAGGATGGACTTGGTCCTCGCCAAGTCCTAATTTTGAATCTGTTGCATGACCAAAAGTGCTTTTTGAAAATCCCAACATTATTTGCAACATTATTTAAAGATGAAACGGTCCATTACTGTCTCTTCTTTAGAGTCATTATTATTATTATTTCTTAAAAAAAAGTGTCTTTTAAACTGTGTTCAAAAACACCTTTTCCTTCAACACCGCATTTGGCTTTTCTGCAAATATCACAGTTGATTGAACTTCTTCTATTTTGTATGTGCTTAAAACCTGAGGCCATGGATTCATAGCCATGCTGAACTCAGAACATTTACCAACGTGCTATTACACTGATAAGGACGTATTCTAAACCTGATCTTAGTCATAAGGCCGAGAAAGATGGATCTACATGTTAATTCGTGGGTTGCTTTTGCCAGTTCTTGTATGAAGCTCTCACATTGTTTGCCAAACTAAAGAGCACCCAAACTGGAGACTCTTCATATACCTTCTCATCTCTCAACCATTTTGCATCTCTTCTTTGCTTCTCTATTTGAACAAGGTTCTTGAGTGGGACCCTTTCACAGGAATGAGACTTAGAATATTTATGCAGATTTGAAGTAGCTTTTAGGAGAGAGAAGGAATTTAAAAATGAGTCCCCTTCAAAATAAAGATACTTTTAGATGTTCCAAGAAATAGGAAAAAACAAAACTCCTATACTTTTAGGAAAAGCTTTACTCTCTCTCTTCAGCATTGCCAAGATATGCGAACTGAAAAGTGTTATAGTTTTGTTTTGCACAGAAAGGCTCAGCCACAGGTTAAACTTTGAGTAAATAAATTGCATCTCTCCTCAAATTTCATTTTTACAGTATTATGAAACTTCAGAATCAGGCAGTCTAAAAGGAAAATGTGGAGAGCTCACAACCCAGCTTTATCCTAAATTATTCAGCTAATACAATATCTGGAAGACTCTATACGAACAGCACAAAGGATTCGTTTCAACCATTCGACAAAACCAAGCACAAAATCTTCACTGGATACAAACCAAAGTGGGGAAATTTACCAAAACCATTGAACTCAATGGTACAAAATTCAATTTAACTCTTCTTCAAACCTTGATCATTTTCCAAAGATTGATTTGATCCACCATATTCCTTTAGTATCTTTGGGGCCTTCATCTCCTTCTGGTGGAGGATCAGTATGTGTTGTCCTACGAAGCTTGCTCACATCATAACCCTGTTCCTTAGCTTTCTCCACCAATTGATTATATATCTCCTCATCCAAATGATTCTGCCTGCACAATATCTGTCAAAAGAAACACCATGAAATCACAATTCAGAATCTCCCACTTATCATAACTCAACACCCCTTTGGTTGTTTAAAGGTTCAAATCTCCCACCCACAACATCAAACCTGTAACAGTTCACAAGCATCCAAAAACTCCTCGAAAGAAAATCAATGTCATACCCATAGAAAATCAATTGCTAACTAAACGGGAATTGACATCACTTTTCTGATCTCACCAATCACCCAGTAGTAAAACGAACTGCCAAAGAAGAAAATCAATGTCATACCCATAGATAGTTTCTGCTAGGCTGGCCAATCAAAGCATGATGATAATCATGATCAAGATACAAAACCCAGTAATCACCAACAACAGGAATAATAGGCATGAATGGAGGAACATAGAATTTAACTTTAAGCTTGGCTTCATCACTGTCAGGATTAGCTTTAACAGCAGTGCCTTCAATGAAACCCCTCTTACCATCAACCCATGTCTCATTTAGAACATTCACCGTCCTTTCATCTCTCAGGGTGTAGGTCGCTCTGGTATTAGCTCCATTTTTCGGCTGAAACCTAGAAGGAAATGAGGCTATTTCATACCACCGACCCATATACCTCTTAAGGTCAACATCCTTCATAACATCCATCTCTGTCTTCACCATTGTTGTATGATGAGCTTCTGAGACGATTGATCTCAGAGGGAGTCGGTGGTGATTTGATTTGAAAATTTTGGGTTTATTGAAGAAGAATATGTGGATTTGGGAAAAGGGGAGACGTGGAGAGATATTATGGTTGTGGGGAAGAGGGTTTTCTGTGGTCTAGAAATCAGCAGAGGCCTAGTTGAGAGAAATTTTGCTTTTCTTTTCTTGCTTGCCAAACAAGGTAAGTGGGGGAGTTGGGCCATGGGGGGGGGGGCATCAATTCTATACTTAATGAGAGAGATAATTGACTAAAAACAGTATTTCTATCTCTTTTGGGGATTAAATTGTGAATTTAGTATAAACTTTACTTATGGGTTTAAGTTGGTTGGTTTTCAGTATTTATGATTTTATGTATCTAATTTTAGTTTCTATATTTTTAATAATTTTTAATTTAATTTATAATGATATTTATTGAACAATGAATGAAGATTGCCAAAATCAAATGAGTTTAGTGTAATTAGTCACCTAGCATGAAATTATTTTATTTTGAGTTTAAACTATTTACTTCATATACTTAATTTATATACCATTTAACTTTCTAATAAAATGCAATTCTTTTCTAAAACAATTTAAAGTTTCAAATCTGTTCAAATAAGTTTGACTCAAATTTTAGAGACGAAGGAAAAAGTAAAAATCAAACGAAATTTGGACTGCTTCGAATTTTCTAATCTTTGTATTAATATTTTCTCGTTTAACTGTAATAAAATATTTGATATTAAATAATGTTTTCAGTTTGAAGTACATGATTTCCTATAATAATTATCGTAATATAAAGTTGATATTCAATATCAATAATGTGTCTAATTTAATTATGGGGTGAATTACAACACTTTAGTATAAACTTTTGAATACACTAAGAAGCATTCAAGAGATAGAACATTGTAACCTGCTTTTTTTCAAATTGGAAAAATGCTATATTTACTTTGACTTATATATATATTCATCTAAAAATACTCAATTATCATAGCACGATGTCAATTTTGGGATCGTTAACTTAAGGAGTTTGTTACGGTGTTTTGATAAATAATGCTAAGTTATTTGTAAATGGATAGCGAAGTTCAAAATAATTTATAAATATAATAAAATTTAGATCGTAGTTATGTGAGTCTACTCGTTAAATTTACATTAAATTGTTGTGATTAACGGTAATAATTAAGTAAATCAACTATTAAATTTTGCCATAAAATAATAAGAAAAAATTATAATATTAAAATAAATTATAGTTAATATACAAATAAAATAAAATACACAAAAATTAAGAAAGTTAAGAAGAAAATTCGAAAATTATTATAAGTAATTATCATTGAATTAGATTAATGGATACTTTTGTATAACAATTTAGTGATCATGCTTTAAAATTGATAATGATTTAATTGATTTTAGTGTTAATATTTAATGAAATATCTTACGTAAATAAACCAATAAATTTATTAAAAACTCAATACTTTTATAAAATAAAAGTCTACATCATTCAATAATAAATATTGACAATGATTTTTTTTTTTAAAATTTAGAGACAAACCATTATTTGAAATTACATGAATAAAATGTTACAGATTGAAAGAATGCCTGAATTAATTCAAAACAGACCAAAGTTCATAAATTAAATGGCTACTTTCATGAAAGTTTAAAATCAAAAATGTTTTTTTTAAATACAATCATTATTACTGATTCAATACAACAAATGAAGATAATAAAAATTTGAATCTTTAAGCTTGAAGGCAGTGGTGTTGAATGAGATAGTATAGAACGATTGCCATTGAATTATGTTTTTGACATTAAGCTTATTACTTACATCAATACAATTGTGTGATTTATGATAGAAAACTTGTGTTTTTGTAGATAATTTTAAAACTATGAATTTAGTTTTATTTTTGGGTAGGTTGACAATAATAAACATTTGTACAAACTATCAATTAATAATTATGTTGTGATTGTGTATTGCAATTAAGAATTTAGCTCAACTGCACTTAGAGATTCAAATTCCACGACACTAAACTTGTACTTAAATTCATATCTAGCAATCCCTCTTTAAGCAATGCATGAGTCATGAGATGATAAAGTTTGAATTATTTGAAGTAAGAATACAAGAACTGACAGATGATGTCCATCCAGTCTTCTATCATTTCACACTTCCTCTAACTACAAGAACAATGTTGTACATTTTACCATGACACTGACATAAAATGACATACATCAGTGTCTTATTGATGAAAGAAAGTGATTTTTTTCTTTTACCCCATTTGTTGGCATTTAGTAATGAGCATAATTGAACTCTTGATGCTGAAGAACACAAGAGCAAAAACCCCACTGAACTCTTTCTTCTTCTTGTTCTTTTCTTTCACCATTTTTGGAGTTTGAGAGTTCTGAGCAAGAAAGGTGAAAAATGGGTTTAAAAGGGATTTTTCTTCTCTTGATTTGTCTCCTTCTTTTGTGTATAGCATTTGCAATACCCGCAACATTTTCCCCAAGAGTTTATTACCCCCTTGATTCCTTAAAGCAAGCTACAAGTTTGAAGCCAAAGATCCATTTTGAAACCCGTTTCTATCCTCAGTTGCTAGATCATTTCACCTTCACGCCAAAGAGTTCCAAAATATTTTACCAGAAGTATCTGATTAATGAGGAGTACTGGAGAAATGGAGCTCCAATCTTTGTTTATACTGGCAATGAGGGTGACATTGAATGGTTTGCTGCTAATACTGGTTTCTTGCCAGATATTGCTCCAGAATTTCACGCCCTTCTGGTTTTCATTGAAGTACTGTTATAAACAATACAACAAATAGATCCTTTTGTTTTTTGTGTTTTTTTTTCTTCTCTTTTTTGGGGGTGTGGGATGGGTTGGTGTTGGTGTTGGTTTGAATATTTTGTTTTTGTCTAAAATTTTCATGGCATTCTTCACAATTTAACTAGTTTTTCCTTCTTGAAGGATTCATGTTCGTGTCTAATGTTTTGTTTTTGTCTGCAATTTTCATGTCACTATTAACCGATCTAACTATTCTTATCTTCTTAAAGGTGCATGTTTAATGTTGTTTGTCCCGTGAAATTAGTAAGCTAGCTCGACACTCACAGATACTCAAAGAAAAGTCCATGTTTGTGTCTACTATTTTGTTCTTGCCATTTTTCCTGGCTGTATTGACTGATATAGCTGGTTGGTCCATGTTTGTGCGATTATTGGGACTGAAAAGCACACACTCACAAAATGCGTCAATCCTCATGGTGTAATCTAGAGCTATTTTGTGTTGTTTCTGGTTCTGGGTGTTGGATAATTTGTGAAGTTCTAGGACAAGTTTGATGGATAGTTAACAAGAAGTATGGGTATATTAGTGAGAGTGGTGGATTTGAATGGTGTTAGTTTTAGTTTTCCTGCTGTTTAGTGAAACATAAAGCTCCTTTTGGGGATTCCAGAGAACAATTTAGATCGGTTTGTTCCTGTTTTATTTTTCAGCATAGATTTTATGGAGAATCGACGCCGTTTGGGAATGATTCGTATAACTCGGCAGAAACATTGGGTTACTTGACTTCACAACAAGCTTTGGCTGACTATGCAGTTTTGATAAGAAGTTTGAAGCAAAACCTCTCTTCTGAGGCTTCTCCTGTTGTTGTGTTTGGTGGGTCTTATGGAGGAAGTAAGTAAAAAAATTCACCATTTGAATCTCTTAGTTTGCTTTGCTAATTTTTCTGATAAGATACAGTTTAATTGGTTGTAAGCCAAAACCTGATGCAACATTTAGTTTTTTCACCTATATTTGGCTGCTTAATTGTATGATCATTAGAGCTTACCAAGAGTAAGTTTGAATAATAATACATTATGGTATTTGTTGAGTGATTGCATACGGCAATGTCTTAGCTGTTACAAATTACCATCTCCAAATCTTGAATTCTTAGATTATATAGTTACTTTTAGCCCAATAACCAACGACGAAGGTATGTTGCAAACTCCTCAGGTGTCAACATGTCAAAATTTTATGCTTTAATGGAGTTTGGTGGTTAAAATTTGTGGTCTATTAATAATAAGAAACCTTTGCAGGTAGATTACATGAGTTAGGAATTGTTGTTTGTAAGAAACTTAGACACGTTTACCAATTGTTTTGGAGTTGTTGAAAAGATAATAGAAGATTCCAACAATATGATACCATGTTTAATTCTTGACATGAAAATCTTATATATTTCTGGGTTTACCTCTCAGTGCTAGCAGCCTGGTTTAGACTGAAATATCCACATATTACTATTGGAGCTTTGGCATCTTCAGCACCGATTTTACACTTTGATAACATCGTACCATGGTCGAGTTTCTATGATGCTGTTTCTCAGGATTTCAAGGTCTCTCTTACTTTCCCTCATCTTTGTAGCAGATCCATCTAAAAATGTTCAGTTTCTTTTATGTCATTACTTACCTTTGGTGGCAGGATGCTAGCTTGAATTGCTTTGAAGTGATCAAAGGGAGTTGGACTGAGCTTCAGCAAGAATTTTCTGAAGAGGGGTTGGCTGAACTAAGTAAAACATTCAGAACTTGCAAGTAAAAGGAAACTTTGGTTTCACAATTCCCAATTTAAATAAGCTGTTGATAAGAACTAACCGTACGTTTCCTCTGTTCCCCTTGGGGAACTACAGAAACCTTCACTCGGTATCCTCGGTTCAAGACTGGTTATGGTCAGCATTTGTCTACACTTCAATGGTAAATTACCCGACTGAAGCGAACTTCATGAGGCCATTGCCAGCCTATCCTGTACAAGAGGTGAGACCGAGATTTATGTAACTTGTAAATTGCAATTCATCAGATTCTAAGTCTTTGTATAAAATAAGATCATTCCAAGATATCTCAAATACTTTACTTTTTTTTCCCTATTGGTTGTGATTGATGAAGATGTGTAAGATTATCGATGCATTTGCACCGGAAACGAGCAAGCTTAACAAGGCCTTTGCTGCTGCGAGCTTGTATTACAATTATTCACATGGAGAGAAATGCTTTAACGTGGAAAACGGACCCGATCTTCATGGTCTTAGTGGTTGGAACTGGCAGGTCTGTTGGTTTCCTTGAAGCCACAATCCTATACATGTTTTACTTCAGAAGTTTCATTATGATTTGAATTCTTGCTGAAACCAAAATTTACGTTTAGCTTTTACTTCATAATGCAGGCTTGTACAGAGATGGTGATGCCTATGACTTGTTCCAATCAGAGCATGTTCCCTCCAAGTAAGTTCGATTATGAAGAATTTGCTACAGATTGCAAGAAGAAATATGGAGTTTCACCTCGTCCGCATTGGATCACTACTGAATACGGTGGCGAAGTGAGATTTTTCAATTTTATCTTGATCTCTTTACTTCCAAACATGCAAATCATATTTTCTAATGGAATGCAGTATCATGATGCAATTCCTTGTGTTGATGATTAAGTGCTAGTTTCTTTTGTGTTGCAGAGAATTGAGGAAGTGTTGAAAAGATTTGGCAGCAATATCATATTTTCTAATGGAATGCAAGATCCATGGAGCAGAGGAGGGTCAGTTCTTGTACTAACAATTGTTCTTTCCGAACCATTCTCTCTGTTTTAATCCTCGAATGATGTATGCAGGAAACTAAACTAAAACTGATCTGATACTAATATGTGCTTATCTTTGGAAAATAGCAGTTTTGAAATATTTCTCAAAATCTTTCAAGAAAACTATGCTTTTTTATTTTTATTACAGCATCAAATAGCCATAGTTTCTCAGATAATCAGTTATCGACCTAAATGTTTTAATTTCTAAGTTTGTTCAAGAACGGCCGATTTGCTGAATTCTTCCTTTTTCTGGTCATTTGATCTAAGTGATGAAAATGTATTCAACTTCTCTCAGGGTGCTGAGAAATATTTCAACTAGTATCGTTGCATTAGTCACAGAGAAAGGTATGTAAAGTCAGTAAATTAGACATTTCTCTTGTAGTTTGCGTAAATACTTAACCAAAATGTCTTGATATCAGGAGCCCACCATGTCGATTTTCGATCAGCAACGAAAGATGACCCCGACTGGCTTGTCGAGCAGAGGAGGCAAGAGGTGGAGATTATCCATCAATGGATTAATGAGCATTATGCTGATATGAAACAAGACAAGAAATTCATGTAATGAATCTTGTCACTTCAAGTTCAAGTAGGGAGTGAGTGTGATTATTGTCGAGTACTTTTCAAGTGGGAAGATGGAATCATACATTGTGAACAACAATGTAGAATGAACTATTTATATCTTTCTAATAATTTGTATGATGCAATATCAAATGGGTTACTTTTCTTAGCAAGGGTTTTAAAAACTTTGGAAGTGTATCATTCCATTTTGAGTTCCAAAATGTTTTGCATTTACCACACAAACTAAACTAAATCCCACCCCACCCCACCCAACACCTCTTCTTTTCTTTTTCAAATTTATTTAAATTAATCATTAAAAAAAAGTGCACCATTCATATGTTTTATTTTGTTGAGTATCACAAACTTGCACCAAATGCTAGAATTTATTTTGTTTGACATGTATAATGGGCCAATTTGAAAATTTGAATTCCACGCTTTTGATCTAACCATAGAGGAATGACTTAAAATTACAAAATCTTAAGGATGAAAGCATTTGATTTAGACAATATAAAAGAAACCACATTAAGTAGGAGGATCATATAATTCTTTTGCCATATTAGAAAAACAGTTTTTTTAAAAATCATATTAAATTTGTTTATTAGTTTAACTATGGGTAATAGGATTAATTTATGCAAAAAAAAAAAAAAAAAAAAGAGAAAAAATTCATTAACTTGTTTTTATAGTTAGGAGAGATTGACAGAAGCAAGAGTACTTTATTTATTGATATTAAATTTGGTTAAGGGTTGTATGATACAACACATCAGACCTATAAATGGTGGGGTTGGGTTTATTTAATTCAATTACTCTTTCTTACACTATCTATTCAACTGTGGGGGGAAAAAATGGAAACTTTTTAGATTTTATGTTGTTTTGTTACATTACAATACAACCCCATTAAATTTTTCAATACACCGACTCCTCCAGAAGAAATTTTGTTAGCTAAAGTTTTTTTATTTTGTTGGTTTTTTCCATTCATTTCATTGGTTTCTTTCAGACTTTCACTGCTGCAATTAGATCTCAGTTCCTCACTTTCTCAGTAACGCGGAAAGGGAGAGGAAAATCACGACGAAAAAAGAAAGAAAAACAAGAATCAAAGAGGAAGATCAAGGTGAGAAATGTCACGCCGATCTGGGGCTTGCTTAAGGTGTTGTCTCGTGTTTTTTGCTGTAGTTTCTGCTTTGGCTGTTTGTGGACCAGCTTTGTATTGGAGATTCAAGAAGGCTTTGCAATTGGGAGATTCAAAAGCCTCCTGTCCTCCTTGCATCTGCGATTGTCCACCCCCATTATCCCTTTTGAAGATTTCCCCTGGTAATAATAATCGTTAATCTCTTCTGGGTTGCTTTGCATTTCTGTTTTTGTTGGCTTAGTTGTGAAATTTAGTGAAATTAACAGATACCCATTTGAAGAATTTGGTGTTTTGATCTGTTTTCATTCATGATTTTGATTCTTAGCTGTTTCTTTCTTTGTTTGTGTGTTGCTGTGGCTGGGGAAAAGTTGACCCATGTTAGATTTGGATTTGTACTTCTTTTGTTACCTTCTGTTGGGCTTAATGGAGCTAGATTAAGCCCTATGTCCGGTTAGATTATTGGTTTTTTTGTTGGGAAACTTTTCAAGAATTTATGATGTTCTTCACCGGTGCCTTTTGGAGTAACAACACTTGTCGATAGCTGGAATTTTACTACACTTTTTGCATGTTGTACTCCTTGAATTGATTTTTTGTTGATTCTTAACTGAAGTATATCATAAGTGGCATTCGATCTGAAATTATGAACTTGGATTTCTTTCTTATAATTTGCTTTGAGTTCATGTTTCTGTTTCCCTGGATTGGTAAATTTTCTCAAATCTGTACACTGTAATTTTCAAAGAAAATTCACTTGGTCTTCAATTATAGATTAATTAAAAGTTGTTGTCATTAAATGAAATGATAATACCACCATGACCAATCAATGGTTCTTTCTTTGTGGGTTTCTGTAAATATTGCTTTTAGGTCCTCTTCATATTTTACTATCACAATTAACTTCTTGAAGTATCAATTTGCTAGCTAATTTTGCTAGAAAAGAATTCTACATAACTCTATAGATCATGCTTACTGCCTATTCCTGCTTCATAACTGTTAAGTTAACAATGGTTGTGTGGCATTGCATCTTAAATGAATATTATTCTGAACCTAGTTTTATCTTTTTGGAAAAAGAAAAAGCTATTTTTATTATAAATTGCATCCTAGTAGCAATGGTTTCAGATATTTTGGGGTAAGTCCCCTTAAGGGTCTTGGGTTGAAGCCTCTAGGGGAAAGCTAATATCCTTGATGTCTCTTGGAACTGATGTTAGCGCATCAACATGTGTTGTGAAGTTTTTGTGTTAAAATTGATATACAGACTGCATATAAAATGGCTCCAACCTTATTTACCACATGCAGATTCTTTTATTAAATTTATGTTCTCTCTTAGAAATACTTTATTTGATTCCATGTAATTGTCAACTTGATTTTGTGTTCTTACCAGATTCGTTGTTGCTTCCTCACTAATACGTCTTTTTTTTTTCTTGATTATTCATTTTTAGGTCTGGCCAATCTCTCCGTTACAGGTTAGAATTTATCCCTCCAAATCAACTTGCAAATGAACTTAGCAGTCATTATGTGACAATCGTGATTCTTTACTTATTTTAGTACCATCAGAATGCTTGTTATGGTTTACTGAGCTAAATTTATCTTATTTCTGTTTTTATGGAGAAATATTACATTTTTCTTCCATTATCCATTTTCATGACATCTGATACTATTGAAGGTTAATTTTGTTCGTTTTAAATTCAACATTTTCTTGTTCTGCATTCTATGATGAATCAGAACTCCTGAAGAAATTGTGTCTTCTGCACTTCTTTAAAGGGATTTGCCAACCATTTTCTTATGGTTATTGATGTTCCTCGATTTAATGCTTGCACACTACTTGTTACTGTGGGCACCCATGATCACACGTCCAAAAATCTCTCTTCCAATATTTGTTGTGTCCAGAGAAGTCTCAACTCCCTTTTCCTGTCTTCTATCTTTATGATATGAACCGGACAATCTAAGGAGACCATTTATCTAGAATTTAACATCATTCAAGTTTCTTTGGAATTCAAATGTTCTAGAGTTGGGTCGGTTTCCTTTAAGATTAATCAAAATATACTTTAGCTGACACACGTTTATATATATAAAAGAGAAAGAAAAGGGCTGCAGTTTCTTCACTTCTCGGGTTGGAAACTTTTCAAGTAGAATCACATAGGCTTTTAGGTACTTCTTACTAGGAGTTTATCTTGTTGAATCTTGAAACTTATTTTGATATTTGTGTTATTTCCAAACTTGATTTCAGCTAGTTATTCAAAATCTGTGATATAACTTGCTTATTTGTTTCTTGATATTTTTTTTATGCACATGCTCACTTGTTTTTACAATACAGACTGTGGGAGTAATGACCCAGATCTCAAGCAGGAGATGGAAAAACAATTTGTGGACCTTTTGACAGAAGAATTGAAGCTTCAAGAAGCAGTTTCCGGCGAACACACTCGCCATATGAACATCACTTTGTTTGAGGCAAAAAGAGCTGCTTCTCAGTATCAGAGAGAGGCTGAAAAGTGCATTGCTGCCACAGAAACTTGTGAAGAAGCCCGAGAACGTGCCGAAGCATTGATGATCAAGGAGAGGAAGGTTACATCATTGTGGGAGCGACGAGCCCGCCAAATGGGTTGGGAAGGGGAATAAATCTATAATTTCAAAGGCAACCTCTTAGTTCAACTAGTCGTCAAGTTATTCAATCCACAAGATCAGTAGAAACTGGCAAGCGAAGTGCTTGGTTCTTCAGTCTGTCAAAGGCATAATGTTCTTCTCTTTTCCTCCATTGATTGTATTGCACCTTTTCTGGAAACATGTCAATTCTACATCATAATTCCTACATGACAATGTTATAGATCCCACTCTTCTGCATTTGCTAATATATAATATATATGATTATCGCCTCTTCAACCTTTTCTGGAAACATGTCAATTCTACATCATAATTCCTACATGACAATGTTATAGATCCCACTCTTCTGCATTTGCTAATATATAATATATATGATTATCGCCTCTTCAACCGTAGCTTTGTGACTAGTTGGCTAGATGTTTCTGAGTCATCCACAAGCTCGAATAGACCCCATTGTTCTCATTCTCATATTGAAAAAACCATGCTGTTCTCAGTTTTCGCACCAAATAATTGATGTTAGTAAAATCTGATGTTCACGTTTGCATACTGGGAATTTTCAGCTTCATTATCTGCTTTAAAGAAAAGTGGATATTTGATGGTAACGGCTTTATATATAGTATATAACTTCTGTTTCAAATGAGACTTGAAATTTTACTTGCTCTACAAAAACATTGCAAACTCAAAATATGATTCTTAGATTTTTCTCAACCTTGTTTCATTTTTCAATTTGAAGGGCATTGTCAAAACTACCCTAAGATTTGCATTGTCATCGAAGTTCAGCAGAATGAAACTAAGTGAAATTTCAAGACACTATTCACTTCACCAAGTTGACAACCGATCGAGGGGAATTATCAATCTAACCTCTTTATTGATCCGAATGGAACTGGAAGAGGATTTCACTTATAGAAGAATATAAATGAGTTCTCCTGTCATTATTCTATCAACACACCAACTAAGCAAGAAAAACTTCTTGTTGCAGAAAGAGAAGCAGCTAATGATAAGAGAACTACATAAAGAGAGGCGAAAATACAATATTGGGAGTCGGTTAAAATTCATTTCCCTATTGCAATCTAGGAATCAGTGTAACATAAGTTTCATATACACGATGAGCCGAGAGATTGTGCGTCAAATCCAAATTCGCCATTTATTTGAATAGATTGATCTTGATCCTGCATCACACATACATAGACCTTCAATAACAACAAAAAATGAGATGCTAACTTGTTGGGAGAGAATTCAAGAGCTCCCTGTAATCGACCAACTGCATACTCACTAACCAGTGACCATATACTCGTTCATACAATCTAACTCACTACGTTACATCGAGCCCCACTTTTTAACAATTGGGCTAAACGACTAACTATTCTCCCCTCGGTCTACTTGTAACTATTGGGGGTTTGAGTTTCATGGAGGGCAGTATTGATTAAAGTAATCTGAATACGAACTAGGAGAAAAAGGAAAAATGCTTAGATTATGTAAGGTAATTTATGATACCTGTTTCGACAGAGCATTAACCAACTCATCCAAGGAATTGAAACTAGAACTTGAAAATCCATGTTGTAGCTTTGTTTGATCCATGGGGATTTTCCCATCGTAGTTCATCCAAGTGTTCATTGTAGATATTTCCACACCATCGTGAATGAAGGTTGGAGCACCAATATTCAATTGGTTGGTCGAAGAGCTGCTCATGTTTCCGAGACAGATTGCATTGTTCTGATTTGCACTCTGGATCAAGGGATCTGCAACACTATTCCCAGAAACAAAAGAGTCCCTCACAACGGAACTATGGTTGCCATAGTAATCCTGTTTAGCTGCTTCCCATTGTTGTTTTGATCTTCCATTCGTCGCTTCAACAACACTACCAATTAGTTCTTCATAGCATTGTGTGTCCCCTCTTAAATCAAGATGAGAACTTGAATCCCCACTTGTTGAAGGAAAACCAACAGGAAAGTTGTCGTTATCGGGCTGAGCTGAGGAAATTGTCAAATAAGTACCGGGCATTCCATCAGGAGGGTAAATTCCAGTGACCGAGACATTAGATGAAAATTTGGGGAGCTGGATTGAACCCGGCCAGTTTTTGTTAGACTGACTGTGGCCCAAAATATTAGAAACACTTGTGCCGCTGTCTAACGGTTCTCGGTTGTCTAGAGTTATCTTAAGAGAAGACTGCCCTCCGAATTCTCCATCGCCATGAATCTGTTGCTTATGTTCTCGTAACATCAATGAATGGCTTGAAACACCGAAATCATAATTGCTTGAGCTACCAACAGCCCTTCCAGCATCAGGGAAGCTGGTGGAAACTGTAAAACTTGAGGCATCATTTATCAAATTAGATTCTTTAAATGACAGAGTGCGTTTGTCTCTGTGTAACTGAATGTGATCCAATGACATTGAAATGCCATTGAATGTGTGCGGAGGTTGGTTTGTGTGGAAGAAAGGTGGATGGGGTTTTCCAATGAAACTTAATGAGTTACTCAATTTATGGGACTGTATCATTCCAGAGGACGCAATATCATTTAAGCTCAATCCAGCAGTAGAGTTTAATTGGCCAACTATTTCTCGAGAGGGATACTGTGAGAATGTAGCATTCGAGAGCCTTCCTGTTCCAGTCATTGAAAATCCATCGAGTGATGCCATGGGCCTGAAGGAGGTGTGTGTACCTCCAAATGCACCCATCTTGTTACATTGCTCAGATTCCTCACTACACAGTTTTTTAAGGTATTGTCTGTATTTCTGCAATGCAGCACATGAAAGCATGGGTTAGAATTGCCATTTGAATAGAATACCAACTTTTTTACCAAGTAACCGGGGTAGGTTATTCACCATCCTCCCACCGAAAAATTAAGAAATAAACAAAACAAAAAGTAAAAAAGAAGAGAAAAGAAAGAAAATATTACTGTTTGGTTAGTAGACATTTATGAGCTAATGTCAGTTCATAGTAGAGTTATTTGCAACTCAACGAAGTGATGCATAGGCAGAGCTACCAGAGCTATCAAGAGAAAATCTTCTACGAATAAGTGAAATTTGAAAAACTTATTGTGCAGTTAATTGATCACTAATACGAGTGAGCGTTTATGTGGTTTTGAACATTTTTGCTTCGGTTTTGATTTCACAAGTTACTGGTTTCACAAGTCCATATGTCACTCGTGGAAGTTTAAAGTGCAATGCCAATGAAATTATAACAAAAGGTAAGAGAAAGATCAATGCCTGAAGATGGCTGGCCACATTTTCTCTTGTAAGACCTTCAACATTCATCAGATCAAGGATCTTTTTGGGAACAGCCTCTGCATTAGAAATTAATATAGGCATCAATAAGAGAAAACGAAGAACTGGGAATAAGAATTTCAAGGAAAACAACACAATATAAACACCAAAAAACTTACTTTCATAGCCCAAAATGTTAACAGCTGCCACAAACTTCCTGTGCAAATTCTCATCTCCATCATACCAATTTACTCTTGGCTTTTTTTGGGTGGAGGAATCGTCGTTCTCATAAGTACTGTCTTCTTCACCTCCTTCCTCGTCATCATCTTGGTCTTTCTGTCTTTTACCAGATTTCTCGTTATCAGTACTGACTGCAGGTGGACAACCTTTGGCAACTTCAACACTTTGACTAGTGTTATTTCCAATAATGCTCTTATTTTGGTTCTTAACAGAAGGTTTCTTTCTTCGAAGAACATGTTGCCATATATTCTTCAGTTCTTCAATTCGAACAGGTTTCAGCAAATAGTCGCATGCACCGTGAAGAACTCCCTTCTTTACGAGTTCAGTATTGCTATGAGCAGACAACACTACAAGCATATTTTAGCAAAGAATGTTATCAAGACCAACTCATTCATCAATTGTTTTAAGATTTTTTTTTTTACTTGAACTAAATCAGAACAACAACACACAAGTACATTTATGTGTGGTTGTGCATACAACATATCAAACCCCAAATTATGTTGTTAAGACCTATTATAGATGAATATAAAAAGAAATGAACTAGAATATCAGAGAGAAGGTTTCATTCTCACTTATAACAGGTAGGTCCATTTCAAGGCCTACGAGCTCAAGGAGCTTAAAACCATCCATATCGGGCATGTTAACATCGCTGATAACCAGGTCAAATCTGTTTTTGTTCTCCCTCAACATTTTAAGTGCCTGAACTGCCTGATTGGTTGTTGTAACTGCAATAAAGAACATAAACTAGAACACATAAATATCGTAATGTAAAGCAATCGGGATAAAGAACAATCAATTCATTAGCACCCTGAAATTTCTAAGTTAATGTCTTAATATATTGTTAGATTTAGTGTGAGTTTGACGTGTTTTGGAAAGGGTGAAATTTGAAAAGTACTTTTAGCCAATGTGTATGTGTGTGTGTGTGTGTGTGTATTAATCATGATGTTTGGTCATGTATTCAAAAGAGATTTTAAAGATTCTAAAAATAGCACACCAAAAGTGCACTTAAAAAGAAGAACAATAATTAGAGATTCTCCCTAAAAGTATTTATAAAAAAAAAGGTGGTTGGTTCGACACAATACTCAAAATCATTCCTAACTCACTCTTTAACTCCTAAAGACATAGCAAGGTAATCATCAATATCCTAAAACAATCCAAAATCAGATAAGTCCATAATTTGAACTTGCTATTTCCAGAAAGTTAAATATTTCCAATATAGAAATCTCTCAAAAGAGATCCAAAAGCTATATTTGAAATCAAATCATGTCCAAAGTCCAAACACATGCATACACAAGATTCACAAAATGGAAAACCAAACCATGACAACCATGAACCAATATTTGAAAAACAACACAACATTTGAACACAAAGAGAAACCCAACAAGTAGTTTGAAAGGCAGAATCATCATAAAAAAACCGAAGTCCAAGCAATAACTTACCATGATATTGACATTTACGAAGCAAATTCTCCAAAACCTTAAGGCAAATGGGGTCATCATCTACAGCAAGAACACGCATACCAATAGGAAACTGCTCCATATCATCATTTTCACCAACCAAATTAGTCTTTCGAACCTCCACAGTCATGATGAACCTAAAAACCAAACGACCCCCAAGAAGAACAAGGTCCTACAGCAAAAGGGTCAGAAAGAAAAACTCAAAATCCTCAAAATTATGACCAAAGAAATAATGAAGCCAATGATGGGAATGCCTAAAAAAACAAGGAAGAAAGGGAAATCAATGTTCCTGACCAAAAAAATCAAAACTTAAATTTCAGTCTGCCTTCTTCTTTTCTTCTTCTTCTGGGTTTGTGTATTATACCAAATTTTCGTCAAAGAGGACAAGAAAAGCAAATATTTTTATGCAAAAATGTCAAATGGGGGCATAAATATGAGTGCTTTTTTTCCTTTTTATGTCATTCTGCAGCCTTCATTTTCCTTTTTCTCTTTTCCTTATGGGAATGTCCCATTCTTTAAGCTCTATATTATTGGAGACCCTCTGAAAGTTTTGATCTTGTGCATCTCCAGTCCACCTTTCCTTCCATGTGTCCCATCTTTTTATTCATTCAATATTTGAAAAGGTACTTTTTTTTTTTTTCTTCTTTTTCTTATACCACTTTGATCTTGTAAAGTTTAGTTGTTATGTTTTTATTTCTTCCCTTTTAATTTTTATACTTTCAATAATTAAATTTACTCTCTCTCAATAGTAATTTTTATCGAATAATAAAAAAAAAACAATTTTGATGTTGGTAGAACATAATAGTTTAAATTTATTTTTCAAAATTTTCCGTAAATGTATTAAAATTTATTGAAAAACACAATGATAAATTAGAACTAAATTTAAAATTTAAATATATTAGACTAAAGTTGAACGTATTTCTAAATACCAACGAATATAAAATATATTTTTCTATTGTTTGAAACAAAATACTTAGAGTTAATAGTCCTTCACTCAATATAAAAATATACTCTTTATTCTTTTTATGATTTTGGAGTAAACAATTCCTTATTTGTTCTAACCGTTGGGTTTGTTTAAAGCAAGCTTTTCTTCCCCAAATTTGATTCAACTTCATTCACTCAAAAGAAGTTCAAATTCATTTTAATCTTCATTCGATTATATTCGTAAATTTTATTCAATTTCTTCTACATTTGTTAGAATTATTGAAGCTTAATAAGAAAGGTTGTGAGAAAATCTTTAAAATAAAATAAAAATAACTTTAGCTATAAATGTTACTTGGATTTTTCTTTAATTTTTGTTGCAAATCTTTAGGTTTTAGTTAAACAAAATATGAATTTTGTTTTTTAATTGAGGATATAATATATTAACTAATTAAGGTACGTTCAAGTTAAAACATTATAATATTTGTTATATATTGAAATTATAGTTGGACGAATGTAGGGTGTGTTAATGATCACGCCATGTTTTCATGCTTGTCATTTTTATTATTTATTATTTTTGAATAAGCTACAAAATTTATGGAATAGGCATGCCGTATTAACATTATGTTAAAAATTATTAATGATAAGATTAAATCAAGTCATGACTTATGGTCAAATTATGAAATTGAATTAAAAAATTTAGAAACTAATGATGAAAGTCATAGATTAAATATAAAATTTAATCAACAAAACTATCTTGACATTTTGTTTTAAGCTATTAAACATTAATAAGAAAAAATAAATAAAGTCTTTGAGCTAATATTTTGATTAAATTATATATTCAATTACATTCTTTTTCAACATTTGGAAAGTATAAATAAATCTTTAATCTTTCATTTTTAGACCTTTGATGTCAAAAAAGTTAATAGTAAATATTTGTCTATTTTTTACGATTCTCCTTATATAAAATTGAATTGACTAATATTACAACATCCTAAATTTGAAAAATACGTGAAAGACTTAGATAAAATTAAAAAATAAAAAATTGATTAAACACAATATTTTTTAAATTTGAAAATTAAAAAATTAAAAAAATATACTCATTTAAAGTTAATAAATTATTTTTTTAATTTAGATTTAAGAATAGATTAAACAGGAAATTACTTTAAAATACAAAAATATTTAAAAAAGAACATCACAATTTTATTATAAATAGACCGTAATATTTTATAAATATTTTAGTTTGTTTTTTTATATTAAAAAATTACTCGATTATAATTTAACTCGATAAAAACACAAGTATGAAAAAAAAAGGTTATAATTGTTTAAAGAAATGTATAGTACAGTCAACATTAGGATGTAATTTTTCATACCCATAAATAATTTTTCATATTCCATTTTTATCATTGAATCACTAAAGAATATTTAATTTAAAAAAGAGTAATATTGATAAAGTTGGAGAGACAATAATCAAACATAAAAAGAAAAATCAAATTTGTGTTAATAATGATTTGCTTAAATTGTGGAATTGCAAATTTTGAACTTCGTCGCTACAAACGAGCAGCTATCCTCTGAGACACTAACACAAAACTTCCCCTACAACTGTGGCCCCCAACTTCAAGATTTCCGGATGTCGTACGGCTTGCGCGCTAACGACATGTCGACCGCATGATACTAACGATTTCAGACCGTACACTTCTTCTTCTTCTTTTAGTTTTCTTTTAAAAATAAATTAATAGATTTCTTAAGTTGTAAGTTTTTATTTTTAAGATTTAGTTATGTTGTAATATGAAATTTTAGTTTTAATTTTATATTTTTAGCCCCTTTTTTTCCATTGAATATTCATCTTTCTTCCATCATTTTCAAAAACCAGTTAATATATAAATATATATGTTATTAGAACCGACAAATACATGATATCATATCTTTTCTCTTTTAATACACGAGCAATCATGTTTAAGGTTTCTCGTCAATTCACAATGAACGTTTGGAGTTAAAGTTATCTTCATGCCACGTTTTTCCACTTTTCTTTTATCTCTCCTTTCATTTATTTCCTTTTCCATTTCAATTTTTTATTTTGTTTTCTATTCAATTCTTTTTTTTTTTTTCTTTTTTCTTCCTAAAGCATATGTTTAAAGTTGATTGTAGGTTTTTTCACTTCCTATATATACATTATAATTGTTTTTTTAATGTTTATTCATATATTAAATAACTCTTCTTTTTACGGTTTTTTTATTATTTGTTTTAGTACAATAATTTTAACAATACTAGTTTGTAATTATATGTTTTCCAAGTGAAAACTAGCAATTCAAGTTAAATCGATGGAAATGAACATTATAGTTAAGAAGATTAAATAAATTAATTTGAAGCAAATTTTTGTATTTCATGTAAAATATATATGCATGGAAAAAAAATTAGTGCAAAAGAAAGATCGAAACTTATGAATGGCGTAATTAAAAAGTTAGAGAATATGTTTGTTGATTTTAGTAACTCATTTAATTTTGTTTTCATTTCTTATCATAGACAAAATAATAATAAATAATAACAATAAAAGGAGAAGAGAATGAAACGGGTGAATATCAAAATAACCTTAAAAAAATCTCAAAGTAGAATAATTGTACGTTAGTTTTTACTTTCTCGTATATTATAAAACCTTTTTTACTCATATAATGTCAACGAAGTTAAGAAACATATTTAATTGAAATTACTCTTTTTCATATTTGTTCATTCAACAAGTTGAAAGATCACTCCATCCCTAAGATAATGAATTATATTTGTCTAGTCGTTAATAATAAGCTATTTTATCGTAGATAGTAAAAAACTTTTTAAAAAATGAATTTGAGAGTTACAGTGAACTATAGATTTAAAATTTAAGGTCTCGTTTGGTAACTATTTTGTTTTTAAAAATTATGCGTATAGACATTTTAAATTTGTCTCTTTACTATCTTATTTTTATCAATAGTTTTTGTTTTAGATTTGGAATTTAACAAAACACCAAAAACAAAAAATTAAATAGTTACAAGCTTAATTTAAAAAATTATACTGAACTAAACTCTTATACCAAAATTTTGGTTATATTGCAACTATTCAATTTTATGATTTCTTGCACTATAAAATGATTCATAACACTACTATCATACTCATTTTTTCCAAACGTAGACTATTATAATGAAAACTTTTTCCAAACGTAGACTATTATAATGAAAACTATCATAACACTAAGACTAATGTTAATCATTCATCGCCCCAAACGCGTTCTAAGAAGATTTTAACATTGATTGATATTTTGTGATGTAAGCAAAAGACTAGTTTTGAAATGATTTTCTTTCTGAAGTATCAGTCATCTTATCAACATTAATATTTTCATAAACTTGAGTTCCAACAATTTCCATCTCTATTGAGATTTGATTATTTTTATACAGAAGATGAAAGGATCCTTAAACGAGGGTTTTAAAGGAAGAGTATCAAGTTAGTATGATAGATTGTATTCATATGAACAACAATATACATTGATGTTAAAACTTTGAAATGCCACTTTGGTACATCAAATGTGCTTCATCCAAGCTGGTCTCATCACCCAAAACAGAAATCCAACTTTCAGTAATCTTATCCACCTTCCCATCTGAAATGTCAACTACAGTGAATGCTCGCTTGGTGCCTCTTGAAACGGATTGCGAACATGAAGTTCCACTACTTGTAAAGTTCCCTCTTACCTTGCCTTCTTCACCATAGTAACTGTTAACTCGCGGAACGACCGCTCCGTTAAGGTAAATGGTGTTGTCAGCTGTTACAACTATCATTTTACGATGGCCACCGTATGCAAGTTCTTTATGCATATGCCCGAACACAACCAAAGGAGGGACATGAAACTTTCCATTCTCTTTCAACTTAGATATCGCTTGTTCTAGATCTATAGCAAGAGAAATTGTTGTTTTAGAAATATAATGACATTTGACAAAGTCAAGCATGAAAACTTTAGTTTGGCTACTGTGTCTGTTTCTAATATGTATTGGACACTGGACACATATCGGACATATGTTAGTGCAATAGATCTGTTAGACATTAGTTGTATAAAGTCAAAATAGGACCAACTTTTGTTAGACATGTATGGATCACTTTTTTTGTGACAATATGTGGGGTGGAGGATTAAAAGTCTGACCTCGAAGTTCACAGTACAAGTTAACTGTTAACACATATACAACAAAAATAATAAAAATTTAGCCTAAGAAATGAAATATATCAAACAAATTTTTTAAGCATATAACTGCATAAAGTTATTGACTTCTAATTTTCTTTATAGTTTAAAAATGCAAATTTTTTTTTTTAAAATGTATGTTTTAATAATCGTGTCCTTGCCATGTCCGTGTACTAAATGTTTGAACAATGACGAATTCCGTGCCTGTGTCATAACCATGTCTCGCATCCATATTCATGCCTCTTAGGTCCCCATTTCTGTGAACGGAGAAGAAAAAGAACAAACCATAAAGGAGATATTTACCTTCATCACCATAGTCTCCATCCCCGTAGTCCCAATCTTTTCCACAAATGTCGTCTGCACGAGAACCAAGACCTGCAAAACAAGAAACACGGAAGTGCCAAGTCAGTAAGAGCAACAGAGCAACAGTTGAATGGGTCTCAAACAGAATTTTAATCAACATTGACCAATAAGCAGCACCTGTAGGTCCATTATGCGCAAGAATTATAACCAAATGATCCTCAGGCGCGCCTATCGCAGCTTCGTATATTCTCTTAGCACTTGTTTTCATGTCTTTGACACCATATCTAAGAGGGAAATTCAACATTTAGAGAGCTTTGAAGGTTAAAATGATCACAAGGTTGAAGAAACGAGTAATGTCAGCTAGAGAAGCTCTGAGCAGTCAGATAAGCTAATGCTCCATGAAGAGATAATAAACCAACTGGTTTATCAAGTGTTTTTTTTATAAATTAACTAATCTAATAAATATAAAATTAAAATTTATGTTAATAAAATCCTAAATTTTCAATATGTATCTAGTACATCCATAGATTTAAATGTTGAATAGGTACACAATCAAGTAAACACAAAATTAAAAATTCAAAGATCCATTGGCTGAAGGTTTAACGAACTACTAGACGCTTTGTAAAGTTCAGGGACCTTAGGTACAAAATTGAAAGTTCAAAGACATATCAGGGACTTACTAAATTTCAGACAAAATAGACTAGCTGAAAATTCAGAGACTAAACTTTAGTTGAACCTTAAATCGTTAGTTAAATATGTTCTCATCTATATATAAATAAATAAAAAATAATTGAAATAATAACCACCTTGCAGAAAGTAGTTGTTTTCGAAACATTGCCTTTCCACCATGAGAAAAAGGTCGTCCACCAACAATGCTGAGTTTTTGTTGAGGAAAGTCCATACGTCGGTAACCAATATGATTCTCGCCAAGACTGTTGAAAGAGAAGAAAAAATTTCATCATGAAACATTTTATGATTAATATGTTGAAAACAGAGCAGGAGGCAATTGCAAGAAAAATTACATTTTCCCCATATTCTTGTTGTCTAACAATAGCAAATACAGACATAGGACAGGAAGAGAGTTACCAGAAAATATATTAGAATTCGTTTAATGAATAGGCTTCCACATCTTATCTACTAGGTTAGTGAAGTAGTTTCTATATCACAGTGAACTAGAATTATAAGCCAACAACAAGCTAACAGCTAAATAAGTGTATAGGAAAATCTCCTACCACTAACCGGTAGAATTTTCTAATTGAGAAAAAATCCAAATCTTAGTCTAAAGATACTCATTTTCATTTTTATATTTAGAATTTCTCAAGCCTTCTAATGATATTTTTTCATGAAATAGTTGATACCGATTCAACTTGCAAGTTAAACTTGTGTGATGATTCTTTGAGTAGATAAAGTCAAATCATATTAACTTTCAATGGCCTTTTAGTTCTCAACATACTCGATAATCCAAAATAAAGCTCAACAAATCCATGAGGTAAATAGTAATACTGACAAGTAACTATGTCAAACTTCTAACAGAACTCTGACAATAAGAACCAATTGAATCCATGCTATCAGAAAGATACTTCTTATCTATTAATCATACACATGAAATAGCCTCACCATTCCAACTGAAGTTGAACACCATCCTTCTTCCTGAAATTTTACATTTAAATCAAGAGTTCATGAAGTTATATATCAAGAACATTAAACAGAATTGCCTTACATCTGTAACTCTTGTCCCATAAACACACACCTGGACAGAGCATTATCTCAATCTATTGGAGTATTTCAATTTCCAATGTTTTAATTGTTGACAAAAATCTTCGAATGAAATGAAAACGATTAATTGTGAAAAGAGAAGTAGCTGTAAAAGCACTAGAGACAGACATACTCTTGAGAAAAACATGGCGTAAACCAAGCATCATGGTTTCCCAATATAGCTGCTTTTGCAAATTTAAGATCTGCAATACTTCGGACCAGTTCAACATTCTCTTCACCAAAGTCACCTAAAGAGAACCAAGATGAAAAGAAATGAGAAAAGAAAATGGAATTATCGGATATCTGGATATGTGCTCCCTGATACAGCAAAGGATCCAGTATCCTTTATGTCCTTTCTGCTCTTAAATATAGCATTTTGACCTTGCCATGTTTGTGAGTATATTACTTGTCCACCAGAGAAGAATCTGAAAGTTCGTAAAAAAGTCTGAAGCCAAAAAAATCTTTTATTTCAATTGTTTTCCTTTTGTTTCGTTATAACCTAATATCAGGGTCCAATACTAATAATCAGAAGAGGAAAGTCGATTCAGGAGATATTAAGAGTTTTCTCTTACTAAGCTCACTTGAGGATTTGAACAAGGTTGGTGTTACTCAAAGACCGCATGCCTTTTTCCAATGAGGAAGAAAATGAACGTATGCAACGCTCTCATAGAGGGAAGAAACATAGAACACAATATAACAGATAGAGAGAGAAGTACCTGCCTGTAAAGAGCACTAAATCTGGCTGCATTAAGACATAAACCAACATTAGAATGGGAAGGGAAGACATTGAAGCAGAGTAGAATAGGAAAAAGAAATTGAAGGACAATAAAATGCAAGAAAAAAGTTTAGAATTGGGAGACAAATTCAAGATTCCAAGAAAATAGCTAGGTTAACGTATGGGGTAGTTCATCTTTAAGGTTTGTAGAAGGCCAACCCTAATGATTTTTTTTTTTAAATCAGCGTAGTGTAAGATTATTTTTCCTCCAAGAACAAAAGCATCCATGTAAAATCTCTTGCCATTTAATTTGATAAATTGGATTTAGTCTCATAAACCAACATTAAACGACTTTCTATATATGCTCTAAAAATTATTTTTATTGACAGCCAAAGGTTTTTTAAGGCACTTGAGAAGTCATTCCAAACAAGACCTTACACGAATACTCAAGAATTCATTAAGAGCTTCTCATTTAACACAATGAAATTTCCAACTTCCAACCTTTGCAAAACATTACCACCCTTTTGAAGAGACCCAACAAACATAACTAATCAATTTCCCACCAGATTGCTTTGGTAGGCAGTTGGAACCCAAAGAATTCAATCTGGGTAGTCTTTGACTTCGAAGTTCTTTCAGTGGGAACGGAGTTTTCAAACAAGTTAGCAATTTTATCAATTAGAAGTCTAAGTAGCAACCCAAGTATAATATTCAGCTCCTCAGCTTCTAACACCAAATATATCAAACCAAAATGATCATCCAAATTCATATTCCAATGACATTAATCAATATGTGGAGCATGTTCACATGGACACTGCAAGTTCAAGTTCATCTCATTAAATTCCGTTTTACAAATTCAATTACAGTAGGAAAAGAAAAAAAACTTCCCCACCAACTAATAAGAGAAACATTTTCAGCAGCATGGCCGTGAGAAGTCTCAACCCAAAAACTAAATGGTTTTTATGCAGAATGAAAACAGTTTCAACTCGTAATTGACTGAGAAACAAAGAGATTAGGTTTTACCCGGACCCTAGTGCATAAGACCCAATGGAGTCCAATACTGACCCCAAAAACATAAGGAGACAGCAGGAATTAAAATTCAGAACCATTACAAAGCTTAATCAAACACACAAGCGAATATTATTCTCTAGACGAATTATTCAACAGCATATTCATAATTCAACTTCACAAAGTACCTGCAATAAATGAAGTGCCTTGGAATCTTCTTGTAAATCCCAATACCCATGCTGAAAAGCGTTAACAGTAAGTGGGGCAATACATATAATCACATACAAAACAGAACAATGATACAAAAAAAAAATCATGAATACAGAAATTTCCCCTAAAAAGGAGTGTATTAATCAAGGGAATAAGTTGTATTAGTAAAAAGAGAAGGTGGAATCATCCAAATGTACAGTTGAAGAGAGAAAAAGAAGGCTTACGACGTCTCCGATGACGGCGATTCGAGCAGAGATAGCCATAAGAGAGAAGCGAAGAATGTTGGGATTTGGAACAGCGGATGGAGGAGGAAAAGCAGAGAGAAAATAGATGAAAGGCGCGTGTCCCAACGCGCCCAGCATTTGGTCGCCGGTTTCGCGCCGGCGACTTCTTCGTTTCTTCCTTTTGTTTGTTTATTTATTCTTTTTAACGTATAAATGCTCGAAGTCTCCAAAAAAAAGAGTATTAAACCTTGAAGAATTTACAAGTTGATATCAAATTTTAGTCCACAAGTTTGAATGAGTTCAATAGATGAATTGGTGTTTTCAATGTATGATAAGTAATTGATATGTTTAAAAATTATAAAAATGTTCATTTATTGACTTTAAGATTATTTTTTTATTTTTTATAATTTTCTGAAAATATATTTAGGATTTACATTTATCAAAATTTTCATAAAGTTAAGGCTTCAGTATTTCTATAGACATTGGCATTTTAAATCTCGGTTGACCTTTAAATTATACTTTTGGTTCTTAAGATAAGAACTATATTACATTTAGACCTTAATTTTAAATTTTGCAATTTTAATCAATGAGATTTGAGTTTAAATAGTTAATTATAAGAACTTTGTTTTCAAATATAATAAAATAAACTAAATTATTTATCAATATCGTAAAATCTCATTTGTCTATCATCAATGTCCCGGGTATTTTGTGCCAATGGTCCCTTTTTAGACGACATAATGAAAAAATGAGCACTTAAAAAAACAATGAAAAGTGGTACCGTAGTTGGTGTCAACGCCTTGTGGATTTTACCAATTCACCCCTAAAATCCATGTGTACGTTTGCAATTGAGAGCGACACACAATACTTGATGCACGATGTTCGTTACTTGATGTTAATTTTATGCTCTATGTTATATACTAGATACTTGATCCTTGATACTCGATACTCAAGAAAATAATGAAAAAAAATGGTAAAATAACAACAACAATGGAGAAATTCAAATTTTGAAACTGTCAAAACAATTAACATATATATACAACATTTTTGTTACTTGTGGGCTCGAAATATGAAGAAGATTCAACGAGTGAAAATCAATATCGAATGAGAGGAATTGAATTTACCACCAATAGTAGCCGTATGATTTTCTCCATTCCCTCGATGCTGCTTTAGCTAGAGAATGATGATCATCGTCGGCTGCAACGTTTGAAGCAAAGTAACCAAGCATTGCCAAGTTGATTTTAGCTTTTGCAATCTTGGCTGTTATGGTTTCTTCACTTTCATAGGCAATCCATGTATTATCACAATGAGTGTAGGCAATTGGATATTTGTGGTCAATGAGAACATTAGTGACATTATTGTTATCAACTATAAATTTTTTAACATTCCTATACTCTATGAGACCTTCCATGGATATATTTTGTCCTTGAGCTGGTCCTTGGGCAGGTGAAAACACATTGTGATTGTAAGATCTCTCAAGTTTCCATGCCCATCCATGAAAAGGAAGTCCAAATATCATCCTTTTGGTAGGCATACCTTTCTCAATCCATGTTCTTATACCTATAAAAGGTCGAGTTCAACACATATAAAATATAACGATTAGTACGTAAAAATGTATGTATAAACACACAAGAGAGAGTAATCCCGTATCAGAAAGGTCAGAAAAAAAAAAGTGAATGAGGTTTTGTTTAAGGTGTATGTGGGTAAAATGTTTTTTAAAAAATATTGAATAACCTTTTGTTGACATACAATATGAGTGAAATTATTACCAAAATATGCACCCGTATGCAAGTGAAAAAGCAGTCTTCCTCTCGCTTGTCTCGCTTAAAATTTGTTTCATTTTCACCAAAATTGGTGTCGCTCTCTCAAACTCAGTATTGTTCGTTTCACTAGGCTTTTCCATTTCATGGTGTTGCTCTCTTTTCTCTCGTTCTCTTACTTTCTCGTTGTCTCTCAATCTCTCATTGTCTTTCTTTCCACTCAGTGATCTCTCACTAGCTCTCCCTCTCACTCTTCACCGCTCTATCTTCACAGGAGCTAGTCTCGAATGCACCGGAGTTGCTCACGTATGGATTCATCATGACGGAGAAGAAAACATAGAGGGAGAAAAACGTGCGAGAAAGAAGAAGAGAAAAAAATATATATATATATTGTAATTTCATGTGAACGTGACATCAACAACAATCTCATTTCACATTTAGAAAGAAAAAAAAAAACTAGGTCATCATTTGCCATTTTAGACCTTTAAAATCGATAATATATACAATCAAATCCCTTTTAAACACTATAAAAGAAGTCAATGACTTTTTAGTTTCAAAGGTTGAAACACCATAAATAAATTTAGATGTTTTAACTTTAATTTTTTTTTTTTTTTGTTAAATGTCAAGAAATCAACAAATACTAATAAACAGAAATCGTAAAAGAAAATAAAAGAATCCGCACAAAGATCTACGTAATTAATATCAACAAAAATCATAAATTTATTATAGCTTTCTTTTAGATGTAACCAATGGTTCCAAAGTAATTTTATCCCAATCACATGAACTATAACCAAAATCAAACTCATGCCAAAATAAAAAAAGATAGAAAACAATACCAAAATATCCACCCAAAGTTGCCTTGCTTGGATTATTGAATAATGCTGAGGATGGTCCAGTTTCATTGCTTGAAGAAATAGGGGTGAAAATATCATAAGCAATCACATTAACCCAATCCAAAGTTCTTCTCATTGTTTCAATTGGATACATAACACCATCATCTTTCCCTATATAAGGTAAGTAAAAGACTGTTGCAACAAGGATCAATCTTGGCTTATGACACTCTTTACCTTCTTTCACAAAATCATTATAACACTCAAGAATAAGAGCTTCAAAATTGGCCATTTCCTCCCTAGAAGAAGGGTACAACCATTGAAGATCCACACCATCAAAATTACTCTCTCTTGCTTTCGAAATTAAAGATCGAATGAACGTCGCACGGTTCGAAGAGTCCCTAGCCATGGCTGCAAATCTTCCATGATCACCTTTTGCATCATCTTCTGATTCGTTGATGGACAACAAAGTTTTTACCTCGTGATTTTTCTCTTTGATGGCTTTGGAAAATTGGTCAATTAGGGGTTTTGTGGAATTTGAAATGGAGAGTTCATAAGTTTGGGGGTTGATACTAACACAACCACCACAGAAGAGATGAGTGAAAAGATTGGTATCAATTTTTGAAATGGGAAAGTGGGTGTTGGTGTGGGTGAACCAATAGCCTCCATTCACAAAAATTTTGAAGGCCATATTTGATATGTTTTGTAAATACTCTATTTGAGATCAAGGGTGATGTATTATATATATACATGATTAGTCAATGCTAAAACAATACATTAATTTTCATATTTCATATTCTATTATTTTGATTAATTAAACAAATTTACTTAACTTTCCTTTACCTCATTAATTATCTCTAATTGAATTCACTTCTACAACATCTAACTTTTTCTTTTTTTCATATAAATTAGACGTTTTATATATATATATATACGTCTAATTGAATTCACTAGTTCTTTTACTATTGACCTAGTGAAGTGAATTATAATAAATTTAATTATACTCGTACTTTAATACTCTCGACCTTTTATTACGTGATTTCTTATCTTCATGGAATAATAGAAATCATCCAAACTTATACTTCATATTTAATTTTCATCATTAACATTGAACATGATTAGGGTTGAATTCTATCTCTCACTCATAGTTTATCATCTAATTATTTCTTTAAAAAGAAAAAGAAATGACATTGCAAACTTTAAATTTCCTTAAAGAATGACCATTGACTTTAATGAACTTCATTAATTAAATTTAGTCTTTTATTTTAATTTAATTTTAAAAAATAATTGTATAGTGGATGAAATATTTATATATTATTTGTTACAATATGAACATAATTTATAATGACAATATTTAAATATGAACACAAATCTAAAATTTAAAATATTGTTTAATGGCAATTTCGTAATGATACGTCTCAAACAATTACGAATCTATCGTTAAAAATCAATTTTTGACATTTGACAAATTGGTATTTGTCATTAAATATGTCATCGTTATTATTTTCATGAAATATTTTTAAGTTTGATCTGTTTTGTCTGTCAAGAACAAACCTAGAATAACTATAATTGAATGTCAATAACATGTCTAGCATGATAGTATTATGTAATACATTTTTATACAATCTTTTTTTACAAACAAGTTCTAAATAAATTAACAATAGCTTATTATCACATCAATTTTAATTATGAATAAAATTAATTTTATTGTTTACAAATATAATATCAAACTCATTTTAAACATCTATTTGAGCTATAATTTAACTATAAAATATGTCATCAAACACATATCCATAATTTTACCTAAAATTGATATCAGCAAAGAGTCATTATTTGATAGCAACCAAAATCCTCCCATTTTATTCTACTAAAAACTAATGTTAAAAGGTTAATCATTTATAAATGTTGTGTTAACATGATTATTAAAGTTGAAATTTAACTCCAATCATTAAACAAAATTTTAATTGGGTTCTCATTCTCTGTTAGTTTTGTTTGCAATAGTTGAGTAGTTTTGGGTGATAGATAACCAACTCATTTTTGCAACCATTTGATAAAAAATGGTAAGATCAAAAAACAATCTAAGATAAATAAACTTTGAAAAATAATAATCACAATAATCGTTTCGTTAGAAACTATTTATAGTTATCGTCAACGAAAAAAAACTTAATTCAATTAACATTCATATATACTAAAAATCGACTTATTCTTGATTGGAATCCTATTATCTATGTGAATTGTTCCAAACAAAAAAGACTTATATGTCCCATCTCAATTAAAAGAAAATAACTAAACTAAACTTGTGGACTAAAGTGAATGAAGCAAACAATTTTCAATCTTCCTATTTATGTTTTCTAATTTAGCTCAATAAAAAGAATTTCACTTCAAAATTTAGTTGAAATTGATTGTATGAATTTTCTCATTCCTTTCTCTTTTGAGTATACACCACTGAATATCTTCACCGTTATCCTCAACCTTCAACTCACTTCCATTTGCAGTTTCTTCATGGTTTGATCAAAGCTCAACCCAACCAACAATGGCCATCACTTCACTTTCTTCCCTACAATCCACCAATGTCTCTTCCACACCTTCCATCTCCCCTCTTTCCATATCTTCTCCTTCTTCTTCTTCTCCTTCTTCTTCTTCTACCTCTCTTTCTCTCCAACTATCCTCATTTCGTCCTACTCGCCTTCGCTCCTCCTCTGTCTTTACCCACCCCCATTTGACTCGAACCCCTAAATTGAAGGTTTGATTTCTGAAATTCTGTTCTTCTTTGTGTTTTTCGTTTTTTGATTTGAGATTATGTGTTTCTTTAGGGCCTGAAGGTGAATTGTGCAGCTGCGGAGCCGTTGAAGGTGATGATATCGGGTGCGCCAGCCTCCGGTAAAGGAACTCAGTGTGAGTTGATAGTTCAGAAGGTAATTGAAATTTACATGAATAGAAGGAAATCCCATTAGTGTCTGGAACATCCTCAAAAATGCTTGTTGGAGTATATGTGATTTATCCTGCAATGTGAATTGCGAACGCTTAATGCTTGGGTTTTTACTTAATTTGGGACGAAGTTCGAGTTGCAATGAGAGTTGTTTAATCTGAAGTAAATGGTGGTTCTATTCTAACTTGTATGTGCCTTTTGTCTTCTACTCAACGTAATAGATTGATATTTATGTCTGTAGTTTTAAAGTTTGTTTGTTAGCCATATAAAATATTCAAATAAAATAGTTTCAATATCACGTAAATAAATTAATGAGTAAGTTTTAAACTATGACATGATTGGTTTTATAATAATGCCTTGGCTCACTACGATACAACCATGGTGGAATTGGTCTAGTGGTCAACCATGTAAATAATAGGCGGTTCCTAAACCATTGCCTAATAGTAAATGAGAGCATGAGTTTACCCTTTAATAAAGGGCTAAAAGTTAATGAGTTCAATACAACAGTGGTCACTTATTTAGGACTTAATATTTTTTTGGCCACCTAGACTTTGTAGAATTAAACGAGTTGATATATAATATCAGTCAAAATGTCTGTAAGTTGATCACGATACTCACCCATAATATTAATAATAATTACAACTAAGTGCTTTGGGTGGAGAAGTTTAAGTTGTCGTGGCCATATGCTTAGAATTTCATATCCTATAAATTACCCTGGTAACCAATTTCAGCAGGCAAGCACGTACACTTTTTGGACCAAGTTGTCAGGTTTTATCAATGTGTCCGGGTTCCGGTCTGAATTCATGTTTGATTGAAGAATGTTAGTTGTCTTGCTGAAGTTCTGCTCTATAGGTAGAAAATTATATTGCCGATAATGTTAATGTTAGCACAGGCATGATATTTCAGTATTGTCATATTTTGGTGGAGAGTAAAAGGGTGCAATTGTTATTACGCAATAATGTTGGCGTAATTCAAAATGGGAATTGAGAATTGAGATTACCAGCAATTCAGCATTTACTTATACCGGTACAAAAGAAAGGAGAGAAAAAAGGAAACCACACGTTTAGAAAACTGGTTTTAGATCATTCTTAATTTATCTTGAAGAAAATGTCAAGAAGCTATTCTATCATAGTTCATAAGTTTTCAAAGTATCATGTCTACTTCATTGACTGATTTCGACTCATTCTTCAGTTTGGCCTCGTGCACATATCAACTGGTGATATATTAAGAGCAGAAATTTCAGCTGGGTCAGAAATTGGAAACAAAGCGAAAGAGTTCATGAATTCTGGACGGCTTGTTCCTGATGAAATTGTGACTACTGTAAGACGTGGATCAATGCTCTTTCGAGCTCAAAATTGATTTTCTTATCTGTGTGGTGTTCGTGATGTGAGCTTTTTTTGTTTTGTAGATGGTGACAACACGGTTATCAGGCAAGGATGCAACAGAAAAGGGATGGCTTTTAGATGGATATCCGCGGACCCTTTTGCAAGCGGAAAGTTTGCAGAAGTTGCAAATCAGACCAGATATTTATCTTATTTTGGACGTATGTACTTCATGCACTAATTTTCATTTGTTGGGGCATACATTTGATCATCATCGTCATCATTTAAAATAATAATTAAACTAAATATCTTAGACTTCTAAATATTTTGATATCCTGGAGTACTACACTACGTTCAGGTTCACGATAGGATATTACTATTGGACTTGGTATTCCAATCATGGTTCTATCTTAAAGTTAGGGAAGAATTAGACCATTTATACAGCAATAGCCGCCCATTTATACTACAACTTGTGGATCAATCTCTTGAACTTTTTGGTCATCTCTTTAATCTGTTATTCCAATTGTGATACTGCCTAGAAAGAGCATTTGAGATAATTCCTTAGAAAAAGATGCATGACTTTTAATTTCATCAACAATGTACTTTATCCATATGTTTGAAATAAGTTCCGGTTCAATGCGTTAACACTCATGGGCCTTAAGTATAATAGAATCTAGAAATGTTCCTTTTCTCTTTTTCTCAGATCTCTATGTAGATCTATTTTTTCCCTTTTGGAGGGATGCTTCCGATTAAACAGCTCTGTTCCAATAAAATTGTGAATTGTCCACAAGTGTATTTGGGGTAGATGTTTTATATATTAATTGCACAATAAGTTGGCTCACATTTTGAGCAAATGAAAATTTCTTATACCAGTGATGATGAACTTTTTATTTTAGTGTTTAGAGGTTTGATTGTACATTTCTAATACTCAGGTTCCTGACGAAATTCTAATCGACAGATGCATTGGTCGAAGGCTTGACCCAGAGACAGGGAAGATTTACCATCTGAAATATTTCCCCCCAGAAACGGAGGAAATTAAAGGGAGACTTGTCGTTCGACCTGATGACACTGAGGAAAAGGTTAGTTACTTTTAAGAAATTGTTTAAATATTTACAGAACACGATCCTGTGTGCTTACTTTTTGTATGACTGCTTATTATGTTCTTATAGGCATTCTAACATTTATTTAATGTAATTTCTGTTTAGGTAAAGCAGCGTTTGGAAATTTATAAGCGTAATGCAGAAGCGATAGCACCAGTGTACTTAAATATTGCAAAGAAGGTAGTTAATTACGAGTGTGCTTGTCAGAATTATGCATATACGTGTCTTCTGTTGTGTTTATTTCTTACCTTCATTTCTTCCTTCCATATAAATTCTAACGATATTTCTTAACAATCCTATAAATATAGATTGATGGAAGCCGTCCTAAAGAAGAAATTTTTGAAGAATTATCATCATTGTTATCACAGATACAAAAAGAAAAGGCTATGAAGTCAGGTAATGCTTCGTTTTCTGTGGAATTCGCCACAATTTTTACCAGAGAATAAAGGAACCGTTCACAGGGTGGCTTGTAATTACAATTACAATTTAATGATAGTCCCTGCTGATTCTTCAAAATGGTTAATCTGATATTTCTCAGACATTTTTTTCCTTGTATATGAGAAGCTATTTACTATCGCATGCCTAAGCCATTTATCTGTACATTTATCAAATCACACCCTACATTTTCTTTGTATTAGGTAAATCAACCCTCGGAATCAAGAGTACTTCAACTCAGGTTTGCTCTGTATGATTAAGAAGAGGAATTTTGAAATATTCATTATTTTCTGCAAATCATGTGTTTGTAGTTGACATTAAAATAAGATTCGTCAGAAAAAAAAAAATTAGAAGATTCCCTTAAATATATAAGATTTATAATAACTAGAAAAATCCCTCTAAATATGTGTTTACGTATTTATCTATTCTCTTTTTACAGGATAGCTGGAGAGGGATACCAACTAGATTGAATAACATTCCTCACTCGAGAGAAATCAGGAAATACTTCTACGATGATGTGCTTCAAGCTACCAAGCGTGCTGTACAAGCCGGTAGAACTAGATTAAAGGTTCCGTGTTATACTTACTTTTATTCAGACAAGTTTATCTTCCTATGTTATAGAATTCATCCATGGTTTGTTTTTTTTAAAATGAAGTATCAATAACCTAACAGTTATATTTTTAGTCAAATTTGAGATTAAACATTCCCATAAGCTCTGGATGAGTCATAATTTCTAGAGCTGCACAATTTGACTGTTATATCCATAACAAGTTCATTGTCTCGTTCAATTATTAGTTGGATCCTGTTATTATTTCCATGTCTTGTAATCTTACTGGAATATATCTTTTCTGCGTTTCTGGTGGGTGGAGTTCAAGAGCTTGGATCATTAAGACTCGCACTCTTGACTGCAAGTTTAGCAATATGAAAGAAGTGGATGTATTTCATAAAAGTATGACACTACGAAGTGAAGCCTTGAATGGTATACTTCTGCAAGTGCAAAGTATAGGAAATTCAAAGATGATGTTAGGGCATTCATAAGTTGCAGATTTACCACATAGATTTTCACATTGTCATCAAAATGTGTATCTTCAGAGGCTGATAATTTTTTGCTTGTTTTGAATCCCAATCAACAGGTGGAGAATAATATTCCTGAGCTTAATCCTGAAATGGTAGGAAGCTTATTCCTCCTGATTCCCCTAAAAATAATCCTGAGTTAACCGCGTCTGCCATCCACAGGATGTTTATCGAATAGGTACACTTATGGAACTTGTTCGGACCATTGCTCTTTCATTTGCTGATGATGGAAGACGTGTAAAGGTAATTTTTCTGATTTCTCTCGAGACCAGAATGCTGGTACCCACCATCTGACATTTTATCTCCAAGGTATGCATACAAGGGTCCATGGGGGAAGGTGCACTTTCTGGAATGCCACTGCAGCTTGCTGGGACTCGGAGAATCTTAGAATACATGGACTGGGGAGAGTATGGGGCTCTGGGGACCTTTGTCAAGATTGGTTCAATTGGTACTGATCTCAACATATGAAAAATTAGTTTATGCACTTTGTTTCCACCTGCATGTTAATCTCGCTGGACTGGAGTGTGTACTTTCGGGAAAGTCATCAGGGGAAAGGTACGTCAAGAGGCGAGGATGATGACAGGAGGTTGAGCGACTTTGAGTCTTTGACCCATGATTCATTTTTATTCTAGACTCCATGATTCTCCCGCCTGTTCTCCTTCCTAATCAGTTTCTTTTAGCTGTATATTTCGTTCGAGTTGTAAAGAATTAGGAACAATTCAAGTTTCTTTCTGTTGTTAGCATTAATGTTTTAGCTCGGATTTCATTTATTTCAAAAGGAAGTACGATGAAATTTTCTAAGTTCAACAGGGATGAGGTCATCCTTCTCAGTAGAACAAAGGCATTCCGTGTACGTAGTTTCTTAGACTCCCTTTCTTCCTCTTTGGAATTCTTTGGACCAGCCTCCTTTATGTTTATATGTTTCCAATAGTCGGTGGAAAGAGGTCTATCTTTTATGAAATTTTAAAATTTGAGAACCCTCGTAAGGGTAGTTTTTAATTCTTGTAGGCAAGAATCAACATGAATATGTAGTGTTTGTGGCTAAGTTGGAGGAGTTGTAATGGAAAATCGTCGACATATTATTTAGGAAGGTAAGGCTCTGCCAAATTTGATAGTAAGGGCCTTTTGCAATATGCTGTGCAACAGAGTCTGAAAGGGAAGTATATCTTAAGTCACCTTCTCTGAAAAGACAACTCGTTTTGGACTCTTTAGAAAGCCACTCATAATGCCATTCGTGAAAATCAAGACCTAAGGGGTTAGAACTAAGCATGTCATAATTAAACTTGAACAATGCAGCTAAGAGCCCAACAAGACGTATGCACTTTAAGTCAAAAAAACCAAGTCTTTCACGGCCACGTGGATTTCCTATGATTCAAAAAGTCCTTCAAGTCAAAGACTACATAATACATAATACATGGATATTCTCACACTATAGTACATTAATTGGATTTCTTTTTATTTGCAGAAGATTTTATACTTTCAAATGATTCATGTTCATTTTGTAATTACAGGTGCAAAAGAAGTTGACGATGAAGATGACATGTTCATCTTAGTAGCTCCTCAGAATGCTGTTGGAAATTGTATCATAGATGTAAGCAACAACGTGGACATTATCAACTCTTAATATGAAAATGGGAGCTCTTTGATTTAGGATGAAGCTTTATAAATTATGAAGCTCATATTGTCAAGTAAATGCAGGATATGAAAGCGATGACAGATGCAGCAGGTGACCGACCTGTAATTCTTGTAAATCCCAGGCTCAAGGTTCGTTTCTAACTGACCCTAAATTATAATCCATCGATATTTGTTGATTTCTATTGGGATCTCTATCGTACATTTGGGAATGAAGTAGAAATTCGAATCTATCAATACTTCGTTTACTTGGATCATCTTGCCAAACGTGTTGGATAATCGAGCTTCATTATTATTAATGATCCGTTGATTTGTGAACCATCAACAAAAGAAATATTGGCAAGAAATAACTGGAGATCTAAGTTAATTGCAGCAGGCCATTGGAACATCACCCGACATTAAAAATTATTGAGAATTTTTTTAAAAAGAGGCATCGCGCATCTGTTTTAAGCAGAAATTCATTATATGAGTTGGTTCATTGACCCTGCTACTCTATATTTTTTGTATCGTGTAATTTGATGAACTTATTTCAATTCTTCAGGACTTACCTGGTTCGAGTGGAATAATGCAAGTGAGTATTAAAAACATCATTTGGAATGAAGTTTTGAGCAGAGTACATGTCTGATGCTTCACATTCTTGTTAGACAATGGGGCGTGAGAAAAGGCTGGAGTATGCAGCATCGTTTGAAATCTGCTACTTCTTCCGGCTTCTCTATTATGCAGGGACACAGTATCCAATCATGGGGGCTCTGAGGTAAAACAAAGGGTTGAAAATTGAAAAGTTTTTGAGTGTATTTCCCTCTTTTTATGTGAAAAAAACCCGCAACAATTTCAAGCTTCACAGATTCATATGAATTTGTTTATGATTTTGAACTTCATTTTAGGAGGTGGCTTTAAGGCTGCCTCCCATTGGAATCTAGAATGAAATTTAGAAGCAGTATTCAAATTGATTTCATCCTCGTGTTTGTCTTAGGATGTCTTATCCATATGGGTACGAACTCTACAGAAGGGTGGATGAACCTTCAGGAAAGGAAAAATATATTGAACTATCCAAGTATCCCAAAAGGCCATCCACAGATGATATCAATGATGCTTTTCAAGGAAACAAAAGGTAAAAGAAGAAGAAAAAAATGAGAACCTTCATCTTCTTCACCCTTCTATTTACAAACTCTGTTGTCTGATCTTGATCCAATTTATGCTATATGTCGCTTGCAGAAAAGAAGCGAAGAGCTCGTCAGGAATCTGGTAAGGAAAAAAAAAACTGCAAGTCCAAATTTTCTAGTAGTCTTTGTTGAGAAAGTCAAGTTACATTCAAATGTTTTACAAATTCAGGGGCTTCCTGAGTGGGATTCTTTGAGCTCATGATGAACGGTTAAGCAATTGGAGATGGGAGATAAAATGAAAGCAAGATAAATTTGAAGGTACAATCATGTACATAAAAGAAAGCAAATTCTGTATTTATACATTGAAATTTGTCGGAAGAAACAAAGCACAAGGTACAAACAACTTCAAATTCTGGACACGTAGCATATTCGAACTATTACACCTATATCATAATATCTAAGAACACCTAAATTGTAAGGGAAAAGAGAAACCCACACACAAATTCAAACAACACCCACCCACTACAGTGAAACAATGAAATGGTTATATTGCTATATAGAAGAAACCCACCTATAAACCCTAGTCGTTATGAGTAATAGAAACCTAGAAGAACGAACTGTCAGCTTCACTTCAGTCAGTTCATCTGCTCGAAAACTCAAACATCTCCCTGTTGAAAAAATAAAGGAAGATGCCGAGGTAAACCAAGCAATCACCTTCGAAAGTAAGAGCACACCAATCTCAAACCATTGCCCAATCATTCCGTTCATCCCAAATCATTTAAGGAATTGCTCACTTCTTTGACTCGAAGTGATCATTCTAAATCAAGTCGTAGCAACCGCCTAAGATCGGTTGTTGCAATCCCGTTCTTAACTGCAAAAGACGGCAAGGGCACCGAACTCGGAGGCGGCGAAGCGAAGAACGCACCCGATCCAGCATACATACCATCCTTGAAGTCCGTTAACACAACCTGCTTCTGCATCAAATCAGCGTCTGGACCCAACCGATCAGTAGATCCCAAAACCAAATCCACCTCCTCACCTTTCGATTCTAATCTCCTCTTACCACAAGAATCATCACCACCAGCACCAACTCCTCGATCAGGAGTCAATATTTCTCCACGCTTCAGGATCTTAACCTGACCCATAACCAAACTCCTCGTTGCCATCTTCGCCGTAGTAGATGACTCCCTCACCCGGCTCCGCTCTCTGTTAGCTTGACGGTTAGCCTTCAATCCCACCGATGCACTCCTCCTCCGTCTGCCTGAACAACTCCTAGCATCATGATTCAAGTTAGGGTTTGAAGAAGTACTAGTACTATTAGGGTTAGAATTTCGCCGAGAACTCAACGGTGCTGATAGCACCAATCCTTGGTGGCGTAAGCCTTTCCCAAGGCAGTCCTGTGGCGGAAGAATCACGGTTGCCATAGATTCAAATTCACAAAAGAACAAGAACAAGGAAGAAAAAAAAGGGGGGGGGAGGGGGAGAGAGAAAGAAAAAGTGTCGCCTTCTTCGTCTAAGAGAGTTTTTTAGGGATGAAAACCAGAGGAACGTAATGGGGGAGTTTATATAAAGAATCCTCGAGGGAGGGTTTTTCTTTTTCACACGCGCCACACGTGTGATCGTGAACCGCCTTATGGGGTTTGACGTGGATTACCCGTTAGTTGATAAAAAAAAATATCACAGACAAATCTGATTGGTGGAGTTACATAATCGTTTACTTGCTCTGTAATTTTATAAATTTTCTTTTTTGGAAAATTCCTTTTTTTATTTTTCAAAAAGGTGGATATATATATATTAGTATGCAATTTTTTCCTTTAGAAAAATTGTTTTATTCTTCCAAATACAACCTAAATACGGTTGAAAATATTTATAACATATTATAACATTTGAGATTATAATCCATAGACTTGATAAAATTTGATTTATTTTGTTAATTTTTAGATATATTAATTTATTCTGTTGTATTTAAAAATCTCTAGGTAAAAAACCACAATATATTTTCATCATTGAACAAAAAGGAAAGTGTGAGAAAAAAATTGTTATTCTTTATTTATATGGCTATATTATAAGGTGTTTAGTTGATCTAGCTTGTCTCAAATAAAAATAGATTATTTATCTTTAAAAAATAGTTCAAAATTTATTTCTTTTATCAAACATGAAACTAGGTGATAGACATTGTTTGATCTTGTTTGTATTGAAAAAATTGTGAAGCACAATCTAAGTCTCAGCTTCAAACTTTATCATAATACTAAAAATTTAAGCATTATTAAAACACTTGTTAACCTTAGGACCAATAAAATGTAAAATACCCCACCGCCATTGTAATACTAGTTTGAATCTTATTTTACTACTATTACTAATTTTTATCATGTATTTCATTCATATGCTAACATGGAACTTAGAAATATATATATATAAATAAATAAAAACGTGTCAAAGCAAGCGATAATTGGAAGTCCTCTAACTTAATATTGAAAAAATAATAACAACCAAAAAAATAATAATAAATCAAACCAAAATCTTAAACCTTGGGATCATTAACGAGCATTTAGAGATGAAGTTTTTCAAAGATAAAAATATTTACATTTCATTATTGAAAAAATAAAATTAATTATATATTCTATCAAATGTTTTATTTTTTATTTTTAAAATGTCCATAAAAATACCTCCATTTAACGAGGCCTCGGAAAAAGAAAAAAAGAATGATTAGAAGCGTGTGAAGTGAGGTAAGTGCGGGGTAATGTGTAGTTTATGGGTTTTGAAGGGGCAAATTTGGAGAATAGAGTCCTAAAGTAAAGTAGGGAGAAACTTAATCAAAAGGAAAAGAAAGAAAAGAAGGTGGCATGATTTTGACACGTGTTCATTGGGGCAACCGACTTCCACATTTTTTACAACCAATCACTTTTTTTTCCTTTTCTTTTTCTTTTTAATTTCAAATATGAACGAAGATACGAAAATGCTCTGTTCATGTGTTTGTAAAATAATAAATAAATTTATATTTTGAGATTTGAGATTTTGGTTTTTTTAAATTAACTTAGCTCCGTCTTAATTATAATTAGTATGATGTTTTATTTTAGAGGGTGAGGGTTTGAATTAAAGATATGAACTGTTGTAGATTTACTTATCCATCAGTCTCTTTTGCTAACTTTTCATCGTTTACATTTTACACTATTTATCCAATTTTATAATTTAATACACTAAAATAATACAATAATACATGAAACTAGATTTTTTATTATAGGTTAGTATGCTTTTAAATTAAAAGACAAATTTTTAAAATAAAAAGATGCAAACAATTAAAATTTACGTGGTTTGACGCCTCTGATTAAAAAAATCTTCAAATTGAATCCTCTTGAAGTCTTTCTATCTAGAATGAAATTAGCTTATGAGAACCGGATGAAATAATAGGTTTAGAAAGAAACAAAGAGAATAAATTAGCTTGATTAAAAGCTGTTTTTCTAACAAAGAATATGTTTTCAGTACGCATATTTATAACTTATATTTATAACTCCTTTTCCTCGAGGGAGTAGGAAAGAATGATTCTATAAATTTTAAAATCTCATATTTATAACTTTTTTTCGGGAGGAAATAAGATTAAATTATAAGATTATATTAATTTTAAAAAATATAAATTAATATAAAATTTAAATCAATTAATTAAATCATATTTGTTAATATTTCATTGGATGAATATACGTTCCATGTATTATAGTTTTAACTTAAATTAATTTAAAATTAAAATAATAATTCTTCAATTAATTAATAAATAAATAAAATCTGAATTATATTTAAATATAAACTTATTTTATAACTAAAAATTTTAATATGAATATAATATACATTAAATTAATATGTGAACTCAATCAAATAATTTATTTATTTTAAATTAATTTTGAATCATATTCAAAATTAAAATTTATATGATAATATTCACTAAAGTATACCATCTTACATTATACCAATTTTTAAAGTAAATTAATTTATGAGTTGGTTGGGTTGACGACTCCAATAACCCAATTTGTATTTCATATTGAACCCAATCTTTCAAATATTGTCGAATTATATCGTTTTTTTCATTATTATGTTCGTTCGATTTAGAATTGTTGTACATGTCATATTGATAAATATATCAAAAAAATTCAAACATCATTCTAAACATTGTCCATAAATAATAAATAATAAATATATTATTAATTCGAATTAAGTTGAATTAAATTGAATTTTTAACTTTCCTTCCTAAGACTAAAACTTTTAACCTAACCCAACTTATATTTTAAACTAATCTAATTGTTGGATTATCGAGTTATTTAAGTTTTAAGTTGAATTATTAAAATATATGTTTTTGGCAGTAAATAAAATAGGGGTAGCCACGTAGCAGAGCTATAAATGTAGAACATTAAATTCCCATAAATAAGAGGGTCCCACATAGTAATTAATTGAATAAAATCATTTGGCTGAAAAAAAAAGTAAAATAATATAAAAGATTATGTGGCGATCCATCCGCCGACCAAAAGTCATGGCCGACCCGCCGGTCTATTCCATCTCTATGATTTTCTATTATTACTTCTTAATCAATCATAAACAAACATATTAACATATCATACTCTTAATTAATTATACGAATTAAAAAAACATCCAAAAAATTGAACACTCAACTTTTACAACTCTTTGAATTTAATACTTAAACTAACGACACTTGTAGAAATTAAAGGTGGATAAATTAATACAATTTAGTTTTGCTTTTTCAAACTAACATTGACGGACTCTCTCTTCTTCAGTCAACATCCATCGGTTTAGTTGATTTGCTCGCTTTTTGGTCTATTATGCTCATCTTTGTTGGAAAATTGGACTTTAAATACATAAATTGAGTCATCAAACATGTATAGTTATTACAATTCCTATAATTATATAAGTTTGACAATCAAATCTAAACACATGTATAAATTTTAGAGCTTAATTTTTATAATTGTATGTTTTAAGTGGTCTTTTTTTATATAATTTAAAAGCATGTTTAAATTAACTTGTTTTTTAAATATTTATAAACATTTTTATACGTTTTTTATTCACTTATAAAATCAATTCAAATGTGCACTAAATTTCATTATAATTTATTTCGTTTTTGTTTATCCAAAACACAATTCAATAGATCGATTAGTTATTTTTTCATATAGATACATATGTTATGAATGAATGGATTAAATTCAAAATTATATATACATATGGTTGAACATGGAAGAGGTCATTGTGGCAGTTCTAATAATTGTTTTATAAGACTTATATAGGTTATATTTTAATTGAGATATTTTAAATTTGACTAAGTACGATAATATAAAAGTTCAATTATTTGTAGTGAATATCCTTCCTCGAGTTGTAATATTTTATTTAATAATGCAAGTACAATTATACGTTGTATTTAAAAAAACTAAATGTAGGACTAAAACTCAATAATATCTATTCAAACTCTTAGTTAACAAAACAGTGTCTCCCATACCTTCTGTAATGATATAACCAAAAAAATAAAATGGTAAGACGAAAGAGAAAAAAATGATATATGTATAACTTTCACGTGACTGTTAATGGTTAAACTCTATTCATCCGTTCAACTCAGCCTATTTAACATTTCATCTATGATGTGGAAGATTCGAGTATCATATTTAATAAATAAAAATAATAATTACTAATTCATTTAACATTTTATATATACATGTGTGTGTGTGAACAATTGATAGAATAATAACAAAAAGAATTGATGTAAAATAAAGGTACATAAAGCTAAATTTTAAAATTCATAATTTATCTCTTCCACTACCCATAAAAGTGCTAAAAGAATATACAACAAAATCGAATGTAACGCATGTCACTTTTATCACAATTAACCTATAACACGTTTGGTTGTGACTTTACAACTTTGCATACAAATCTAAACTTCCATGCAAATCATATTTAATTATTAATTAACTTTTTTTCTCTAAGAAAAAAATATTGAATCTCCCATTTGATGAGAATGGATTAAATTTTGATTGACAAATGTCTATTTATTTAATTACGTTAAGATGAAATCATTTTTTCATACGAACGAAACTAAATTGACATTAAAATTGTACAATCAATACTGAGACAACAAATTAAATTCTCTTGATTCACATATTTATAGTATAGGTAAAACGTGGCTATAAAAGAATAGTTCTTGCAATAATTGTTTTGTACTTAATTTTATCTTCATAATTCATATATAATCCGTTGTTACACAAAACAATGCTTTACTATTGTGCGTGTGAGTGTAGTCTAGACCATACGTACAATTCACAAATGAACGAACAATCACATATTCTATTATTAAAAATCATAATCTAACGATAAAATATAGAAATATATTCAAATGATGGCTCGAATTCTCTAAATTTTAGTTTTTTTTTTTTTCTTTTCCACTATTTGAATACACAAGTTATAATATGTTTAAACTTTTTTTTTTTCTAAAACAAACTATAAATTTCATGTTAATGAAAATCTTCAATGGGATATTGAATTGAATTTCTAGAGAGGTCAAAATTAATTTTTTGAGTATAGTCTTAATTAAAATCAAGAATACAATGATTGTTTATTAAAAAAAAGAGATTTACTTGAAAAAAAGAAAAAAGAAAAAAAAGGGAAAGAACGGTTGTTCGTTCGTTCGTTCGTTGGTCAGAAGTCCGACGCGGAATCATTTTCAACCTTTGTCGTCATCTCGTAGTTTTGACGAACCATCCCCCAATCTCCCTCCAAAATCCCACAATTTTCCCTCTCAATTCCGATTGTCCTAACCATTTTTCAATCCTTCAGATCACTTTCTTCTTCCGATCACAATCACCGCCGGAGGGAGACCGGGGATGGAGCCATCGCCGTTTAAAAAAACCGGAAGCGAGAGTGAAAGCTCAGGGAATAGTTTTGTCGGAGGACGGGAGGAGAGGGGTTCGTGTGATTATTTCGGTTGGGTCTATCATATTGGAGTTAATTCCATTGGGCATGAGTATTGCCATCTTCGATTCCTCTTTATTCGCCGTAAGTACGTTGAGTTGTACAAACGTGATCCTCACGAGAATCCTGGCATTGTAAGATTTTTTTTTCTTTTTACGCTTTTGCTCTTTACCTCGTCTTTAAATGTTATGGTGGCAAGAATAAGATGTATGTTTGATTGTTTATTGTATTTGTTTGGTTGAAATTAATTGCTTGCTTGATACACTGCCGGTAGTTAAAGTTTTCTATACGTGCTTGTTGTAAATTAGTTCCTCTTTGATGGTGATCACACCCGTTGTTATTTTAAGATGAAATTTCCAAGTTGATTGGGTTATTTTCTTTTGATATAGCTTGAGAATGTACAAATGTTGATGCTTACTGCAAATAAAACCTCTCGTGATGGGTGGAAGTCGATCATATGAGCAATGGCTTTATATTAGTCTATAAGCTCTCAAGATTACCCCATTTTGGTTTCAAACTTTTTAAATTAACTTTCGGTGTTATTCTATTTTCATATTTGAACTTTTAAATTATCCATTTCAGCTTATGAACTTAAGAAAACTACTAATACGTTCCTTAATCAAAACAGATGACATGACTATGAGCATGTCTATTTATTTGTTGATAACTTGGAGTCACACAAGTAATGGCTAAGAACGATTATTTTGTGGACCAATAGGTAACAAAATAGCAAAATGTAAAATGATTGTTCTTCTACCAAGTTAAGCGATTGTTATAGACATTTGAAATAGAATTAAAAACCTCATCGTATCATCAACAGTGAGACTGCGTTCTCATGGATTGGATTGGAGTCTTGTCCTTCTACAATAATGTTTACTATGGAAGTAACATTTAGTACATGTATTCAGAACTTGGTTTGCCACTTTCTGTCTTTTTTGTTCTTGCTCATCAATGTCTCTATACTGCTATCTTTTTTTATTTGTTCATTTGTACTTCTTTTGTAGAAACCTATCAGGAGAGGTGTTGTGGGGCCGTCACTTATGGTTGAAGAGCTTGGACGTCGAAAAGTCAACCATGGGGTAAGGAAATAGTATATCTATTATCTACTTGCAAATTTACTGTTGGATTAGCAAATTCATTTTATAAGGTTGATTAAAGAAATATCTCTTGTCGTCAAGTTCAACAGTTAATCTCATAGTATCGTTACATTCAAATCTTAATGGTCCACAGAAGATAATGGGAGCTAAAGTTGATAATTTTGTTGGTTACTGCAGGATGTTTACGTCTTACGAATTTATAACCGATTGGATGATTCTAAGAAAGGAGAAGTAAGTGATCTACAAACTTATCTTCATAATTTTTGTGTTTGAGATAGAACTAACCTTATTGCTATTTAGTCAAATTGAAAACTTGGTTACCTAGTCATTTGATATTTTCTTTTGGCATCATTTCACGCCTTTTCCCCTTGTGAGTTGGATCACCTAAAAGAAGAATTAAAAATTTTCTGTATTCCACGTCTAAGGGAATTCCCAACTGAAGACACACACACCAAAAAAAAAAGTCGCCACCGGAGGAGAAGAGACTGTTGAAATTGTTAAATCTGACATTTAAAGAAGTTGGACGAAAACAGGTTATTTCCTGCTTAAGTGACCAATTCTACAATTTGGAAAGACAGATCACTATCTGAGTGGCGAAATATCAAATAAGAGTCAAGTTCTTCCTTTAGTCTACTGTGTGCGGAAGGCTGAACATCAATGGATAGGCTCCAAGGAGATGCTCATAACTCCAACTTTCACCATAAGATGAACAACAAGACTTACTCTTACTATTTTAAATGGGTAGCACTTTGTTTCAGAACTACACAATGTATTGGCTTTAATAATAAAAGGAGAAGAAATACTGTATGATTCAGAGGGTATTCCTTTGGAAGTGCAGAATCTGCTCGCACAGCATCCAAAATTAATGGATATTCCATCTGACACTTCAAGAAATTCAGCATGGTGTTACAATTCCAAACTTACCTCATTACAAGATGAGCCCTAGGGAATATGAAATACTGAATGAACATATTGAAGAACTAATTTGCAAAGGACATATCCCACGGTACGAGTTCATGTTAATTCCTAAAAAGAGATGGCAGTTGGAGGACGTGCATTGACAGCTGGGCAATCAACAAAATTACTGTCAAGTCCATGTTTCCCATCCCTCGTATCAGTGATCTCTTGGATTGATTAAATGGTGCCTCATTTTCTCAAAATCAAACTTGCAGAGTGGTTGTGATCATCATATTCAGATTTGCCTGGGGATGAGTGGAAGACTGCTTATGAAGGACTTTTTGAATGACTTTGTTATGCCATTTAGACTATCTAATTCCTCAAGTACCTTTCTGTAACTTATGTATTAGTTTCTTCATCCTCACATGAGTAAGTTCTCGGTAGTTAAGAATTAGAATGAGCTTTAGATGGTTTGTACGAAAAGAGTGCACAGAAAAATAAGATTGAAGTGTTATTTTCTGACTCCTTCGAGTAAGGGGCTCTCCTTTTTTGAACATTTTACTTCTTCAACAAATAGTTGTTTCTTGATAGGGAAAAAACCACCAACCACTCATAGATGAAACCTAAACAGGAAACAATGTAAGAGTACTACACTGGACTAACTGAATCAATATAAACCTCTTCTGTTAGTGGAAACATTTTTCCATCTAATTTGAGAATTATGGTTTCTTCTAAAATTTCTCTTTATTTGATGAAATAATTTTTTCTTAGCCAAAGTCTTTTTGGTAACCGTAATCTTGTAAACTTTTGGGAATCAATTGGTGGCTTGTGCATTTTCTTTACATTCTCATTTTGGTGGATAAGATCAGTCTCATTGAGACACGCCTGAAAACTCGCCTAAGGCAAAGACTAGGTCTTCATGCCTTGAAAACACCCAAAGTGGGCACCTTTGGCAAGGTGCTCACCATTTTGTGCTTTTAGTCGCTTTGAAAATACAGGCACTTGCCTTCTTCAATTGTTCAATTATTTATTTATTATTATTATCATTATTTTTTTTTTTTAAAAAAATCTTCTTCAATTCTTTTATTAAGAAGAATTATCAAAATATGTAAAGATAGATTTAAAGAAAAATTAAAGGAAGACGAATTGAAGAAAAAGAGGAGTCAAAGAAGTAGAAACATAATGGAATATGCCATCTCTCTCTTTATTGTTAAGCTATTCATTAGCGGTTTATCAAAAAAGGAAAAGAAAAAAAGGAAGAAGAAAAGCAAGAAGAAGAAATAAGGGTTGAAATTTAGAAGGGAAGAAGAAAAGTCCATGGAAAGCTCTCTTTTCTTTCATATCTTCCTAGAACTGAATGGTGGGCTACCGGAAAGAATAAAGAAATCATAGATGCATGCTAAACAAATTTCCAAATAGAAATATTTTGACTCTAAATAAAGACTACTCATACCACTATTGTTTTACCTATTTAAAAATCATTTCTACTTGTATTTCTTTTTTCCAAGATTTTTTCTTCTTCAACATTATTTGAGTTAATTTCTTTCCAATCCTAAGTATTTGTTTTTGTTTATAATAATATTATTTATTATTTTGTTGATTGTACCTCACGTTAATTAGGCAATGCCTCTTTGTCGCTTATTGCCTTGAAGCAATTAGAAAGTTTGTTTCCTTAGCCTTGGGCTTTGAAAACATTGGCTGAGACATACTCAACTGCTATATTTTCTTCTCGCAACTAATTTATAGTTAATGGGGCTTCCTTTTTTTTCTTTAGTGGACAAAAATTGTTGTATGTATCTAAGAAAAAAATGTTCCTCTTAACTTAAGTGTGTGTGTGTTTTTGCTTAAGATTGCTTGTGCCACGGCTGGAGAGGTCAGAAAATGGATGGAGGCATTTGATCACGCCAAGCAGCAGGTACAAAAAATCTCAAGTGGAAGGTTAACAAATTTTCATGTCTGGATGGGCGATAAATGTAACCAAAACAAGCAAAAATTTATCATTGCCTGTTAACAAGAATGCAACATGGAAACTTTTTTGTGAAGCCTGACACTTGGTTCTGTTACATTGTAATGCCACAATTGGTAAAAGGACTATTTATCTGGTGTTTATTTAATTGACATTAATTTGATAGGCTGAGTATGAGCTGACCAGAGGAGGTAGCCCCCGAGACAAACTGAACATGGAGGAAGAGTAAGCATTTTTTTTAAAAAAACTCTGCACGGAGGTTTGCACAGATTCATTTTTTGGTATGATTAATTAACCGAGATTTACTGATTGGATGAATGCTTTGTTGTAAACTATGCGATAGTTTCGAATGAAGCCATGGTGCTTTTATTTGTGTGCAGGGAGAACTGCTTATCTATTAAGGGCAGACTTTTCTGATGTAGTTAGTTCTTGAGTTTTCAAGTAAAGATAGTTGCTTGCTCCCTGTATTTACAGTTAATGATGGCTGTGGACTGGTTTAGCAGGCTACCAGTTCTGAATCATCATCACCTAAAATGAAGATCAATATACCAAGTCTCAGTGGGAGATGAAACATTGAAGAAGTTCTTGATTGAACATCGATGTAGAGTACTTCTTCATATATGCTAAATCCTTGAAAATGAGGTGGTTCAACTTGTAGTTTACAAGCTTAGAAGGGTATGCTGAGTAGTTGGTCGAATGTTTAGGAAGTTACCTGTTTGCTTTGATGAGGATGATGCAAAACACGAATTAAAGAATGTTTCTTGCCTGCTAATTTCGGATATCTACTTTGTGATCAATGTAGGAGCTGCAGACAAGGTTCTAGGTGCTTTCAAGAGTGGTATAATTTTATGGACTCTTTTGGTTGACTAGATAATTGTCTCTCTAGTCTCTAGGAACCTATATTTAAGTTCTCACATTACAAGAACTACCATAAAAAATGAAGCCCTCTTAGCCAATGAATGTAATATTTTATCATGACCCTTTGGCCTTCTGAAAACGTTATTTAGGCCAAATATGCCCTGATTACTCTTGAGTCTTGAGTCCTTGCTCTCAATTAATAGGAACACTAGTTCGAGAAGCCAATGGACCAACACACTTAAGCAAAAGGAAACTATTTTGGACCACACTTTCAATAATGGTTGCAACTCTTTTTCTAAATAGAGAACCCATTTAGCAGAGGTGGTTTCGAAACTCTTTTCTTAATTTTCAGCATTTCTGCAGAGTAAAGCAGTTGTTGTAGTGAGATGTTGGATGACTAAAATCAAAGATGGGCTCCTCTCTTTAGAAAGGCTCTAAAGAAAAAAGACTGAGTTGAATGGAGCTCCATCTGTCATTCTCAACAATAGGATGTTTATGGAAACTTGAGAAGGATTTAGTCAGTAGAAATCATTTCCCTCACTTCAGCAATTTGCTTTTGAGCCTTAAGATCCCTAAGAATTGTGAAACGTTTATTTGGTCTCTAGCTTTCGGATGCTCAAATACTTCTCATAATTTAATCCAAACCTTGGCATAGTGCTTGAGAAATTGTAAAAAACAACTCCAAAAATTTTCATATTTCACAATTAGTCTCCTTTTTGTCAATTCGTTATAATAGTTTTTCTTAGTCTTTCCTTGCCAAGATCAACCTCGAGATTCAAATAAAAATTTAACTTCTTTCTCTCACCCATCCAAACCATCGTTGTTTTTGGCTTTTTTAGTGGAATCTCGACCAAGGTAAAGACGGGGATTGTATGCAGTTTTTCCCAAATCTCTATGCCCTTCCCACAGAATTTTTTTCAGATTCACTATTCATAATCCAACTTAGGAGAGCTGCATCTCAGTTTTGCTAATGCTAGGAGAACCAATGTTACATGTTGAAATTATTCTACCTTATGGAGATAATCCAGAAGAGTCATAGAAAATCTTCTTACATAGAAAGAAAATGGAGATTTTGGAGAATTTTTTTTGTAGTCTAATGATATTTGTAAGTATTTATGTTCCTATATCCTCACAGTGGGATACTGTTTATGTAAGTTGAAGTCCTTGGGACTTAGGGTTTCGCATCTTTATTTATTATTATTTTTTCTGAAGGTATTTTCTGTAAAGAAGAAAAACTGACATAGACATGTTGCTTTTTGGATAGATTTCATTAAAAAAAACTAAACAAAAACAAAAACCTAGATTCCCATTGCCACAAACCCAGATTCCCTGAAGATTATACTAATATAGCATTATAAATATCATCCTCAATTATCAGTAATAAAAATGGAATATGAAGGAATAATTTAAAAGCAAAAAGAAAATTGACATATCGAGATACCCTAAATCACAAATTTTATTCTTTCAAAAACTTTATTATAAAATATCCTCCTACTTTCTTCCCGAGTGATCAACAGCATAGCCACAGAACAAATCTGCCAGGAGAATAGATCAACCTCTTCTATAAACTCTCTGCAATTCAGGATGCGGGAAGGTTGATCTAAGAAAATATATTTTGCATCAATAGGAAAGAAATCATACCGATGGTTGATATTCCCTGTTTCAAATTACAATAAAGAAAAAATCGAATGTTGAATCGAGAACAGTTTATTTTGTGAACCTCACCATTATTACTTTGTAACCATGACCAGTTTAGAATTTAAAAGATTAATACCTGCTACTCTTGGAAAGTAGTTATAGTTAGACACATATTTGTGATATTGGTTGGATTTGGTTTGGTTCAATTGGATGTTCCAATCTGCATTTGAGTATCCTTGGTGTAATATTTCTTGGGTTTTCATATATTGTTGTTACTTTTCTGGCCTAACTTTGCATTTAACCAGCTTAACCCTCTACATTTCTTGGTTGGTTTCTTATAATTGAGCAACTTTCATGTTATGGAAGGATAAATCTGGATGGACACAGACCAAGAGTTAGACGGTATGCACATGGATTGAAAAGGCTAATAAAAATTGGACAAGGTGAGGTAGCTTGTGTTTTTTTCCTATGTATAGATGGTGTTCATTTTAATTTTACATGACCATTTGGTGAATTAAGAAAGCTAAATAGTTTAGAGAAGTTTTGCATGTTTGACATCAGTAATAATTTACCATGGTGCTACAGTTGCGCAAGTGCTTGGACATTCTTGTACTTGAATTTGTGAGAATGAAGGTTAATTCTCAGGTTTGGTAAACAATGAAATATGTTCCTTATCCCAGGTTGGCACACATTATAAATTCAGTATATCAGGGAGTAGTGCCAGATTGAGAAACCTAAATGATGGTGACTAGTTCATGGTGTTTGTGGTTGCATTTTTATTAAAGGGTTGCATACTTGTGATTCATCAAGTGCTTAGCTTTTGTTTCCCCATTTGATCATAAGTCATATTTAATACCTTATTTACCATGCATAGTAATTCTTTTTAGGGATAGTTGCAAATTTAACAATTAAATTCAAATTAATTAAATATATAGCACAATTTTAAAAAATTTGCAAATATAGCAAAATTTGTCAAATTCTATCAATGATATAAGTCCATCACTGATAGACCATGTTGCAAATATTGGTCTATCACTGATATACCATATGAAGTCTATCAGCGATACAGGTCTATCAGTGATAGTTTTGCTATATTTGCAATCTTTTAAAAATGTTGCTATATCCTTGATTATTATTGTTAAAATAGTCATCCATTGCAATTTCCCTTCTTTTTATGTAGAAAAAGAAAAGTTGATCTTGTAACTGATCTTGTGCTTTTATTCCCTCGCCCAGTTTACATACTGTTGCTTCTTTTTTTCCCATCAGAATCAAGAAGATTTTCATTCTTGCATTCATTTTACCCTCTCATGCACAGGTCCAGAGACACTTTTGCGTCAATCTTCAAACTTGAATACTCGTACTGGTTCAGATGGCTTCTTTGAAGGAGATTTCGGTGATGCACTTGAAAGACATAGGTGGAAATGTGTTCGCACATTTAACGGTACTAACATCTTAGTCAATTCATCTCTTAGGCAAAGGCACTTTAAAAGGGTGCAAATTTGAATTATGCATTAATTCATAATCACTGCTATCTGTGCAAAGTGTTATCTTGTGTTTCACTTCTTGGTGCTATGGAGTACACTGGCCAATGGGCCATATTCCTTCATAAAAACATGTACGATGTTGATTCAGTGGCACTATTGTGGCTTAAAAATCCTTTCCTTTTCAAAAAAATCTTTTTTCCCATGCAATGGGTTCTCCTTTTGACCCCTATAGCTTCATCAATCATTGCATTCGTCATCCTTTCTCGTCAACCTGTCTGTCTAATTTGTTTTCTAAAATTTTTAATTTACCCAAATCTTACTTGGCTTGAAGTTGATTGACTTCGTGACTATTAGTAAGATATTATTCTTCTGGATTGAAGTGTTTTTTTGTTTCAACTAGTTTAAGTCTTATTTGGCTTCTCCTTTTATACGCTCTTTCATTTTTCTAAAAAAAAAAGTTATGTTTCTAAACTAAAAGAAAAAAGAAAAAAAGAATAGTAAGTTTGTTCTATGTATTCCACAATGTTTACTTTTCCCTATTTTTGGTTTTCAGGTGTTAGAATTTTTGAAGATGTTGCTGATAGTAAGGTATCGGCCATTGCTATATCTCCTATCACCTAAAGAAATAAAAAAGTTACTCTGAGAAAACACATGTACATGATACACCAGCAGAATAGAAATTGATTGATGCAACTAAATTATTCTTCTTTAAAATGCCCTCTTTGATAATTTTCAAGCTCTTGCTTCAGCAATTTTCTCTCTTTCTAGAGTGGTAAAGGGGTTCTCGTGAAGTCTGTTGGTGTGGTCGACGCTCATGCAGATACTGTTTTTGATATAGTTTTAAACTTTGACTGGAGTCAGAGATATGAGTAATTTGCTAATCTCTTTCGAAGTTTCAAGTTTGGATTCAATGGTCACGGCCTCTGAATTCTGACTTTGATATCAATATGTGCAGGTGGGATACACTGATAAGTGACTTGGAACTGGTTGAATCTTACGATGGACATTATGATATTCTTTATGGGACAAATAATCCCACGTATCTTAGCCAGTAATGCAACAATACTTACAAATTGTTTACACAATTTAGCAAGGCTCAAGAAGTCATTTAGATCACTGCTAACATTGCCATGTTTACTTCTTTTTACCAATTCTATAGAAATATATTCTTTACTTTAAAACAAACTTGTTAAGGTGATTGGTTTCAGTTTCTTGCCTGTTGTCAATTTGCATTCAATTTTTCTTTCAGCTCTTTATTTATATATTTCGACACTGTGTTCTGATTGTAGATCCCAATGCAAAAGAGACTTTATCTTCTCCCGACAATGGTTTAGAGGACAAGATGGAACATATAGTAAGAGAAATATTGTGTACTATTATTATGCTACTCTGTTTTTGTTAAGAAGCAGCTCATAGTTCATTCATATGGTTTCTGTGATTTGGTGCCAGAGAGGCTGCTGTTAAACATCGATAATTATTCTTGTGGTTATTACTGTTGGAATACACCATATTCTTGAAAAGAGAGTTATATCGAATGATTTATTTATTTATTTTTGTTTATTCACAATCTTAAAATACAGTGTTCTTCTTGTAGAAATGGATATTAACAAAATAGGCGACAATTTGATGTTATGGCTTCTTGTGCTTGTTTTGTTACACATTACAATATAAAATGTTGTATTGTTGTAGAAAGAGTAGATAGAATTATGAGTTTATCTTTTTTGTAATCTGAAATTTAAGTTCTGCCACTGTTATGCCCATATTGCTTAGACAACCACACACAGCTGATCTTGCTGTAAAACGCTCTCTAGTAACTAAAAAGGTCACATATGATGTTATCTCAAATTCAGAACTTGTCCTATGGATTACCTGAAATAAGTCCGAATGTTAGAGGGTTGATATAATTTTAAATTTACCTTCACCATAAGCTTGCATTTGAGTCGATAAGTGATTCTATTGAGGTAGGAGGTTCAGAAAATTATGTGTTTGAACCTCCACAATGCTATTTTCTTTTCAATTAACATTGATTTCTACTTGTTGGGCTTTTTACAAAATTTCAAGCGTTATTTGGAAAATGTTAAAAGTATTGGTATAATTAAATTTACTCTAACTCTTCAACTTAAACTTTTGGGTCAATCGGTGATTTAACTTTGCATATGAATAGAAGGTTCTGTGTTCAAACTTTTGCAATGTTATTCATTTCACAATTAATATTGACTTCCAATTTTTGGGTCCTCTACATCTTCAAACCCACAAGTGGAGGGAGTGTTGGAGTTTTGATATATTCAATTTACCTTCACTCATAAGCTTCAGTTTTTGGGTCAATATGTGTTTTAACACCTACTTTATTGCTTTATCAGTGAATGGGTTGCAAAAGCATTTGAATTGTGCTGTTTTTATTTGCTAGCCTTGTGAAGAATTCTGCTCAAATATTTTGTTGGCCTAACCATACTTTCTCTCTGTTCATGCAGCAATATTGCAGGTTCCTTGCAGTCATAAAAAGAAGCCACCTAGATCTGGATACCGACGTTCACGGATTAACCGTATGAATTCTTTTTCCCTTGACTCTTTTCTCCCTACTTTTATGATGTGATTAAGGAGAAAGAGACTTTTATAACTATTTCTGTGTGTGTGCACGTTTTTTATTTATTTGTTTGTATTAAACTACCAATTCATCCAAAAGCTGAAGCTGGTGGTTAAAGGCAAATTTAATTATATATCACAAACAGTTTGTTTGTTTATTCTAAGGCTTGAATAGGGTGAACTAGGAGGCACAAACACATTAGTTTGGCTTGCATGCCAGACACATGTTGAATACTTAGACCCTCCAACACATATTGGACATGTATCGGAAACTTGAAACTTGTTAGTGCAATAAATGTCTAAACATTATTTGTACAAAGTCAGCATAGATCCCACTTGTTAGTCACATATCAAACACTTGTTAAGTACTAAATAGATACGTATAAAACAAAAATACATCAAACTCATTTTTAAAGCATATTAATGCATAAAATCACGGACTTTGAATTTTATTCCAGTGTGACATTGGTATATGTATGTGTATATTAAAAATATATATATTTAATAAACATGTCCTAGCTTTGGAAAATAATGTGCTGTTGTGTTCGTGTCGAATCCACTATTTGTATATCTGATGATTTATTCACTAATGTGCACATAATTCACACCTATCTGTATATGTGTCTATCATTGAATCCACTATTGTATATCTGATGTCTAGAATTCGCAAACAAGAAGCCATCATTGTCAAGATTGACTTTGAAAAGGTGTGATCATGACTTCCAGGATAGGGTGTTGGCAAAGAAAGGTTTTGGGTTTAAATGGAGGTTGTGAATTTGGAGTAGTATTAGATGAATGAGGCGTTTTTTTTAGAAAAACACAACAAAACTTTTCACTAATATAATTAAAAGAGACTATTTGATATGAAAACCCTAGGAATTGCCTAGGAACCCAATTGGTGAACCCCTAAATATCAAATCTTAAAACCCCTAAATCAATTTGACAGCAATCCAAAGAGAAAGACTAGAAGTGGATTACCTTTTGATCGAAGACCAAGAGATAAGGAGAACTAGTTAGTTCCTCACTCCAAGTTCAAACACTCCACAAGCAAAGTGAGCAAACTTATCTGAATGTTCTTGGCATGCAACCTTGGATCAAGTATTGCAAAAGGTGGTGAGAATTTCTATTGATAGGAAATACCCTAAACATCAATTGTCAAATACTAACTTGAAACAACCTACAGGAAAGGCTTAAATAGCCTTCCAATAAAACCCTAATGCATTGTGAAAAAACTATTAACCATACTTAAATGTTATTAAAAAGGATAAAAACTGAAAAAAATTTAAATTAGACCACAATTATGAAATAAAATTTAATTGATAATTTGATTTTTGGTTGGTTCATATCACTATTGCTCAAGTTACAAACTAGACATACTAATCCAAGTAAACTAGAAGATAAGGGGATCAACAAGCAGACCTAGATATCTCAACTAGGTTGACACACCCTTAAACGCCCTCATGATATCCCGATATTGAAATAAGAGCCAATGCTCAACTTAAGAAGGTACAATAAAATATAACATGAACTCATTAATTAGATAAAAAGAAAAGTTGAATCTAATCTAGGAAGATGAAAGCTCTTCAATTTAAACAGATGTCTTGCATTGAAAAGCTTGAAAATTGCTTGAGTTCAATCTTTTGCCTTGTTGTGGAAGGTTAAAGTTGTTTATGTCAGTTCTCCATGGAAATATTAACACCTTCGGTAGGATTTTGAGGAGGGTTCTCAATTTGATGGAGCCTTCGTGTTGCATTTGTAAATGGAGAGCAGCCAAGGATCTCTTGATTAAAGGAATATCCACTAGAGTTGTGAATTTGCATATGTAGCTTCGAGTAGTTTTTCGGAGTTTGGGTATTGGTTTGGCCAGGCAATATTTTATTATTTCCACTGTCATTGCTTGTTCTCGTTCTATAAATTTATAGTTTCAAGATGATTTTTTTCATGAATTGCGTTGAAAACTTTTATTTGATTTAATATAATTGTTTTTTTCCCTTGTAGCTTCAACGTGGGAAATAAGGTGCTTAAATACAGCTATGGGTTCAAATGCTCCAAAATGTCTTGTTACTCAAATACTAGAGATACAACCGGCAGGCTGGTTCAAATGGCAGAGAAATCACCCTTCAAAGTTTGAAAAGAGTGTTCCTTATGCATTGTTGTGCCAAGTTGCAGGTATGTTGATTACAAAAGACAATCATTGTATGTATTTTTAATTATTGTACTTTCATATCTGATTATATTTCATTACTACCTGTATAGACAATAGTTCGTTTGTAGCTATCCCTTCCAAGAAAATATTTAACAGAAACAACCCCCATCTCTTTGGAACGAACTATTAACTGCTCTGAGTTGTAGAGCATTTTTCCGTCCCTCTGAAAAGATGAGAAGACATCACAATCCTTAAAAAAGATACATGTGCTACTTCTCATTTCCAATTCATTTTGAGATGAAGCTCTATGTTTATCTAATATGGTATTAGAGTCCATGAAGTCCAAATACTGGTAAAAAAAAATAGCTTAAGAATAGTGAACTCAAAAAGTGGCACTTGTTATTATGTCCTTTGTCTGCTTTGCCCAAATAAGTATTCAGTATTTACTTCTTTGCTATCTGGAACCATGCTTTAACTTTCAATAACATGGCTTAATCTTTTTAAGTTTTTATAACAACACCTAAAAAGAATGAACTAGGGTTTTCATTCACTGGAAATTTTGTTTCTGGATTCCCAATTTTCAGGTCTAAAGGAATATGTTTTGGCAAATCCTGCTCTAAACTATGAAAACCTGCCCACTGTTGTCCGTTCAAAAATCTCAGATGGCTCTACTACGAACAGTGACTATGATGATGGAGAAGTGCAGGATGAATTTTATGATGCAATTGCTGCCGATTCATCATCTTCGGAAGAGGAAAGTGATAATGATAAAGAACTTAACAATAAGGTAGTTCTCTTCTTCATTTGAATTAGATTTAGGTTCATTTCTTAATCCCTCACTAATCATTCATCAAGATCTTGAGATTTTACGTCCCAAAGTTCACTTGCTCTGAAATTAAATGTCTTATTTACAGAAGCGAGAAATATATCATGTATGTATAGAAGGCCAAAAATACAACTCAAAAGGCAAAGGGGAAGAGAGAAATTTAAATGCTTACTTACTACTTTTCTATTACAGGAATTAAAAGTGAAGCTGAAAAATGTGTCATGGGCTATAGCTGGCTTTTCTTTGAAGCGAAAATCAGGTTTGTCTTTACATATGACCTTGTATTCTAAAAGGTGAAACTCAATTTTATAAAAACAAGTTGCTTACAAACTCATTCCAGTGAGTACACTTTTTTCCCCACAAGAAACTATGAGCTAGAAACTTTTGATTGTGATTTTTACAAAATGATAGACTTCATGGTTGACTTCTTTCCCTCTTTCTTTTGTTAGAAATACAGCCCTAAATATAATGGTACATGACTACTCAGTAAGGAAGGACAATATATACAGGATACAAATATAGGAGGAAACTGAGGTTTAGTTTGGGCACTGTCATATCTAAAATAATTTACATTTATCGTGCTTATAGAAAAATCAGCTGTAATAGACAAGTGTTTAGGGAATTTCAATTTTGAAAAGAATGGATAAAAAGGAAAAATTTAGAAGCTTGTTGGTAAGTCTAGGTGTTTGATCTCAAAAAGCTATTGTTGACCCATTTTTACAAGGGACATTTTTAAATATAGCATAATGAACCAAAATATTGCAAAATTTCATATTCTATCAATGATAGCCTCTAATAGAATTTGAAATTTTGCTATATTTTGTAAACATTTTCAACAGTTTTGCCATTTATAATAATTTTCCTTTTTAAAAAACAATGTAAATGAAAATGGGGTTTTATTTACATTAACATTGCATAAATTTTATAAAACGCTAGAAATAGTTAAATTTCTCTTGTAATTACTTTCAACGCCTGTCAAATTGATTAGAGCCTGACAGCAAAGAAATTAAAGAGAGAGAAAACTGGAGTAGAAACCGGAAAAATAGAAAGGGAAAAGTTTTATTTTAACAAGAAACATCAATTATGAAAAATGAAAGAGTAAAAGTACAAGCTACCAAAATCTACCAGAAGTAGACTTCAGATAAAAATAAATAAAGCAGCATCAAAGAACCAGAATAAAAAGAAGACAAGAAACCCTTACCATGAAGCCCCTCAATTATCACAAATATCATTAAGTGAGTAACACCCAAAGAGCTTCAACAAAAGGAGAAGTTGTTGTACCTTATATAGGGGCAGATGGGAGGATACTTAAGAGAAAAAGAAAACGGAAATATGTTAGTGGTTGGCCTAAGACCAATTCCTTATGAACCTGACTCCAAAACTCTCATGTTGAGTTGAAAATTTTCGTTGGGGCCAATCTAGACTTATACTCTTCATGAGCTCTTCTGTGGAGAGCCGGAGTAAAACTGTCAGTATTTTGCATCTGAATGGAAACATAGATTAGGGATATAATTTTACCTTCAATTTTTTCCTCTGTGAAATGTTGGTTTTCGTCCACATGTTTCATACAATTATGGTCAACTGGATTTGTTTCTATACTTGCTTTAGCTTGTTTGTCACACACTTAGACGCATGTATGCGTGTCTATCTACAAAGTTACAAGGGCATGCATATCCATACATTGTAAACGTTCCATATTATGCTTGTGTGTGCCCATGCGCATTTTGGCATGCATACTTATATGTTCAGACTGAGGCAGTGCTATTTTGAAATGACCAAGGACACAAGTAAAAAGTGATAGTTAACAGATAACTAGAGAATAGGTCGGGTCATTGTTATTTTTTTAAAACCTATTTTACATTTATTTTCCATTTAATTGAAAAAATATTTGGAAATAAATGAGTGATCATCATGGTTGCAGCTGTTGATGCTAATAAGGAATTAGATCCTAATGTTGCTCCTATCATCTTGGAAACAAGCCAGTTTCATGGTTCTTTGCAGAGAGGAAGGGATGAAAAGGATACAAACTGTTGGACTTCTCCTAGTGGAACGGGATTCATGATAAGAGGGAAAAATTACCTCAAGGACAACTCTAAGGTGGGTTTCTTTCTCATGTGAATTTAAAACATGTAAGTTCTGTTCAAAGAATCACTAGTTACATTTATTCACACACATCTATTACTTTGGATTTTGATGTTTCTATATTTGGTATTTTTGCAACTTTGATATAGTGGGCCTCTACAATCATCTAAGTTCATGTGGGTTTAAATTACTTGTACATTTGATTGTGGTTGTGCTGGATAGGCATACATTTAAAATGTGAGTCTTAACAAACATACATTATATTATAATAAATAAGTGTTATTCTAGGAGAGTTTTTTTTTGTCTAGGTATTATATTTTTAATTTATGTTTGATTTTTAAGATGTTTGCATTTATATTAACGCCACTTCTTTTATTATTTCTTCAATCTATTGGTTTATTTTTTTGTATCATGATTGTATACCATTCACGGAATGCATCCTTAATTTTCTAGTTCTTGGAGATGGAATGCTTCCTTAATTTTCTAGCTCTATCTATCTATCTATCTCTCTTTCTCTCCCCTTTCTTGGCTTCCCTATTATCCTCATTGTCTAGCTCTCTTGTACATTGAGTTTATTAATAATAAAGAAGTTTGTCTCCTTTTCAAAAAAAGAAAAAAGAAAAAAGAAAGAAAGGTCATTTGATGGAGTGACCACAAGAGAGGTTATAGTTCATGAAGAGAGCATTTTTATTGGCTCGTAATGATGACCTTCATGCATTTAGAAGTTCAGGTGGCAATAACACCAAGGTTGACCTAATAAGCTCGAAGTCTAAAGAAGAGAGAGAATAGAAAAAAAGGTTCCTAATAATATTCTTAAAAAGATTGAGTGGGCTTAGCACTTAGGAAAGTCTAAGGCCAGTGTGCTTTTATATTAGCTGACATGAGGTTCCATCTCAAAACTAATTGTCATTGAAAGACATAACTCATCTATTTTATAAGAAATGCGAGGTTTCTCAATCTTTTCAGAGTGGGTTTCTCAACATGTCCCCTCAAGAAGGTGCCTCTTTTTTGGATCATCGTTCTTGATTGAGTCTCAATTTCTTTTTATTGGACTTTGGAATACACGTTTGAGCTTTTTAGGCTATGATACAATAGATAACATGAGGTTCAATTTTGAGACAAGTTAGCAATAAAAGGAGTAGCTCATCTATCTTATAAGTAGTGTGAGGTCCCTTGGTTTTTTCAATGTGAGATTTTCAATGTTTTACATGATTATAAAGATTAGTCAATTTTTCAAAAACCATTGAAAGAAGTGAAAGTTGGGTGTATCCAAAAGGTTTTTACTCACATGGGCCTTTCTTTCTTCCTTTACCATTTTTTCAAAATTATTTATTTGAACAATTTTGTTGAAGTTTATTTTTAAAAAATGTGAGAAGGAGATAGGTGTAGTCCTATGAGCATAAATACGGCCTATAGACAAATGAAATTACAATAAAGAGGGTAGTCCTCACGAGAGATTGCTAAAGGCCTCTCCTGTATAATTTATGTAGATTCTCCAAGATGCTTCTAGATACAGTTAGTGTTTTCTTTCAATTTATTTTTACCACAGGAGTCCCTTTTTCTAAAGTGGGGGATGAACAAAAGCCCTCCAATCTAGACTGACAAGAAAAGTGGAGCAGTTACAAAAGGTCTTTGATGAGCACGAAACATCTTTTTAACCACCGGGCTGACAATCTCGAGAAACCAACCCTCTAGATGTTTTGGATACCATCATATGAATCCAAACCATTAACAATCTCGGGAAGGATGAATGTGGGAAGCATTTTTTGGACCTTATCTAATGTGTTTATATTGTTGAGAGCTACAGTTCATGGAAAAGATAATTTACCCTTGTTCGGTGTAACCCATCCCAAATCATGTTTACACAAGCCCAGGCCAAAAATCTTCATCATTGTGGAGGGCTAATGGAAACATCATTAGTTACTCTAGCCGGATCTCACATATTTCGGAAGAGAAGAAAAACTGTCCCCTTCTTCCATTTCCCTGTCAATGGAGCTTCTTCCTAGACATAGTCTAGTATTCTATTTTCTTGTAAATTGATTTGTCGTTTCCTTATAAAACATGATTCTTTATTTATGATTCATTTACTAATCTTGATATTTAGATATTAGTTGTAATTGATAGTTTCGTTAATGTTTGTTGAAACTAACAAGTACAATAAAAACATGCAGACTAAATCAAAAGAAAATAATGTCAGAGATGATTGTCCTTAGTTGATGTCTTTTGATATGCTATAGACATAGACCATATGATATGATCTCTTTCAGGTAATGGGAGGAGATCCTCTTCTCAAGCTCATAGCAGTAGATTGGTTCAAAGTCGATAATAGCTTTGATGGCATTGCATTGCATCCCCGGAATTTAGTTCAGGTATTTTCGCTGCATTTTTTCATCACAAATGGTAGGAACCCCTAACAGAAGAATCTATGGTGTACTGTATTCTTAATCTCAATCACCATATTTTTCCTTTACCAAAAACTGCATGCTTGATGCCTTTCAGTTTACATGTTGAATTTACATGATGTAACTAAAGGAAGTCAGGAGCTCTAACTGATGGTCTTGTTAAGTAATTTCACCTTAGAAATTGTCTGTTTCTATAACTTCATTATTGAACGGGTCAATCAGAGAATCATGTAATCTTTTGTTGCACTTCGGAAAAGGTCTGTTATCTTAAGCACACCATAAAGCTAGGTGACTGCATTTTTGTTACCGTGCTGTTAATAAATCACTGCTAAAAACCCAAAAGTTTTTAAAAGAATGAAGGTGTCTAAGAAATGTGCAATTGCTGCACTCTCTTAGGTCATTTGATCAGAAAGGATTAAGTGTGATTTTTAGAACAATTTTTATGATTGAGATGCTATATACGTCTTCATTCATTCTTTTTTTTTCTCGTGGAAACACCACCTAATATCCCAACAAAAGAGCAAATGTACCTCTTTAGGATAGCACTGGAAACGTGAAAATATAATGATCTACCAATAAGAAAAAATAAAAAGTAAATACTGAGCTAAATGTAGACAATTAATGGACAACTACTATTCACATTTTGAAAAGAGACTCAACACTCCTCTCAAACTTGTTTGAAGATGGCCTTCATAGCTTGTCAAATAGTTTGTCAAATTTGGAAAAGACGTTTAGTTGAATTATTAATTTGTCTAACTATGCTAGATCTATGTTGCCATCAAGTTACTTGCATCCTTGCCAAATGATTACCAAGGGCAACTTGTTGAATTCGACTCCAAGGTTGACCTGTATTCTATATACAATCAAACTTGAAGAACGTAGAATTGTATTGTTTAAATAGATTACTATGTTGTTTAGATTACATATTAGTCTTTTTGATTCTTTTAGCTATTAGTTAATATTCTTTTCTTTCCTAATTATTTTCATTTGCTGTAATATCTGTTTTATTGTAGTTATTCACCATTATTAGGTCCTTTGTTGAATAAGAAGATTATTTCTCCCACAATTCCATTAAGCGTAACTATTTCCTTTCCAATATCAGTCAGAAGCTGGAAAGAAGGTCCCCTTCATGCTTGTCATTAATCTCCAGGTATGCACAATCATCTACAATTCTATATTTATGATTGAGCTTATTTATATTCTTTTATAACTAAAAACTTGGTTCTAGAGCAGCAAGACGACAAACATGCATAGTATGTCTTTGTTTTTTAGCTTATTTGTAGGTATTAGACATTATAATCTCAAGAGTTGAGTTGAGTGGTGAAGAGGTCATTAGCTACAGCCTACAGTGTATTTTAAAAGCTTGGATTTTCATCTAGTGCTTGCGCATACTTATTTTGATATTTTTCATGCCCCATTTATGCATTATTTGGTATGAAAGTTCTCCCAAGATCGAATTCTTCTTAGAGCGCTCAGTCACGAAGGTGTGCATTAGTACCAAAGATAAGGTGCAAAGAAGATATCCACTCATTTTATCTCCAAGTAAGCATGCCATGCACGATGTGGAGGAAGAATGTTAGGACCCTTGTTTCTATCTTGATTTTTTTCTAGCAATTACTCTTCCTACATCTTGGAGGCTTTCAATGAGCCTATGTTTTTTTCTTTGGAATAAAAGAATAAAAAGAGACTAATACTAAAAAGTATAATAATACAGAAAATAAATACAAACCAAAAGGCGATGAACAATAACAAAGACTACTTAAAAATCCAACATTAGGATGACACAATAAAAAATGGCATCCACAGTAAATATCTTGGGTTGAAAACTCTTCAAACTTATTGGATAGAGAACACCATGCATAAGACTTTAGACAAGTCAAATCAAACCAAGCACGTGAAGTTTGAGCAGACTTTTAGAAAACATCTTGATTTCTTTCCATCCAAAGCTTGAAGAGAATGGTCTTGACAGCATAACCCAAAGTAAATACACTTTGAGAATTCCACTCAATACCACATAAAGGTTGGAACTCATATGCCTTCCGAGAATCAGAAAAAATCCATGGGAGAGTGAAGACATCAAATAACAAAAATTGACAGCTTAGATAATATAAACAATCAAAGTAAATGTGATTAGAGATTCGCCTTCCTTGAAACATAATGAACAAATTGATGGCATAAGACATTGTGACAGTTTCTTTTCTGCGAACTTTCAGGTGAACTGAGACTGCCATTAAGCGTAAGTTTATGTGTTCTTTAATTTGTGTCATCACCCCCCTGCCTTTACCTTTTGGGTCATCCATTCAAAAATCAGAAAAAGATCATATGGCTTTGATTGCTATAGAGAAATATATGCACCTTTCATGGCACTATGGCGTCTTTGGCTCTTTTATTGATCCAGTTCTATTTATTGCTTTACAATGGTATATGTTATGTACATGCACCTTTTTTAGATTGTTGTCTTCACTCACCCATGGCCTATGGAAGAATAAAATAGATTTCACTTTTAAGGATATGCAAGAATGATTTTCTAGGCATTTTATATAGACTTTATTTCTTTGTGGAAAAAATATATTATGTCCATTTACAAGTAGGATGTGGAGGATGCACATTTGTTGTCTTTAATTGTTTAAGGCGTGTAAGTTACTAAATTTAAACACATTTATACTAATAAAAAAGAGTACAAAATTAGTTATTTTTTAAAGATACTTTATTGAACATCCTTACCATTTTTTTGTTCTCGAACTTCCGAGAAATGGTATGTCAGTTTATCTGAGATGTTTTATGTTCTTCTTATGTTGATTTCTGTTCAGGTTCCAGCCAAGCCAAACTATAGTATGGTTATGTATTATGCTGCAGATAGGCCTGTAAACAAAAATTCTTTGTTGGGTAAATTTGTGGATGGAAGTGATATGTATCGAGATTCTAGATTTAAATTAATTCCCAGCATTGTTGAGGTACGGAGTCTTAGCATTTATATTTCTTATTCTTGATGACATACAACTAATGATTAGTTTAATCCAACAGGGATATTGGATGGTTAAGCGTGCAGTTGGAACAAAAGCTTGCCTTTTGGGCAAAGCAGTTACATGCAAGTACCTCAGGCGAGACAATTTTCTGGAAGTAAGTAATTCTAACCCATCCTTAATAGTATGCATTGATAGGCAGGTGCAATTTTTGCTAGAGAAGCTCTACGGCTTCTTAGACAGGCCAAGTTGAGAGTCAGTTGTCTACTGGTAAAGCAAGTTAATGTCAAGCTCGAAATATTTACTTTATATATAATATGTTTCACATTATTTACCTTCACTGCATTATCCAATGTTGAGTCCTTCTAATGCTTGACTAGTAGATTACTAGATGTCGTTGATAACAATGTCAACCCTCAATACGTCTTGTGCTAGAAGCAAGTGTAGGAAGATTCAATTATGTGAGAGCGAGGAGAATGTTTTGTACGTGATAGGCAATGAATTAAGTGTAGTCTAGTCCCATAATCCTCATTTTTATACACACAAAGAAGAAATTAAAAAACTAAAACAAGAAATGCCACATGGCAGCGTTTTATTAGACATCAGCTTGGGCTTGCGCTGCACCAGGCTTTGGGATTTTTTGTGTGTGATTACGAGATCCATCTTTTAGTGATGGCCTAATGGACAAACTAATTTGTTTGGGGGAGGCACTGTTAGGAGTTGGTGCTTGTGTAAAAAACTGTAACATTCGGTTTCGTAATGAGTTTTTTTGTCCTAGAGTCTCCTCTAGGAGAGAGCAACATTCATCTTGAACTGCTCAAGCTTTATAGATTTGTTCTATTGTTCATAGTAATATCAGAGGTCTTTTGAGCCATATCAGAATGTAATACATATTTTAAAATATGTTAGTTATTTTACTACATTTCTTCATAAATATCTTGCAGATTGATGTGGATATTGGATCATCAACAGTAGCCAGGAGTGTTATTGGCCTTGTCCTTGGATATGTCACAAGCTTAGTCGTTGATCTTGCCATCTTAATCGAGGTTAACACTTTCTACTTAATATGTTTCCGCAATCATATTTCAAAATCCAGTGTGCTTCTCTTCAAATGTCTTTTATAGGCACTCTCGCCCCTTAAGAAATTAGGAAAACAATGAAGGAAATAAGAGTTGTTCTTATTTGTTATTTTGGCTATGGCTATATTGGTAGTCTGTCTACATATTTTAATTGGTTAATTAATTCATCATTGTAGTTTTTATATTCTATGGAACAACATATATCAGTGGCCTCATGTGATCAATCAACTGGTTCTTACTTTTTAATTTCCTGACTATTTGCAATTCATTGTATTATGGATTCTTACAAATATTTACAATCGCAGGCAAAGGAGGAGGAAGAATTGCCTGAGTATATTCTCGGAACAGTTCGATTAAACCGTGTGAAGCTTGATTCGGCAATACATTTGGAAACTTGAGGTCTCTTTAAGTTGCATTTACTGAACTTCACATTCATCCATCCATTGTGATATGGTCACTTTAGTGAGGTTTTATGTTTGGTAGCATGTTCATCCTCTTATAATCAACACAAACAATCGTTATCCCTATTTTACTTAATAACGAGAATTGAACTATAAACATGTCTAGATTAAATTACACGTATATTTTCCTCTAATTTTGAACATGGTTTTTGGAAAGTATTTAACCTAAACAAACACACACACATCATCTACATCGTATCACCATGTCCATGTTGTATTTCCCATATGTTCCTATCTCATCTAGCTCATTCCAAAGAGGATTAACATTTCATTTGGTTAATTGACTGATCTATCATTAAACAAGTCATTCAATTATTTGATTGGTTAAGTTCTCTTACTTTTTTTTGTTACTATAATCTACATCACATTTATTTTTCAAAAAAGTGATTGGATTGATGGGATTGGCCTCTCCCTGTTACTGCTACTGCTGGAAATTATTTCACATTGTTCATGACTTTTCTTGATTGTTCCTCTGCTTTTGGATTTTTGCCTCAGAATTCCACCACCTTAATCTCATTAATATAATCTGATTTTTTTTATTATTATTTTTTGCTCTTTTTTCATATATATTATAATGATTATACTGTTGCAGGGCCAATCTTTTCCATCTTGAAGCTTACAAAAATTAAAGAGAGAAAATAAAAGAGGACCCTTTCTCCTATCACTTTACCCACTCCCAACCACTCTTTGCTTTACTTTATTATCATATCATTGGGCAAAACTTTAGGATGATGAATGATTTAATTCCCATAATATTTATCTTATAATTTTTTATGTAAACATATTGATATTTATTTGAATTCCTTGTATTTTAATATTTTTATATTTATAAACATAAATTGAAAAGTTGATGAAAACGGTACAACTTTTTTTAAATCCCTTTTATATTCACACATTGGTGCATCCACCGAAAATTATTTTAAACGACAAAACTTCTAAACATATTTACAAATTTAGCAAAATATCATAATCTATCTATGAATGAAAATTGTGATAGTTCCATAAATTGTGATAGTATAGTCCATAACGTGATATTTTGGTTCATTTTGTTATATTTGAAAATAATTTTAATAACAATTTAACTAATTAATTTGATTTATTTTGATTATTTTCTTCATTGGTTCTAAAACACTGCTTTTTTTTTTATAGTAACATGGGTTACATACAAATTAAGAAGTCAATTGTAAATGAGTGTAAATAGAAAAATTGCTAAAATTATTCACAACTATAACAAAATTTTAGATTTTATTAGTGTTTATCACTGATATAATTTAAAATTTTGTTGTATTTTATAAATATTTTGGTTGATATAAGTTAAAATTGTATATATATGTGTTTGTGTGTATATATATACACGAGATAGAAACATTTGTGAATTTTCTAACTAAATTGGTTTGAATGTACTCATGTTAGGATTAGAACGTTTTAGAAAAATAAATGGTTTCCATTTAATATCAATCATAAATGAGTTTTCAAGTGTTTCAACGTTAATAAAATTAAAGGACATCACAAAATCCATACGATGCATAAAGTACTCATCTAATCGTAATCAATTTTTTAGATACAATTTCATGTCACTAATATTTAAAATCCGTACCAAATAAATTTGATTATGCCTATCGAATTGGCTAAGTTTTATAGACTATAATATTCTATGATTAATGATAGTAGATGAAATAATTGTATGAAGTAAAGTGAAGTGAGCATCAAAACATGGTTACAAACACAATTATAGCTTTTCTTTTTTGTGTTATGATTTGGATATCAAATCAATGCCACCAACGTTCCTCTTTCTTTTAACCCTAAAGAGTATTTTATTTTTGCTGTCAAATTAAATCCCTTTTTCCCCTTAAAAGATGTGTTTTTCTCTTCACCTCTTTCCCCGAGGCCGCACGATGCCATTCTTTTTTTGTTAATATACACAAATTGCTCTCTATAGGATTCCCTATCTATTCTTCCCCACAGAACAGAACCATATATAAATTTCAAACAGTAAATTATTTAAATAAACAAAACTTCCAAAAATATTCATCAACCTAACAAAATTTCACAATCATAATAGACCGAAATATTTGTTGGTTTGTCATAGATGGACGATGATATTTGCTATAGTTAAAAAATGTTTATTTAAAATCCTACATTTCTAAACAATTTCATGTAAAATTTATGATTGTATTAACTAAACCTCTAAACATTCACAAATTGATTAAATTTAAACTCGTATTAAAAAAACGGTAATTATTCTGTAATACTTTAGTCTATATATATTTGAGTATTAATCAAATTGATTAACATATGAAAGTCTAGAAGATTAAATTGGTCAAAATTATAAGTTTCACGTAACATTATATTGGTGACAAAATATGGAGGATGGCGTGAGTTGACACACTAACAAAAAAAAATTAAGAGTTTAAATTAATACTATAGTTAGGTTAAATTTTTAATTAATCACGGAGAATTTGATGTTTGCATTAAAAAATATATACATATTTGACAATGTTATTAATTGTGCATTTAAACGAACTCATCTTTCTTCACCTAACTAAGGTTTTTAATATTAGTTCGGATCATTGCAACCAAACACTAAAAAATAATATCGTATCAATTATCATTGAACTAAGCATAATTTAACGTACAACTTTTTATTTCATTAATCTTTAATAGTTTCAAATTTTATCAAACCAACTTGTTTAGGTACGTTTTAAAAATGATGTAAATTTGAATTTAAAAAGTGGAGTGAAATAGGTCACGAGAGATGAGTGAAATTTTGGTATATTGAAGGGAAGGAGACAATACTTAAAAGCACAATGGACAAAATTTCTTATGTCTTTTGTACTTAAATGTCAATTTCCCTTTTTCATACCTTTGCCTTTTGCTTCATCCCCTTTTTCTTTCTTTCTTTCTTTCTTTTTGTTATCTAAACTTTGTATTTTTTGTTTCTCAATAATTTTCTCTTCAATACACAAAATAAAATGAAGCCTAAATTGCAATTTTGGTCAAAAGTTGTAGTCGAGTCTTTATGTCTTGAAATTAAAATTTAGTCCATATGATTTGATTGCAAACATTCATAAGTAGTTTTCAGGGTAAGCAACATCATATAGACTAAATTTTAACTTTAATTTACACTCGTACCTTTGTGATGTGTCAATTACAACATTATTCAGATTTTTTGTTTGAGTGATATATCGTGTGAAATTATGATTTGAGTAAATTGAACATATAAGTACTTATAAGTTATTGTAGCGGTCGAGCTTAGGAGGAAGACATGATTGAGTCGAAATCATATATGAATGAGAGAGATTTTGAGGTCATTAAAGCATGGTTATGGAGGAATTAAAAGAATTACAAACTACTACCTATACCAACAAAAAACTTCTTTCTTTTCGATGACTAAATTATGAGAACCTCAAAGTTAAGCATGCATAATTTGAAGCAACTTTATGTTGAGTGGTCTTTTGAAATTATTTCGATGCACGTGTACGGTGAGAACAAAACAATGCTGAAAGAATTTGCGTTGGTTTGTAAAGACAATTTTCGTTCTTAAAATACTTTAACATGAGCAAGAATGACGTTGCCCGATTGTAGAGAATACAAGAAAGGATTGAAATCTACAAATATCTATTATCGATAGAATGTGAAAATTTTTTTATTAAGCTTTGAATACTGAACATAAAGTTAAAAATTCAAATGTGTCTAGTAGACACTCGTGAATGTTTAAAGATCAAATAGAAACAAAACTGAACACTTAAATTCAAACGACTTAGTCAACAAAATTTGGCTAAGTAAAAGTAGAAAAAGTGAATTAAAAATAGTGTTAATCGAATTGATTTAAAGCTCTCATCCAATTAAAGAAAAACTTAGATGTTGGTTAAATTACTAATTTTGCCCTTTCATGTAGCTTTTATCACTCCATGCATTTTGAAGCTTAGCTTCATCATTACCATAATCACAATGTTAATTATATTAAACGTTGTGAAGAAGAGAGACCCCACCATATAAAAGGACTTTAAAGTAATCTTCATTCTATTTTATGAGCTTTTTAATTATTTATTTCATATTATTTTCCATTCAATAAACATTACTTTTATGTATTAAATTCTTGTGATTTAAACATATTATATTAAATTTACTAATCCAATCACATTAATTGTCAACTTTAATTAAAAAGCAAACCAATGAAAAACAATGTAATTAATTAATAAAAATGTTAAACTTTTCATCCATAATTTAATGGGAATATGAAATTGTAATCCATAAATTATAAGATAATCACCGATCAACGATAAAATCAATAATATTATATACTGATAGATTTTTATTAATGTCTACTATATCACTTATAAACGATATTTATAGACAACGATAGACGTATGTTAATATTGATTAGTAGATAAATATGAAATTTTGTTATGCTTTGTCTTATTTGAATATGTTCATAAATTATATCTAAAATATTTTTACAATTTAAGATTATGGCATTAGATTTGGAAAGAAGTTCATTTTCACTCTTGAGCTTTTAATTTTGTTCAAAGTATACCATTGGTTAGTATTTTTTTTTCCTATAACTTCTATGGTACGGCTGAATTTTCTTTAATACCATACCAAGGATCGAGCTTCCGACTTATAAATTTTTTTTTTATTAATTATCATTAAACTAAACTTGATTTAATTTGTACGAGAAATTAATAATGAGTTTTACTAATAATATTTAGGTGTTGATAAAAGTGGCTGGCAATAAAAAAGGAAAAACAAAAGTGTATAAATCAAATTGCATCAAACCCATCTTAAAGATCTTACACTCCACACTCTCACCTCACCTAAAATTCAGCAAGAACTTGAACATACATTACCTAAAGTGGACCAAGCATTTGAACTTTATTTTGTTTTCTTTCTCAATTTAAATAAACATAAAAAGAAATTCCTCAATATTTATGGGATTTCATGGGGATATTGTTCAAATTCCAACTCCAAATTTGTGATTATTATTATTGGATTCTCACCCCTAGAGAAAGAAAGAAAAAAAAAAAAAAGAGAAAGAAAGATGCTTTCAAATATGCAAAGCTTTATTCCAAAATGACCAACACCATCTTCATACAAAAACATCTCAAGGGACCCATCTTGCTCTTAAAAAGTAACTCTTAATATTCCCATCCAATGTTTCACAAATTTAAATCTTAAATTTAGTTTCTATGAATTTTGAAAATGTAAAACTTATAGTCAAATATAATAAAATCGTTGAAAATATTTAATAAAAAAATTAGTTTTTTATCAGTGACAAAGATTGTTTTAGAACAGTTTCTAAGATGAACAATTTTATCAAATTATAGGAATATGGAAAGCATGAGGATAAAGCTTTGATTTATTTTTAATTAAATGAACAAAAATTGTAATTTAACTTTAAAATAATCACACACTCTGTAGTTTTTTTCATTCATTTCCATCCTTTTTTATGGAGCTTTCTCCAGTCCCCATGCATTTGATTGCCCCATAAATCAAGCAAATGCAATTTATAGAAACCAGAACTTGTTTCTTTTCTGGGTTTTTCTCTTTTTCCCATTTCTCCTTTGTTGTAGTTTGATTGAGTTCTAATGGGGGGTTGTAAATGCTTGTGCTTTTATCTTCTTGTGTTCTTGTTGTTCTGTGTAGCAGCTGCTTCCACTGATCGTTACTCCGAAGCACTTTTAAGCTTGAAATCTGAATTTCTTGATGATTTTGGGAGTTTGAGTGATTGGATTGTGGATTCTAGAGAAAACCCATTTGGGAAAATCCATGGATGTTCTTGGTCTGGAATCAAATGCGACAAGAATTCTACCATAGTTATTGGAATCGACCTTTCAATGAAGAGGCTTGGTGGGGGGATTTCTGGTGAGCAGTTTCATGTTTTTAAAGAACTTGTTGATCTTAACTTGAGTCACAATTATATATCTGGGAAACTTCCTGTTGGAATCTTCAATCTCACTAATCTAAGAAGTTTGGATATTAGTAGAAACAATTTTTCTGGTCATTTCCCTCTTGGGATTTCAAGTCTTCAAAACTTGGTTGTTCTCGATGCTTTTAGCAATAGTTTTGCTGGGTCATTGCCTGTTGATCTTTCTCAGCTTGAAAATCTGAAGTTCCTTAACTTTGCTGGGAGTTACTTCAAGGGACCAATCCCTTCAGAATATGGTTCTTTCAAAAAACTTGAGTTCATTCATCTTGCTGGGAATTTTCTTAGTGGAAACTTACCTCCTGAATTGGGTAAACTCAAAACTGTAACTCATATGGAGATTGGTTACAATAATTTCCAGGGTAATCTCCCATGGGAATTTGGTAACATGAGTAACCTTCAATATCTTGATATTGCAAGTGCAAATCTCTCTGGTTCAATTCCTAAAGAATTTGGAAATCTCACAAAGCTCGAGTCTCTTTTCCTTTTCAGAAACCAACTATCTGGGTTCTTACCTGATGAACTAAGCAAAATCATCTCTCTTGTTAATTTAGATCTTTCTGATAACCATATTTCTGGTCCTATTCCAGAAAGCTTTTCTGAGTTGAAGAATCTTAGATTGTTGAGTGTTATGTACAATGAAATGAGTGGTTCTGTTCCAAAAGGCATTGGAGAGCTTCCTTCATTGGAGACTCTTCTTATATGGAGCAATCAGTTTTCTGGGTCACTCCCAAACAACTTAGGTAGCAACAAAAAACTCAAATGGGTTGATGTTTCCACAAACAATTTTGTGGGTGTTATCCCACCAGATATTTGCCAAGGAGGTTTACTTTTTAAGTTGATCCTGTTTTCAAATAAGTTTAGTGGTGGACTTTCCCCGTCTCTCACTAATTGTTCTTCCCTCGTTCGATTACGGTTAGAGGATAATGTGTTTTCTGGTGATATCTCTCTGAATTTTAATGATCTTGCTCATGTCTCATACATAGATCTCTCTAGAAACAATTTTAGTGGAGGAGTTCCTTTAGATATAAACAAAGCATCCAACCTTCAATACTTGAATATCTCTCATAACCCACAACTAGGAGGTGTTTTTCCTGTAGAAACATGGATTTCACCTCTTCTTCAAAACTTTTCAGCCTCTGGTTGCGGTATTAGAGGAAATCTTCCCAAGTTTCAGGTCTGTAAATCCATTTCTACCATTGAATTGAATAATAACAAACTATCAGGAAAGATTCCAGAAAGTATTGCAAATTGCCAGGCTCTTGTAAGGATGGATTTGTCTTACAACAATCTTTCAGGTCATATACCTGAAGAACTTGCTCACCTTCCTTCTATCAACATCCTTGATCTATCTCACAATGATTTCAATGGAACGATACCTGATAAGTTCAAGGATTCATCGAGCTTGCTTTTACTAAATGTGTCTTACAACGATATCTCTGGTTCGATCCCGGAAAAAGAAGTGTTTCGATCAATGGGCAGGAGTGCATTTACTGGAAATTCAAAGCTATGTGGAGCACCTTTGAGACCATGTTCAGGTTCATTGGCAATGATTGGAGGCAAAGGGATGGGGAAGTTTATACTCATCCTGATATTGTGTGCAGGTCTTGCTATAATCACGGTGATATCACTTTTGTGGATTTTCTTCGTCCGAAGAGGTAGCAAAGGTAAATGGAAGATGGTGTCGTTTACTGGACTTCCTCCATTCACAGCTAATGATATTCTCAGGAGTTTCGACTCTACGGAATCTAAGGAAGCGATATTGCCATTGTCTGCTTCGATTTTCAAAGCAGTATTGCCGACTGGAATCACAGTGTCGATAAAGAAGATAGATTGGGAAGCAAAAAGAATGAAGACGATATCGGAATTTATAACTCAATTAGGTAGTTTGAGGCACAAGAATTTGGTCAGATTGCTGGGGTTCTGCTACAACAAACAAATGGTTTATCTTTTGTATGATTACTTGCCCAATGGAAATCTAGCAGAGAAAATTTCAACAAAAAGGGAATGGCCAACTAAGCTCAAACTCATTATAGGCATAGCAAGAGGAGTTCACTTTCTTCACCATGATTGTTCACCTGCAATTCCCCATGGAGACTTGAAGCCAAATAACATCATTTTCGATGAAAACATGGAACCCCGTCTGGCTGAATTCGGACTTCGATTTCTACAACAACTAAACGAAGATACTCTTCCCTTATCGTCTACAACGAAAGGAGGAGGTACACTCAACACTCCACCAATACACATTTCTTCTCTACATTTCATGAAACACAAACATTTTCCAAAGTATAGTTTTACTATTCTGATTTGTTCTCATGTTGGACAGATAACTTCAATAATGCAACAGAGGAGGAGCTGTGGATGGATGTTCATAGTTTTGGGGAGATCATCCTGGAAATTATAAGCAATGGACGGTTAACGACGGCTGGATCAAGCACACAAAACAAGGCAAGAGATCTTCTATTAAGAGAAATATGCAAAGAAAATGGGACTAGCTCTCCCAATTCATCACAAGAGGAGATAGAACAAGTTCTTGATCTAGCTTTGTTATGCACGAGGAGCAGGCCATCCAACAGACCATCCATGGAAGATATCTTAAAGCTGTTATCAGATATAAAACCAGAGGTAAAAATCATAAGACTTTGAAGAAGAAAGTTGTTTGTAGTTTTGGTTTCAACATCATTTTTACCCCCAAAAAGAAAAATGGAACAATGTAGATTGTAAGATTGTAAGTTTGTAAGTAGTAATTTTATACAATTTTCTGTGCAATATTATATTGTTTCCACTTTTTTGGTGTATATTTTTTTATATTAATATCTTCTCTATTCTAAACATACTCCAAAAATTGCTCTAATTTAAGGTAATTTAAGGTTAGGAGCAATTCAAGTAGTACAATTTTTAATACAAATTCAAATTAAAAGATTGTGTAAAAAAAAAAAAAATCAAAACTTTAGACTTAAATAGGTAAGTTGGCAATATTCTAATTTTCTCAATTTCAAGCCACAATTCCATTAAATTCATGGGTTAAAAAAAAAAATCTTGGCCATATTTCAAATAATTTTTTTTAAAAAAATCAAAATTCACTTAAAAATTGACATTGGATTGTATTCCAAACTTCATATAACATTTTAACTACATTTATGTCCAAATGCATAGTGTGATTAATTTGGCATATTAACTGAAGTCAAAGTCAAGAACAAATCACTAGTATTTTTTGTTTCAGCTTATCGTTTTCGAGACTCGCCCACTCATACACGTGCACTAATCTCGAGCATTTGTTGAGCATGAAATTTTGACCAATTAAATTATGTCACATTATCACAACAAATATTTGATAATTATATTTTATTGGATTTTGATAATTAAGTTTACTCAATCCAACCTAATTCAAGTCCAATAAGCAGATTTGTCAAGTCCAAACTCAACAAACAAATGAATCCAAGTCTAATAAAGTAAATGGGCCCAAACCCAAATTCAAACTCAATAAGACAAATGGACTTAAGCCTAAGTCCAACAGGCAAATTGGTTAGAGTACAAGCCCAACAAGCAAATGGGCCAAAACCTACCTAAAGCCCATAAAAATTCTCTATTAGACATTTGTCATTCATTTGAGGAGGTCTTTGATTGAAAGAATAATTTAAGCTCTAAAGTACTGAAACTCGGAAAAATTGAAAATTCAAACTTCTACAAGCTCTCAATTGAAGATTCAAACTTCTACAAGCTTTCAAGACGTGCAAGTTTGTATTAACCTCGAGTGCAAGTTCGTATCAACCTCGAGTGCAAGTTCGTTTCAACCTTGAGATCAACAACTTTTGAAAGATTGAAGACTTAGAAGATTAAACTTTCATTGAATTTAATAATATCGAAGTTCAAATCAACTTGCAACGACAACAGAAGTTCTAAGTATTCAGAAAGCATCAAATGAGTAAATACTAAAGATTGTATTCACAACATTCAATATTTATCAATGTAGCAAAGTTCAATTTTATGAAATACATTTATTCGAAATCTCGTGTCAACAATATCCTTAATTAATTTTAATTAATTTGGAGTAATTTGCTATATTTCGACTCACCCCAAAATATAAACTAAAACTAAATTACCAATTAACAAAGGATTAAAATAGTATTTTATTAAAAAAAGAAAGGAAAAAAAAGTAACAAAATGGTATTTTAATTAAAATAAAAAATAAAAAGGAAGGAGGAGCAAAAACCACGCGCGTCGATTGGGGCGTGGTTTACAAGCAGTGATAACCCAATTTCCCTCCAAATCCATTATTCCCGCCAAAACTAGACTCAGTAATAAGCCTCCGCCTCCATTTCCAAGCACCGAACCAAAAACCTCAAACCTCAAACCTCCGTCGAGAGAGTGAACGAGAGAAAGAAGGGTTTCAAGAGGAAGAGTCTTAATTTACACACACAGATATGTCGGGCTGGGATGAAGGAGGAATCTACTACAGTGACCAAGCACAATCCCTTGGTGACGGAACCGGCATCGGCCGAAGCGGAGATGCCGACGACAAGGCCACTCATCACTCCGTCCTTCGCAAATTCAAGGAGTTCATTCGTGGGTTTGAAGCCGACAAGAATGTCTTCCCCTATAGAGAAAGCCTTCTCCATAATCCCAAGTTTCTTCGCGTTGATATGGAGGATGTTAACGCTTTTGACTCCGATCTTCCGGCAAAGCTTCGATCTGCTCCTGCTGATTTCTTGCCCTTGGTATGGTGGACTTATCGGATCCAGTTCTTGATCGTTGGTTGTTAGGCTTTATGAGGTGTTAATTGATTTGTTTTTGTTATTTCCCTCTTTTGGTAGTTTGAGACTGCTGCTGGGGAGGTTTTAATGAATTTGAAGACGAAGGTGGCTGGTGAGACTGGAGAAATGGTGGAGCCAGTGCCTGGTGATGTTCAAATTCTGCTAACGTCGAAGGAGGATTCGGTTTCGATGCGGTCCCTTGGGGTTAGTGAATGTTATCTGTCTTTTGTATTGAAACAGAACTAGAGCGTGACAGAACTAATGGGAATGGAAGTTTCTAGCTTCAATTATAGGCTAATATGTATTAGTGCTTGTCGGTGCTGAGTATTTCTACATTCATATGCAGGCACAGTACATTTCAAAACTTGTTAAAATATCTGGAATCACAATAGCTGCGTCAAGGACCAAGGCAAAGGCAACATATGTGACCTTAATTTGTAAAAACTGTAGAAGTACAACACGAGTTCCGTGTCGGCCAGGACTTGGAGGGGCAATTGTCCCTCGATCATGTACTCATGTTCCTCAGGTATACCTTTTACTGTCATTTTCTTTGAATTAGTTAGGTTATGTTAGTTCTTTTAACTACAAATTTTATGTGGTTTGAAATTCGTGTAGCCTGGAGAAGAACCATGCCCACTAGATCCCTGGATTGTGGTTCCTGACAAGAGCATGTATGTTGATCAACAGACTCTAAAACTGCAGGAAAACCCAGAAGTAAGGATTTCATTGTAACGAATTATGGTGAAGATTAGTTTTTCATGTTGCTTATATACAGCAATTAACGATATTTCTTCTGGATAATGAAGGATGTCCCAACTGGGGAACTTCCTAGGAACATGCTTCTGTCAGTAGATCGTCATCTTGTTCAAACAATTGTTCCAGGCACTAGATTGACCATCATGGGGATATACAGTATCTACCAAGCTTCCAATTCTTCTACATCGTGAGAACAATCATTCTTTGATGTATATGACCATTGCCTTTTCCGAGTCTTTCTTGTGGCTGATTTTTCAGAACTTAACTTTGCAGTCACAAAGGGGCAGTTGCAATCAGACAGCCTTATATCAGGGTTGTAGGCATTGAAGAATGTAATGAAACAAACTCCCGGGGCCCTGCATCCTTCACAACAGAAGATGTAAGTGGTACAATCATCGTTGAAAATTTGATTGAATGCTACCATCTTGTACACGATATTAGTGCTCATGCTTATACAGGCAATATGTTTAAAGAGGCACACTGATGTAATGTAATATATAGTTAATTTTTCTGCCACCAAACAACTGTTCGATTTTGGCATTTATTTATGTCAAAGTATCTTGACTTTCCTCGTAGTTGGATATTGACAGCACGTCCTTTCAACTTATCTTCATCTAATCAAATATTGATGAGGCAAGTCTCATTTTTCTAATTGATAAACATGGTGGAAAAATTCGCAGATAGAAGAGTTCAAAAAATTTGCTGCAGAGCCTGATGTCTATAAAAGCATATGTTCAAAGATTGCTCCCTCTATATTTGGTCACGATGATGTGAAGAAGGCCGTAGCTTGTCTTCTATTTGGAGGATCCAGGAAGGTATGTCATGGACTATATTGTTTAACTTCAGTTATTAACTGGCTTCTATTAATGCTCAACCTTTTCATCGAGCAGAATTTGCCAGATGGGGTTAAGTTGAGAGGTGACATAAATGTATTACTCTTGGGGGACCCGTCTACAGCTAAATCCCAGGTTGCTTTCTTCCAGAGGTCACGTTGATATAACATGAAACACTACCATAGTATGTCACTTGTTATAGCCCATATTCCCTTGTATTAATTCAAATCCACAAATTGTCCTACCCAGTTTCTCAAGTTTGTTGAGAAGACAGCTCCAGTTGCTGTTTATACTTCTGGAAAAGGTTCATCAGCTGCTGGTCTTACAGCTTCAGTGATACGAGATAGCAGCTCTGTGAGTGCTCAATTTTATTTTGCTTTCTGCTTATATTGTTTTAAAGTTTGGTTTTGCATTGTTTTCTATAAATATATTCAATAAATGTGTGTGTTTTTATTCAATTTCAAAAGCTGCCTAATCTTTTTCCCCTTGTTTGTGCAATCCAGCGAGAGTTTTATCTTGAAGGAGGTGCAATGGTTTTGGCTGATGGAGGTGTTGTCTGCATTGATGAGTTTGACAAAATGAGATCAGAGGATAGGTAACCTAAAGGATTTTTTGTTATATCCATCTAAGTTCCTTGATTAATTTTGAAATCATCATTCTGCTTTTAGAGTTGCTATTCATGAAGCCATGGAACAACAAACAATATCAATTGCTAAAGCAGGAATAACAACGGTTCTTAATTCTAGAACCTCAGTGCTTGCTGCTGCTAATCCTCCATCAGGACGCTATGATGACCTTAAGGTCTTTATCATATTCATCATCTACAATTGCCCCTTTATGGGTTTCTTAGTGGCCTAGCTTAATATGCTGTGTTTGTTCATATGCATTGCAGACAGCACAGGATAATATCGATTTACAGACAACAATTCTCTCCAGATTTGATTTAATTTTCATCGTTAAAGATATAAGAATGTACAGTCAAGATAAGGTAACTATAAGGCTTACTTGAAATGCCATTTTCCCACTTTCATGCATGGACTTGGGCTTGCCTCTTTTTGCTGGAGTTCTTGTCAACTTAAGAAACAACCTCATCATGGAGTCTTTGGTAGGATAGTGACGGAGTCTTTGGTAGGATAGGTTGTCAATTTTATCCCTTAAGCACGTTTAATTCTTTATCACTAAGTTCAATTGAAATTGGAACACTTTTAAGTTATAGTATCAGGCTACCCTTTGCTAATGGCAGTGGCTTTATAACAACTACAGATTATAGCAAGCCACATAATAAAAGTCCATGCATCTGCTGGTGCAACCTTGGGTGAAAATAGAGCTTCCAAAGAAGAGAATTGGCTAAAGAGGTGAGGGAAGTTACGGAGAGAAAGTAGTCGTTTATATTTTATTTTGCCTGCTTTTACAATCCTTGTGGTTGCTCAATTGTCTGCATTGCAATTTTGGTAGGTATATTCAATATTGTCGAACTCAATGTTATCCTCGTTTGTCAGAATCTGCATCTACAATGCTACAGAATAACTATGTCAAAATCAGACAGGTATGTTTGAGCATAGAATGTATTTCAATTTTTAAATTAAATTTGCTCATGAAACTTGAACTTTGAATGCTTAATCCTCCAGCCATGAAATTTTGCCTCAACAATAGTTTAGTTTTGTTAAGATATATGCTTAATCGTCCCACATTGTAGGACATGAGACAACAAGCAAACGAAACAGGGGAGGCTGCTGCAATTCCTATTACAGTAAGGCAGTTGGAAGCTATTGTAAGACTAAGCGAGGCACTTGCAAAAATGAAATTGTAAGTATTTGTATCACTTAAGGCCAATTTTTTCTCATATCCTCTTGTTTCTGAATTTTGCCTACTTAAAAATAAAGGGTGGACAACATAAAAGTGAGCGTGATTTAAATCGTATAAATTTCTTTTGTGTGGAAGCTTGTTATATTGTCAAGGAGTGAGGAATTTTTGTCAGTCATGAATTTAAGAGGTAGCTTGTAGTGTAGTGGAACTTTTATGGGAGATGCACTAATTTTCTCGCTTAATCATCAGCGCTGTAGTTTTCTATGGATAGCATAAGTTTTATACTTGAATTAATATAGATCTGAAATGCTTGGACTTGTTGAATATAATTCCTTGTAAATTGCAGTCCTGATTACTGAAAGTAGGTTTTGGTTGTGTTTTCACAAGTGAATGAAGTTTATAGCTTGTTACGGATTTGCATTTGGCGTTGGGTACTAAGAAGCTAAAATTTTGCAACTGATTATGCAATGAAAACAAAAATGTAGGGTGTGGTTTTCGTCATTACGTTTTACATTCTAATGTTATCATCCAAATGAAAATTGGTTTCAGACATTTTTATTTTAGCCACTTGGTAGTAGAAAAAGACTAGATTGATTTTGAGTTATTTTTATTGACTAACTTGAAGTCCACTTTTTGGCTAAGGCTTAGCTATTGAGCTAACTAATGAATCCCGATTAATCACTAACGAATAAAATTTTGGGTTTGTTATGAATATTCTAGATATAAAATTTCCATTCTTAGCATCTTTTGAACTATTTTGCGTGAAACGGTCCTTATATTGCAGATTCCCCCCTGCTTCGATTTGACCTAACAATTCTTTTACCTTCATCGATAAAATGATATCAGGTCCCATGTTGCCACTGAGGAAAACGTGCAGGAAGCTATTAGACTTTTTACTGTGTCAACAATGGACGCAGCACGCTCTGGGATTCATCAGCAAGTAAATCTGACTCCTGAAATTGCCAATGAAATAAAGGTTGGTCCAATACACAACCACAACACTGATTCTCCTTTCCTTGTAATCTCACCAGCTATTCTCTAATTATTTTGTCATCCTCCCATAAACAGCAAGCAGAAACTCAGATAAAGAGAAGAATAGGAATTGGCAACCACATATCTGAGAGAAGACTGATTGACGAGCTCGCCAAAATGGGGATGAACGAGTCAATTGTAAGCCCCTCTGAACCAAACAAACATTACAATTCTTAGCATAGATACTTGCTTGCACTAAAAAGCTTAGTAAATAGTCACAAGGCACCTTTTGAATTCAGTGGATAGAACTATTATCGAGACAAAGACGAGGAATAGAACAGTTGTATGTACTTGGAATTCAAACATATGCATCATCTGATTATCATCTGATTATCATGCTATAAATGTTTTGGACAGGTGAGAAGAGCTCTAATTATCATGCACCAGAGAGACGAAGTTGAATATAAAAGAGAAAGGCGTGTAATTTTCCGCAAGGCATAATCATGATAAGTTAATTTTCTTCCTTATATTGTGCCCTCTTTGCATTGACATGACAGTATACTTCTGACCTTATGTATTTGTAGCAAATGATATTTTATTATAAAACAGAAACATCAGTAAAGTGGCATTTTTATCTTCTCAACCCCCTCCATTACAAAAGCTTCTAAAGCTAGAACTTAGAAAGAGAGAATACTAGTGTTTTCATTTTGTAAGGATCAAGAATTCAAGATGGAGTTCTTCTCTGTGCTACCTCAATTATTATTATTTTGCCCAAAGGAGAGGCACCTCTAGTTTATTTCTAGTTGAAAGTGGGCAGATAGTCGTATAAGCTTCTTCCTTTGGAGTAAATGTAGTACATATACCCCTTCAACTAAAATAGATAATAGTATGAGCTTTGTAATAATACAACTGTCCTTTTCCTTTGGGTTCAAATATAAGAGGGGACTAATTGAACCTTCCTTTAATTTCGTTGTAAGAAGATGATATACACTTCAAGTAGCTGAGCTATGCTTGTATTTTAAAAAAATTGATTGCTCAAACTCTACATAGCAATATCAACTTTTTTGACTGGATATTACGTGAATGATATATATAAATATATTAGTATTGAAAATTATTTACATTTTTGTTGTGTTTAATTTGTTCTAAAATTTTGTTAGCTTAATCATTTTTTTTACCAAGATCAACAATTTGTTAACTTATTGATTGTTAGGAACAACGAATGACATATTTTTATGATGGTATAATATTGTTCACTTTAAACACGAACTCTCGTTACTTTACTTTTGGTTTTACTCAAAAGGTTCCATACCATTAGAAACAATTGTCATATTTTATATCACTAATCATTTATATAACTAATTTGAGACTCTAATGACATCTATACCTATCAAATCCAAAAACTTATAGTATTACGAGGATGTTATATTTTTTAAAAGATTTCATACCATTAGAGAGGATGTTATATTTTTTAAAAGGTTCCATACCATTGGAGATGATAAGAGCAATAATTTTATCAAGTAAGCAATAAAGGAGAAGCAATAATTTTATCAAGTAAGCAATAAAGGAGAAAAAGTTACTATGAAGTTGGGAGAAAAAGTTACTATGAAGTTGGCTTATTTTGTGGAAAGAAAGTTACTATGAAGTTGGCTTATTTTGTGGAAAGAAATAAAATGAGTCTAGATAGCATCTTTAAGAAAGAAGGAATCTTTAAACATAGGGATGTAATAGAAACTTTAATCAAATTTCAAGGAATGATACTTTTTTTCCAAAACACTTCTTTAGCACCCAGACTTTCTAATATTTGTTTTGACTAATGTTATATTTTTTAACTTTTTGTTTGAACTATGCATTTATCTCCATAAATAATAATATTATTAAATTTCATATAACTATCAACACAATAAATAACTCATAGTACTGAAATCTCTTTCAAAATTCATTGAAATTTTAATCACTTCACAAACAATCCACTATTACATAAATGAATGTTTGAACTCCCTAAACATTCCTAGAATTACATATATTCCTTATTCTGTTATTTTTGCCTTTCTTTTCTTTTCTTTTCTGTTTTTTTTTTTTTAATATTTGTTGCAACTTTGTTTAAACAAAAAAACAGAAAAGAAAAAAGAAAGGATGCAACAAATCTTTTTCTTTTGCATCCATCTTTATGATCTATAGGAGAGAGAGAGAGAGAGAGGGAGAGAGGAAAAAAGAAAAAAGGAATGGTGTTCCAAAAGAATCAATTATATCCATCTTTCTTGATAGTCTCCTGAGATAGATAGTCTATTCAAACTAAACTTCTCTGAGCCTCCAAAATCTCTGTTTTTCTTAATCATACATTCTGACTCATCCTGTAAGAAACACAAAGTTTTGTTTCATAAATATATGTATATTTGTTTTGATTAAAACTTTGGTTAATCAAATGATTTGTTAGAAGATCATATTTTGATCATTTCTTAGTTTGTATTTACCTGGCAACTTCAGCTCTTCTCTTTGCTTGTTCTGCTATCTCGGAAAGCTCTCGGTAGCTACTTGTGTCGCTAAATAGCGCTTCCGGTTTCTGTAAGCCGTGTAGTGTACGTTGTGCTAATGCCCATTGTGCCTCCCTTTCTCCTTTTCCATAATCCTTCTTAGTTGTGAATGCAGTCTAGTAAAGAAAGACATGAGTTGAAGAGTAAGACTAAAGAGTCGAGTAATTCGTGGTTTTGAGAGTTTCGACTCAGATGAAACTTTGACAAACCTTGTTTTGAAGCATATTATCCCAGGCCTTCCCACTCAATGCGTAGCGGATAATGAACTTGAGTATATCAAGAGGGAAGTATGTGATGATGCTGTAAATCCAGATCACTCCTGCCCATCCCCAACCAACGCCATGAATCCTAGCAAAGTCCCATTCGGCATACACAGCGATGATAGTTGCCAACTGACATAATCACGACAAATGCTTTAAGATCACATATGTGAATCATATCGTAATTGGAAGTTGCAGGATGGGGAAAGAAAACACCACTCACAAGCTGAGCTATTAGGAAGGCTCCAACTAGCAAAAGACCGGGGCGTTCTACAAAGGACCAACTCCTCGATCGCGTCACGAAGATGAGGGCTTGGCTAATGATGCTGACTTGGAGGTAAAGAGCAGAGTTAAGCTCAGCTAGATTTTCACTGATGTGCTTCACCCCAAATGTTTTCTAGAAATGAGAGAAAATTAAGTATTGAATCAAGGTGAGAAAGTATATTTCAAATATTTTGTTTTCTATATATTCTTGTCTTAGGGAATTTAGAATTGTGTTCTTGTTTTCTTACTGGAAAAAAATCAGTCTGATATGCTAGCCAAAAGAAGACCACAGTCATGACAGCCATGTATGTTCCGAGAACAACACCGGTGGCAAAAATTTCGTTTAGCTTCCATGAATCAGGCATAGGTGATGGCTTCACCCTATCCTTGGAGATGGTCATGATGGTTCCATCATTCAAGATGGCAATAATCAAGACCATGAAGGGTGAGAAATCAAACTTCCATATTAGAGCTACAAGCAAGAAACCCAACACGATTCGAATCGTGATGGAAACTGCATAGATTGTGTAGTTTTTCATCCTTTGAAAAATGGCTCTACTTGTTAGAACTGCACTCACGATCACGCTTAGACCTGGTTCCGTTAAAACAATATCTGATGCACCCCTTGCTGCATCTGTTGCATCAGCTACAGCAATTCCAATATCAGCTTTCTTGAGTGCAGGGGCATCGTTGACGCCATCACCAGTCATCCCACAAATGTGCTTCCTCTCTTGGAGCTTTTTCACAATCTCATACTTATGTTCTGCAAATTCAAACTTGATAAGAACATGGACTCATTTTTTCTAACGAGGATAATATGATACATTGATTTCCTATATTTTGTGTTCGAATAAGTTATTACCTGGGAAGACACCAGCGAAACCATCCGCCTTCTCAATAAGTTCTTCAACAGGAATGCTAGCAATTGCTTCATCCTTGCTTTGACCAAGTAAGGAAGATGATGGATACATATTGGTGCCCATACCGAGCCTGCGACCGGTTTCTTTTCCAATGGCCAATTGATCTCCAGTGATCATCTTAACATTTACCCCGAGTTCGAGTGCCCGACGAATAGTCTCTGCACTATCATGCCTTGGAGGATCAAAGAGGGGCAACAAGCCCACAAAGTCCCATGGTTCTCCAGTACTCTCCTTAGTCTTCTCTAGAACAGTCTAAAATAAAGATGAAGTTTCTAGCTTTAGTAATTCTTATTCCATAGCAACATTCATCCATAAGTGACACACAACCATGACAGCTTACCTGGCGTGCGACAGCTAGAGAACGAAGACCACGGTCAGCATAATTGCTGATAATATTATGAGCTTTCTTCCTTCTTTCCCCTTTGAGGTCACAAAGGTCGATGATCTGATTGACCAGAAAGCAAGTTAATCAATATATTCAAAACTTGACAACAAACGACAATGAATCACATTCATTACCTGTTCGGGAGCACCCTTGCTGCTTCTATGCCAGTTTCCATTACTATCAATGTAGGTGATAGCAGTGCGCTTCTCAACAGGATTGAAAGGCAAGAAATGTACCTCAGTGATCCCTGATCTTGCCTAAATCCCCCATGTAATAAAAGCCACCACTTTAAGTTAACTTACAAATCATATATAGGATAAGAATTCATTGGTACGAAACAATGAATGTTAGATAAAGATATGATTTACCTCTTTAGGATCACCCAACATCCCGACGATCGAAGCATCAATTGCATCCTGGTTCTCCACTCTTGAAGCTCTTGCGGCCAATAGAAGTAATGTGTCTGCATCAGTATTCTTTGAAAATACCTGTTTCCAAATCCTAGCTATGATCAAAAACTTTATTCGAAAAGCATTGAAAATTTATCTCGAAAACTATAGTAAATTTTTGTTCTTACTTCAACCAGAGTTTTGTCCACCGTCAGCTTGTTGAGGGTGAGAGTTCCAGTTTTGTCACTGCAAAGTACATCCATTCCTGCCATTTCTTCAATGGCTGTCATTCTTTTGGTAATAGCACCTTGCTCCGCTAGACGGTGAGAACCAATAGCCATGGTCACTGACAATACCGTCGGCATGGCGATTGGAATGCCACCAATGAGAAGAACCAGCAAGTTATCAATTCCCTCTCTGTATGCTCTATTTTGGATTGGGTACATCACTAAGATCTCAATGAGCATCCCAATAGCAATGGAGCAAATGCAGAAGTTACCAATGGCTGTCAACACCTGATTGATTGAACAAACAACCCATCATCAATGTTGGCTTCCCAAAAATGTTTAAAAGGTAACAATAGGTTGATTATAGAATTGAGCAAAAAAGCAAAACTACAAAAAAAATACATGCCCAAAACACCCAAAATATTAACAAATATAACACTAACGCAAAAAAATTATGTATATCTCAAAGTCTATTAACGAAAGTGTCTACCATTGATAGATTTTGCTATGCAATATTTAAAAAATATTGTTAAACACTTCATTATTAGACCTAAAAGTGTTACATATTGCAATTATCCAAAAATATATAACATCTTCACCTTTTGGAAATGACCAACTTGGTTGGTGCTATCAACAAGATGAGCTGCCTTGCCAAAAAAGGTATGGACACCAGTGGCAATAACAATAGCCTCAATTTCTCCTTGTTTACAAGTCGAGCCCGAGAAAACCTCATCACCCGGGTTCTTAGTAACCGGCAAGGATTCGCCAGTGAGAGCAGATTGATCGATCTTAAGAGGATCTCCTTCCAAGAGTCTTGCATCAGCAGGGACAATATCTCCCAACTTAATACTGATTAAATCACCTGGTACTAAAATAGCTGCCTCTTCCTCACTCCATTTTTCATCTCTCAAAACCTACAAATCTCCATCCAAGTAAGTCTATCTCACCAATTATATATATATCCATATATAGTGGAAAGAAATGACCAAAAATAAGGAAAACACATACCTTGGTTTTGGGAGCAAGTCCTGCCATTAGAGCAGCAGCTGCATTTCCTGCATTGTTCTCTTCAATAAAACTAATGGTGGAGTTGATAATGAGTAACACCACAATTCCAACAAAATCTTGCCAGTCCGGAGGCTTTCCCTACATTGTTAATTAGAACATGTGAGGCCAATACTGAACGTGAAAGAGGAAACTAAGAAGCACAAACACTTAAATTTGAGTAACTTGTCTAAGCAACAACTTTGATGCTTTCTACCACCACAGAATACATGTCTAACTAGAGTCAGACACTAATCGTACAAAGTAAATATAATTATAAGTCCAACATTTGTTAGACACGTGTATCAAACATATGCTAAACATAATAAGTCAATGCAAATAGTTAAGTAAAATGGAATCTAATAATATAGTTGTCTTTTGTACAACATCGATCAAACTCATTTTTTGTTGAGACAATTACAAATATAGCAATCAAGCCCAAACTATTTGTAGATATAACACTCTAAAGAACTTGCAAATTATACAATAAATTTTAGATCAAGTTCTCATAATTTATCAATTATATATCATATTGTTAATAAAAGTTTATCAACACGAGAGGCTATCACTAGTATGAGTCTATCAACGATATATCAGAGATTGATTTGCTACCTTTGTTATCCTCTTAAAATATTGTTATAAACTTGATTATTAGAGATTCAGAAAGTAGTGTGTAACTATGTTTGAGTCTCACATGTATGTATTGATGCTAGTTAGAGAGGCGAAAGGCGAAGGAAAGAGAGAAAATAGTACCCCTCCATTGGCCAAGACAATAGCCATGATAGCAGCACACTCCATGACCCATGAAAGGGGATTCCACATGAACCCTAAAAACTTGAGGAATTTGCTCTCTTTTTTCTCTTCAAGTTTGTTAGGGCCAAAGATTTGAAGTCTTTTTTCTCCTTCATCAGATGACAAACCATTTCTATTGCATTTCAGTTGCTCAAATACCTCTTCAATTGGAATCCTCTCCTACAAAAAGCAAAAAAAAAAAAAGGTACTGTTAGATAACCATATTTTTGGTTTCTCTTGTATCTTACTTTAGTTTTCAATTCCTTTTAAAAAAATTTCAAGTTCTTAGTCAAATTAGACTTATAAACTATACTTGTAATTGTTGATTTTTTCTTTTTTTTTAAAAAAAATTTGTTTTTGTTTTTCAAATTTAACTACGAAATCAATTTTTAGTTATGAGTAACGAAGAAAACCATGACAAAGAAGTAAGAAAATAATCACAAATTTCAAAAGACCAAATACAAAAGTGAAACAATTGTGTCAAACACACCTTAAATTAAAAAAAAAAAAAAAACTTTTCTTTTCCATCGAAATTTGCCTTGAATTTTGAAAATATAGATATAGTAAGACAAAATGTGGAAGTAATGTTGATATACATCCACATAATTTTCAAAAACTATAAACAAAAAACCAAACAATTATGAATCGTGACCTAAATATATTCGACTTACCAGGTCAATATTCTCGTTTCTTACATCTTCCAATGAAATATTAGTCATCTTTACCACACCAAAATCCAATTTTTTTAAAAAGGAAACAATTTCTCTCTTCCTCTCTCTCTCTCTCCCCTCTTTGTTTAGGCTCTTCCTTCTCTCTCCATTAGGTTTGTTTTAAAGGGAAAGAGGAAATACAAGTAAAATGATCAAATGGGATTGATGTTTAGGAAAAAGAAATGTTGCAAAGTGCTTGTTCAAAATTGTGGCTTTTATAGGAAAGTTAAAACACTTGTGAAAAATGAAGAGAAAGAAAAGGCAAGAAAATGAAGGCCAATGAAAGGCATGAAATTCCGGAGATTGCCAAGACATTGACAGCTCCAAAATGCCCTTCAACTCAAAAATTAAAAAAAGAAAAAAGAAGCTTAATTACTAACCATCCATACATTAGAAAGAGCTATTTTATCTCTCTAAAACAAATTCTAGGGCTTCAAATTTGGAGCTTCCAATCTCTCCATTGTCCACGTTTGTCTTTCTAAAAAATAATTAATATTATCGATAGTTTCTCGTCAGTTTCTCGTGATAAAAAAAAATAGTTATTTTTTGTTATTAAATCCTTTTTAATTGTGCATGTCAATTAAGCTATACTTACTTAAACGATATTTAATGAAAATTAGTGTGTATTAAAATATATCTAATTGATCTTTAAACTTTCAATTTTAAGCGTGATAAGAAAAGCCCAGAAAGAAATTGTTTTCTTTTCTTGTTGGATTTTCATATCATAATTAACTTAGGTCAATTAATTCAAGAGAAATTGTTGTAAACGACAAAAGTACTGTTCAAAACATTTACAAAATACAATAAATTTTTTTGATTTTGTCGTTGATAAACATTGATAAACTTCTATAATGTCTACCAATATAGTTTATCATGCTTATCATTGATAAAATTTAAATTTGTTTTATATGTATATTTTAAATATATACGCGATATGTAGACTTCTACTATAGACCTTGTATACATGCTCAATCTTGAATTCTATGGACCCTTATTAACCTTATAAGGGGCCTAATTAATACACCAAAATGAGACATAAAAGGCAATAAAGCAAAACAAGATATAAGAAGTAATTACAAGAAGCTTTTAGACGCTTCCCATTCAAATATGTGATAACTAACAAAATCACACCTTTAACTCAAACATCTCTACATCCCTCTAAACTCTTAATTGTTTTTCGTCTCAAACCCCCATAATTTTTTTTTTTGATGGAAGAGGTATAGCCATCTTTTTTAGTGGAGAATTTAGAAGTATGAATTGGACTTCAACTTTTTAAATTGAAGAAGTTTAGGCGTTCTTTGGATTAAAACGTAAGAGTTTGGTTGAAGAGCACAAAAAATAGACAAAGTAAAAGCTGGTTAGGATATAAGAGTTGAAGGTTTGAGTTGGGACTTCCAACATTTGGTTTGAGGCCTAGCCATTCTTTGGATTACAAAGTAAGAATGTGGTTGAAGTGTTCGACAAATTAAGACATACATAGAATAAGAGAATGCAGATGTTTAAAATCTGAGATTGGACTACATATTTATGTTTCTGCCATGGAAATTCCTTCCACCAGTCCCAAAATGACGTCGAAGAAATTTTCAAAGATTACACCGCCTGCCGTGATGCTCTTTTGTTCGCGCCCTTCATTATCATCTTTTCTCTCTCTTTTCTCTTCTTCCCTTCTAACATTTGCATCACCGATTTTCCTTTTCCTTTTCTTCTACTAATTTCCTTATAATAGCTATATAAACATAAACATCTTTAATTATACATTCCTATATACATCATCTTTAACATCTGGACATCTTTAATTATACGTTTCTATATGTGGAGCAATACCAGTTGTTCGAGGCGGATCTCCGTAGTATCCTGATTCTACCCGTTAAATGGATATTTTTAATTGTCCCGCATATTTTGTTAGGACTAAAATTAATTTTATTGGTTATAAATAAGATAGTTGCAAATTTAACAATTAAATTCAAAATAATTAAGTATATAGCAATATTTTAAAAAATTACAAATATAGCAAAATTTATCAAAAAATTTCAATGATATAAGTTTGTCACTGATAGACCATACGAGTTTATCATTTATACAAGTCTATCAGCAATAACTTTGCTATATTTGTAAATTTTTTTAAATATTGCTATATCCTTGATTATTATTCCTAAAATAATCATAATTACAATTACCATTTATAAATATATTATTAAATTCGTTTTATACATCTATTTGAGTTCTAATTTTATTATGTAATTGTCACCAAACACATTTGAAAGCATAAAATACACTATGTTTTTCAATTTTCGGGTTTTCGTTTTTCTTTTAAGATTCGTAGTAATTACTTATGTGAAAATATGAAGAAGCTTACGTGCCCATCTCTCACCTTTCACTCCTCTCTTCTCAGGCTCGACCATTCTGCCCACCTCTCACTCCTCATGTGCATACGTCGTGTCGGAGAAGAAGAAAAAGTCTAAGAAAAAAGATGTGTCGTGCAATATAAGAAATCGGAAAAGAAGACGCTTAGTAAAGGAGAAACAACGCTAGGGAAGAAGAGGAAAAAAGAAAAAAAAAATCCTAAAACAATAAAGAAAAGTATTGTAATTTCATGTGATCATGACATCCGATGAAGAACATTTGACGTCATTTGTCATTTTGGATGTTAAAATGAATCTTATGAACAATTATTTCCAAATTTTTTAAAACTTTATTATAGTTTCATATAAAATACGGATGAACATTTGACATCATTTGTCATTTTGGACGTTAAAATGAATCTTATGAACAATTATTTTCAAATTTTTTAAAACTTTATTATAGTTTCATATAAAATACGTAGAAAGTTATTGTGTCAATCTTATGAATATGGTCAAGCTAATAAATTTTTAATAGTATAAACTAAAGCAAACCTTTTAAATTACGATGAAAAGTAGAAAGAAGATAAAGTTACATAAAAATAAACATTTTAAAAGTAACCAAAACGACGAATAGCCAAAGAATCAAAATAAGATTTAAACTCGTTTTTTTCCTTTCCACTCGGATGAAACAATTTGTAATCAACACGTTGAGATATCCTTCTTCAATCTCAACTGGGCATATAGGAATGTGGTCTCTTATACTAATGACAAACTTGATATGATTCCTAAAATAGTCAGAAACCACTTTTATCATTTGAGAATCAATAAAATCGGTTTTCATTCAACTGTATTAGAACATAATATATATGTAAAAGGTAAAGAATCCCTACAGAAACAATGTAAGACAAGGAATGAATGAAATATTTATATAAAAAGGGCAGATGAAACTGTACTTTTTCTGCATTCAACCATACAGATGGATCTCAGCAATAAAAAAGTACAAACTAAAACCCACATAAATGTGTTACAAACTAACATTAAAACACCTAAGTATGGGAGCCTAATGTGCCAAAATAAGTAAATGAGAATCCGTTGTATCACAATTCAGGCAACAATCTCCCTTAAAACACAAAGAAATTACACATCAAAACTGGAAGGTATTATTGTTGTCGTCTCGTTGAAATGAATCGACGAAAACTAATATATCATATCATAGTAATAAAACAATCCATACAACTGTATTCTTTGATCATCCTCCTCCCCTAAACTGCCACTGTCTTCAGTTTCTAAGAAACTCCATCAATCCAACTTCACTGAAGAGAATAAGTAATGCACAAACCAGAATGAAGATAGAAACCCAATTGTTCCGGTTGCGAGCATGATTGCAAACACCATTAGAAGGGAGTATCCAAGGTAAAGGGTGGAAGAGACCGGTCCGCTCAAGCTCTTGAGATCAAAGATTAGATAGTTGATGGAATACAAAAAGATGTATATGGCAACAGAACCAGATGCAAAGAAGGACTTCCACCACCATTTCCAGTCCTCCACACAGAGATGCATGTAGGTAAGAACCAAAGATACTTCAGCGCAAACGACCACGAGAAGGATCAAAACAATGAAGAGAAACCCGAAAACATAGTAGACACGGCCCATCCAGATACTAGACATGATGAAGAACAACTCAATGAATAGGGTTCCAAATGGAAGAGTGCCAGCACCAAGAACTAACAACCAAGATGGGTATTTTTGAGCAGGAATTTCACGAGGAATTTGATTAGTACGGACTGGATACTCGATGTGAGGTGCTTTGGCACCAAGGTAACCGCCAACAAGAGTTAGTGGAACCGAGATGCAGAACCAAAGCAAGAGTAGAATAACAAAAAGGGAAAATGGAATGGCTCCAGTGCTGTGACTACCCCATAAAAGGAAGTTCAAAGTGGTTAAGATCAAAAAGGCAACACCAGGAAAGAAGCAGGAGACCTTCCATGAGACAGAAATCCAACCTTTGTTGTCACCACAACCGATTGTCCTCCACAAACGAACAGCAAAATAACCAGCTGCAACACCAAGAATCATATAGAAAAATAGCATACCAGTAATAAGGGTTCCACGAGATGCTGGTGACATGAATCCTAGAGCAGCAAATAATATGGTCACGACTGCCATTCCAAGAATCTGAACACCATTACCAACCATAATACACAAGAGTGCAGGATTTGAAGGAGCCCTGAAAACATCTCCAACCACAAGCTTCCAGCCGGATAACTCCTCATTCATCTGTGCCTGGGCCTCCTTGTCGAGCTCCTCATAACGGGTCAGATCCCGCCTAACAGTCCTCAAGAAGATAACAAAAACAATACCAGCAAGAAAAGTGATCACCATCATAGAATTCATGATGGAGAACCAGTGGACTTTGGATCCCTCCATCTTAAGATAAGCATCCCACCTGGATGGCCATTTGATATCACTCTCCTCGAACAAAACTTCATATGTAAAAACAATAGGCTGGCCTTCCTTGATAGGCATCGATACAGTAGTTGGATCACATTGTATCGAGCTAGGATAGGTTTGATACATGTTCAAGTTCTTCACCTGTTCAACATTGTGAACAATGCTACAAGGTACAACCTCGAATCCAACAACCATATATCCAGGCACATCAGATCCCTCTTTCCCAATCGTTGGGATCAACTCAGCAGCATCACCGGTGCCCATTACGCGTGCCATATTAGCCTCCTCATATTTGTGAACAAGGACCTTGAATTTCAAATGGTTAAACACATAATAAGCATCTTTAACCTTAACCCCAACTGGATAGCCGGTCCACCTCAGGACATAACCTTCCTTCTGAGTATAACGGATCGCAGGTAAATTATCAAGAATCAAATTGACCTGATACATTTCATCAATTCTCTCCTTCATGATCTTAAACTGATCAGAAGTCAATGGATCTGAAGAACACATAAAGATATCCGTCTGATTTGTGAACATCTTAAACTGATAAGGCGAGTTCTCAATTCGATCTCCCATCAGAAGCTCACCAAGATTCTCAGCACTGTCCTTAACACCCTCTGAAGGCTTACAAAACGGCAAACTATAATACCCAAATGGCAATTCGGTCTCGATAGAGGTAAGAGAATTAACCTTCACTGACAACAAGTCACCAACAACATATTTGTGGGGATAGCTACCAGGAAGGTAAAACCCATAACCAAGTTGAAAAATCAGAGAACAAGTTAAAACCCAGATCCGAAATCGACTGAGCAACTTCATTCTCGACAAACCCATATTCGATTTGTATCGGATCTGAAAACCCCAGATCAGGAAAAATCAATGCCGCATCAAAACAACGAGAACACAATCATATAATCAAATTCATATAAAATTCTACAACATGTGCTATAATATACAAAAAAAAAAAAAAAAAAAAAAAAAAATCAAATGGGACTAGCAGAAATCAGGCATTGAAATAGCAAAACAAACAAAGATGAATAAAAATAGCTCAAAATGTGCTTTACAAGAAATAATCCAACTGACCTTTTAACAGAGATCGATACAATCTCCCACGATAAGAGAAATGGACAGCGGCAGAAACAAAAAAGGAGGAGGGAGAAGGCAGATTTGGGAAGGGGAGAAAATGGTAATGGCGGAAGAGACAACTTTGTGGAATGAGAAACGCCTCTATATAATGAGCAAAAGAAAAATTTTCCGTTTCTGAAGCCTTCAAAGAGGTCGGACTCGTTTGCCTCTTACATTTGTTTATTCATTCTGATATTTGAAAAATAGCCCCAAATGTTGTCTCTCTGATAATTAGTTAGGCTAATTTTCTAAAATATGTAGGAAATTGCTCAAAATAAAGATGGCCCTTACCTTTTATAGAATTTGGAACCTAAGTGAACTCAATCAAACATTTAAACATTTGACATATTGATTTTTCTTATAAGAAAAAAATAATACAAATAAGAACAAATAACTAAAAATATACAAATCACTAAACAAATCAGCATTGATCCATGAGGTTATCTTCAAGCTAAATGCTAGATATGTTGGTTTGTTGTACATTGCAACAATGGAATTTATGGACAAAAAGAGAAACATATAAACAATGTTTCGTCAATGAAAGACTAGAATGAAATGAATGAAAGAAAAAAACTTCAACTTTGTCGTTGAAACAATCTCATCCTTTAAATAAGTTTGAGAGAATCATCAAACAACTCGTGAAGGAAAAAAAAAAACTTTCTTCTTCAACAACCTCAACAAGCATACAATATGGCCCAACATATACTTTAACATATCTTTTAAAAATATATACTTAGACATACTATTGATTGATGACCTATACTTTACTTTAACTTATTGAATGTGATATTCTTGTGTGGGCTTCTTTTTATTTATTTTAAAATAATAAATATTGATGTATAATATATGGATTAAAAACACTTTTTAAGTGTTCAAATAAAAAAAAGTTAATGAAAATATTTATAAAAATATTTACTAGATATATAAAATATCACTGTCTATTTACAATCGAATGTGATAGATCAAGATATACTACTATTTGTATATCACAGTCTACCTACAATTGGTTAAAATTTAAATTGATATTTTTTTAGTTATTTTCAAATATAGCAAGATGAATATTTTACTTACTCCATATAAAAGACAAATAAATAATAGGGTATTAAAAAACTTTTCAAGTTTTGAATAATATATGTGCTTGAATTCTAGATTTTAAAAATGTACATTTTTAGTCTCCACATTTATAAAAATAAACCCTTTTAGTCTCAAGACTTTCAGAATGTACATCTTTAGTCTCAGAATTTTTAGAAATAGGTTTAATAAAATGTCTTATTGTAAAAAAATCAAAGAAAAATATTTTTAGAATCATTTTAACCCATTTTTAAAATATCAAGAATTATAATAGCATGATTTAAAAAACTTAAGGATCACTAAATGAGTTTATTCTTATAAATATGAGGACTAAAAAGGAACATTTTTAAATCGAGAGACCAAATATACAAATTTATCCAAACTTAGTATAACTAAAAAGATAATTTTCTTAAATAATATTAAAACTAGTTTAGATCAAATTTGGATTTTAGACCTTTTAAAGTTTGGAGATTTAACATTAATTGAGAATGAAGGCTTTTGTAACTACACCTTTGACCGTTTGAGTTAAGTCATTTATAACACTTCTTTGTAATGATAAATTATTTATTAAGTCAATAAATTTTTGTGAACATGAGACCTAAAGCATAAAATATTTTCCCACTATTAAAATTAAAATTAAAATCTAAGGAGAACTATATTTTTATGCTTTGCAAATTTACTTGTTAAATAAGACATGTTAATATATATATATATATATATACTTTTAAAAAGATTTAAAAACAAAATAATGAAAATGCTTTAGTAAATATTAATTTGAATTTCTTTCCTATAGAATGTATATAGATATTTAGAACTCCAAATAATGAATTTTTAAATTTTTAAATATCGAGTATCGGTCTATTAATGTTATAATTAAATAAAAATTAAAAAGTATTAATTAAAATAATTTTTAAAAATATGAACTAAAGGCATTAAATGTAATAATAAAAGCTCATTAAAAGTGTAGAAATTAAAAGAACAATTAATGAGAGAATAATACATAATATATATAAGTTAATAGAGGTTTTGACTTTGCATGATTTTTGGATCTATGTTGAGATGGATCTACCCATACTTTTTAGGCAATATCTCTTAACATGTGAGCAACTTATCTTTCAAGAAAACTAAGTACTCTCTTATATAGCAACCTTTTTTTCTTCTATTTTATTTTTAACTTGTTTTAGGAGTCCTTTCACAACTTGTATCTTCACTCTTACTCCATATATGGTCTAAATACCAAAAAAAAAAAGTAATATTACATTATTGCCCCTAGAGATAGATACTTGTAAATATATATATGGTGAAAGTAACGAGTATAATTCGGTGATAGTTGACACACTTCTCTTATAGTTGAAATTTTAGATTTTCATTTTGCTCGTAAATGTGAAGGAAAATGTAGAACTTTAACTATAGAATTTAAAAACAAATCTGACAATTAAGAAAAGGTTTTATTGTTGTTGTTTATCATTATTTATTTTTTAAAAAATAATAACACAATTATGATCTACTTAACACTTTTCTATACGTGTAACGTGTTATTTATTTATTTGATTTGAGTTTTTTTAGTTCAACAACTATGGAGATGAGTGATCGAACATCTTACCTCAAAGATGAAATGTTATGTCATTTACCTTATTTATTTGAGTTATAGTCTGTTTGATTGCATCATTCCAATATTTTTTTTTGCTAACAAGAAAAAATGTGTTGTTTACCTTTTGTTTATTAAGTTCAAATAACACAGGAGCATATTGGAAGTTCGGATGGCTTTGTTGATAGTATTTGTCTCAATCAATTAAAAATATTTAAATTTTAATTTTAAAGAGTTAGTACAAAATTGAAACCACTAATATTGAAAGGGAAAAAAAAAACTAACAAGTAGGTTGCAATAATTGACATGTATTTGTTTGTAGTTCTCGTAGTCATAAGCTCGCATTTATAGCACAAAACGTTGGTTGAACAATAGACTAGTAATTTTAGTATGTAAATTGTGTTTTGTTTAGATTTATATGGATGAGAAAATCAAATATCTAATTTGGGAGTTGTTAATATATACATTGATTGAATATCAATATTGTTTTTAAAGAGATGGTTGAAATTGAAATCAAATCATACAAATAATACATATTATGTTTGTGTATTAATTAAATTGGTAGAATAGAAGGTGGAATTAGGAAGAAAAGAGGGACAGCTAAGAAGATGGTCACCGTCCCACAAACAGACAGTGACATTAATACTCAATAATTAATACAACGTGTAAGGCAAAGGACAATAAAAACTAATTATAAATTTTGAATTTTGTCTCTTTAAAGTTTAAACTCTTCCAATTTTGATAAATATCTTACTTAAGTTTCTTAACATATTTAGAACACTACTTAAATCCGTAGTAGTTGGTAACTCATTTGTTATTTGTTTTTAATTTTGCTTTCTATTTTCTAAAAAAAACTATCTTTTTTATTTTTTTTGTTAATTTAAAAGACAGGTTTTTTTGTTTAAAAAATAAAAAAGTAAATTAATTATTAAACATATCTATTTTCTAAAAATTAATTAAAAAAAACAGAAAATAAATTGGTTACCGAAATATGTACTTAGCCATTAAGTTGTTTTTTTCTTAAACTAATTATGTACCATATGAATGAAATTCGACCACTTATGAATTGTTATAAATAAACATAACTTAATAGCAACATATAAATTATACCATTTTTTTGAAAGATCAAAACACTTAGATAAATAATGAATATTACAATTTATATCTTCAATCACACGTGTTGTCGCTACCATTTTTAATCTTTTACTTTTAAGGGATGTATTTGCTCGGGTTTAATTTTAAAAACAAGTCATTTTAAAAAAAATCAATTATTTAATAACAATTCAAAACATATTTTGGAGAAAAAAATGAATTTATAAAATAAGAGTATGTTTGAAATAGCTTTTCTAAGTTTGATTTTAAAAAAATAGTTTTTTTATAAAAAAAAAATCAAATGTTTGAATACCAGTCGTCGTAGTTTTTCTAAACAGTGTGTTTATAGAATAAGTTGGTTTAGGAAATAAACACTTTAAATAAACTTTTAGAAAAGTGTTTTTTTAAGTGTGTTGGCATCCCGACCATCACCATTTACCAACATCAACCTCCGATTACCACCAACTTTGATGATCACTTTTAGCACCTCCGACCACCACTATTTAAAATAACTTAATTTGTAGTAGTTTATGGTTATCTTTTTATTGTAATTAACTTGACATTAATAAAATCACGTCAAACAAACAAACTGAAAAAGAGTTGGAAAACACTCGTGAGTGTTTATTTTGAAACTTTTATTTATATTGATATCAAAAGTGTTTAAATAAAAAAAAAAATCTAAGCTAATTCAAACGAGCGTTATTGAATTTTTTTTAGTTTAGAAATTGAAAGGTGAGTTATATTGAATCACAAATTTTTGAAATTGTACGTTCAATAATTATTATTTTAATGAAACTATTGGAATATATATCAATATAATCATTGTATACAATTATTAATCAATTAGTTTTAATCCTATTTTTTCAATTGATTCTTCTACTAGTGAAGCATAGAAAGTAAAGTGTTAAAAGGAAAACATATATGGAATCTAGAAGAACAACATGTGGGTGTAGGTATAGTTGGTAAGAAGAGTTTGTTAACAAGAAAGAGGAATATTTGAAGCAAATGTGATCTTTTTGTGGGTTCTCTCTCCCAACAATATTGTAATCTTTCTCACTCTTCTTTCTCACTCTTCTTTCATCTTCAATTTTATTTTGTGATAAATTTAAATATTAGTTTTGAAACGAACTTCATTGATAGGAAACGTTCACTTTTTCGAAGAAAACAAAACTAATAACAAAAACCATTCTAATGTGAAGGACTATACTACTATATAGTAAAGAGTATTCTCACTCAAACTACTTAAAATAGAATTGTAACGATGTAAAATAATATATGATGGAATATGTTTTTTTCTTTTAATGTAAGAAATGGAGAATACGGAGAAATTTGATGATCATAGCTTTTGAAAAATATGTCTAACATTCTAAGCATGTTTATTCATTAATAAAGTAGTTAATCTTTTTTTTTTCTGCATTTTGAAAATCACACTGAAATTGGAAATGTTGTAAATATGATAATGAGATCCAAAGTGTTATCTAATATAATATAAATGTGAAAGAATTTACAAATATAACAAAATTTAGATCAAACTCTTAGAGCGTACTTTATCAACAATAAACTATATCAATGATAGAAGTATTTTTTTTAACTGTGAGTGTTCAGGTCAGCTAACATGCACCTAAACTAATTTCGCGAGATAATCTATGTAGAAGTCTATTACATATAGATATTGTTATATTTTTAATTATTTTAAGATGTTGTTATATATTTAATTTAAAAAGTATTATTTGCTGCCGCTACTAAATAAAAAGCTAAATGTTAATAGAATATTTCCTTAAAAAATATTGTAAATATGTGTTAGTTTATAGGTAGTTCCACCTCAATTGAATTGAAAATTAAATACATTAATTTATTTTTTTCTAAATTATAGATGAAAATAATATAGAGAAAAACACAATATATATAACTTAGTGTTTATCAAATATTTTGACTTTATTAGCAAACTAAACCCGACTAAATTTTAATAACTAAAAAAACTACGATATAAACGAAAATATAGTATATAATGGTACGTAGTTAACTAAAACAATAAATGATTTAAAACAAGTGGTTTGTTTTAATTAATATTGTATTTGTGACAAAGATATGATTTGAATTTTCACATTTATTGTTATAAAAATATTAAAATTTATATAATTCAACCATTAAACCAAACAAAAAAAACAGTAACAAAGTTATGATTTAGAAGCAACATTAAAAAGAAAAATATGGAGGTAAACCATGTTGTATTTAAAAATCTCATGTGATATTCCCATGAAGAGAGAGAGGGAGAATGATTTGAAAGTTCTTCTTAAAAAGAAAATAGAATAATTTGAAAATTCTCTAGAAAAAGAATAATCTAGAATTTACACAACATGTGGTTATTGCTCCTATTTCAAACAAAATTACTATTTAATATGCCTGCTTTCTTCCTAACCTAACTTCTTTCCATTTTACTAACAAATAATAAAAAGAAAAGAAAATTATTTTAAATGAAAAAAATTAATTCTAAAAAATATTTAATAGACAAAAATTAATTATTATATGTATTTATCATACTATTAATTAAACCTCTAATAGAAGAGGAACATTTTAGTGTATTTTGTAAATATTTTAATGTATTTATATGTATTTAGAAACTAACTAGAGTAATAATAATAATAAATCTAACTTTTTTACTAGTCAAAAGTGAAGAAACAAAAATCGTTTTTGGCTTTGTAGTTAAAACAAATCGTCCATTTTTTTAATAATAACATTTTTCTCATGAAAATTGAAAACAACAACAATAATATTAGTTGAAAACAAAGCCATTTATTATTATTATTAAATGCTTCGTTCAAACTATCAAATATTGTATTTAACGGAATCGTTTCAATTTTTCAATGTGTAAATTCAAATTGATATGAAAATATTTGTAAATATAATGCAAGGATTATATTTTGTAAATATTTTATTCATTTAATATAGTTTTAAGTTTTAAATTTTAAAAATCAAAATGATTTATTCTTTTATAATTTTGTTTTTGCGTGGATTACTAAAATTGGGTATTTTTCTCGCCTAACACAAAAACCACGCCTTATGGCGTATGGCCTCTACTCCATAAACCCCGCCTTCTATTTCGCTTCTCCACTCTCCTAATTCCTTATTCTTTTGCGCCTATAAGTACCCTCTTTCTTCTCTCTTGTCATCTCTCTCACGCTTTTCTCCAAAAACCTTCCCTTCGCGGTGGTCCGATCCCTCTCTTCTTCCCATGGCCGCCGACGGCCTCCTCCGCCCTATCTATGAGGCCTGCATCGGCTGCGACTCCGAAATCCACCGCCGTCCTTACCACCGCAACTGCGGCTGCGCTCTCCACAAATCTAGCCGTCAACCTCCTCATTGCTCCCATTCCAAGTCCAAATCCATCTCCTATCCCATTCGTCGATCCTGGAGCGAAGGCTGCTTGTCTCTCGTCCTTGCCTCTGCTTCCTCTTCACCTTCCTCCTCCCCTGTCGTCGGTAAGACCTCTCAACCTGGTGCTCCTTTGAGCGAGGACGATGATGACGACTCTCCTATTCTCTTTGCCAGGCCGAATTGAGAGTTCGATCCTTTCTTCCTTCTTCTTCTTCTTCTTTCATGTTTTCGACAATTTTCCTGCCTTAGGATTTGAATAACTGTGAACCAGATGAGATGATTTGTTATACTTGTGATTTTTATTATCTTGAGTTTTTGCGATCTGAAAAGAAAAATATTGGATCCGTTCTTGTTTTCGAGTCATGTTTTTTACTTGCATCTTGTCGTCAAATAGATGGCGAGATTTGGAAATTAATCTTCTCTTTGTTTGGAGGAGGAGAAGTAACTGTTGATGGTTAAGGTACTTGATCTTGCGTTTTAAATTTAGCTTATGTATATGAATATAAATATATATAAATATAAAATATATTTTATTTGTCTTCTTCTGAATTTGTTCCTGATTTCTTGCTAATCGCAAGTAAGCACCTCCTTCTGAATCGATTGTTTCTTTGTTTCTTTACAATAGTCATTGGCGATCGATCCACCACGATCCTTCATGAATGTAACAGATATATATTGTTTTAATTTGATATTTGATCTCTAAGAAATAATTGGGATCAGATCTCTGCTTAACAACAGCATTAAAATAGAATGATAACCGACCTTTTAAAATGTTGTTAGGTTATGAGGATTTTTAAAAATAAAAAATAAATATTCATAACATTGATAAATCAAGTGTATGCCAATTGTGTTATATATTTATGTTGGTAAAATATCAATAATATTACCCTAAAATTAGAACCAATAATTCAATTTATTAGTAGAGGTTTATATATTAAAAGAGAAAGATCATAATTGGTTAAGTTAGTTCATAAATTTCTAAAATATAATCAATAATTATACCATAAATAAATCATTGATAAATAATAAATTACATTTTCTAAGATCCGGAGCTCTAGGTAAGTTCATGTATTTCACGAGTGGATAAAAAAATCCATAAAAATTTATGGAATTTTTTGTTATCTTACTAAAAATAAAATCTCTCGGCGTTATCTAATTCCCTCGTCAGCCAATCTCACTACATGCAGCTTACCGATTTTACTATCAAATTCATATCTAAAGATTAAAATAACATGTTCTATTGATTTATGTGTTGAAATTGTTGCGGGAAAGGGATGCGATATAAATAAATATTTTTTTGTCCAGCACTTTAAATATACATGTCATAAATGTCATTAACTCTTTCTAAACCCAACTCTTTCTGCATCTAACTTAATTTGATTCAATTAAACTTCTAAATTTTGGTAAGTTATCATTTTACATGGTTCATTATTTATTATATAATTGATTCTCAAGAAAGATAAAAGTGTATGCACAAACGATTCTCAAGAAAATGAACCTAAGTTGATCCATTAATCAAAATTTAAGTATATGATTATTCATTACCATTTGATCTTGGAAATGAAGAGAAAAATTCTTTAACAAAAAATGTCACAATATCAAAAAGACAACTACTAATTCATGATCAAAATTGTGAACTTGTGAGTTAGATCCAATATGTAGTTTTCTATGAGTAGTCGGTAAAACTACGAAAGACCTAAATCGTCGGTAAAACTACGAAAGACCTAAATCGTCCATGAGTAGTCGGTAAAACTATGAAAGACCTAAATTGTTAAAATAACCCTTTCTGCATGTTAGATAACCCAACCCTTCTCTCAAACACCAATTTAGACCCAACCCTCCTCCCAAACACACCGTTGGACATCCATATGTCACCATATGAAAAATATATTTTTTTTCTTTTTCATTATTATAGGGTTGCTCATTGTGTAGCTGGTTATTTTCTCGAATTCTCGTACCTTCCTACTCGAAAATTAGTCTTTATTTTAATTTTAAGAGAAAATAAAAAAAAAAAATTGGAAAAAAGGGAAAGGGCCCCATTTATGTTGTCTGTGGTCACAAATTCTCCACTTCCTTCTACCTCCTCGCTCTCTCGCTCTCTCGCTCTCTCGCTCTCTCTCACACATCCACATTACACAATGCTCCTCCTTCACTCATTCTCCGACGATGGCCTTCGCTCTCCTTTCCACCTCCTCCCGCCGCAGCCACCACCGTCGCCCTCTTACCTCCACATCACAACCATCGCCGTCTCCGCTCCGGAGACATCACACTCCCTCGCCGCTCTCTCCTCCTTCTTTCCACGTCCCTCTCTCTCTCCACCGCTGTCAATCCTCCTCCCTCCCTGGCTTCTCCATCTCCAGATACCACCATCACTGACCGCGTCTTCATCGACTTCAGCATTTGCCCTACCAACTTCCTCCCTAACCGTGAATCCACCGATGATGGTGGCGATTCCCTTCTCTGCTCTGATTCCGTCCTCCTCGGCCGCCTTGTCATTGGCCTCTACGGCCATCTCGTTCCTACCACCGCCTCTAATTTCAAATCCATGTGTACTGGATCCTGCGGCTCCTCGTATAAAGGCACTTTGGTTCACAAAATCTTCCCTGGCCAATTCTTCCTTGCTGGCCGACAGGGACGCCGTGACAAAGGAGAAGTTCGGCCGCCGTTGCAATTGCCGAGAAATACGGAATCGGTGAAGTCGGATTCGTTCTTGCTTTCGCATTCGAGAGGCGGCGTTATTTCTCTTTGCCTTTCGGAGAACGATGACGATGACGATTTGAAGTTGGATCCGAATTATCATAATGTGGAATTCTTAATCACAACTGGCCCTGGCCCCTGCCCTCAGCTTGACAGCAAGAACATTGTCTTCGGGACTGTTCTTGAAGGTACAAATTCGAACTCTAAATTTCAATTTTGAATTTGATCTCTATGATTAGTTTCATAAATTTCTACAACACTTGATCCTCTCCAATCTTCTCCTATTTTTTACTTGCCCTTCAACTCTGTTGGTATCATTGCATTCACCATGAACTTGAGCTATTAGTTTGATGGGTGACTTAACATGAAATTAGGGCATGAATTTCTTTGATTTTATTTGTCGAATGTTTTACTAATTCTCAAATACATCAATCAGGGGAGTGTTGAATTAGTGATATAATTAAACTTATCACTTAATTATTAATCCTAAAAGTGCCACTAATTGTAATTATCATTAAATTTTATTCTAATGGCCCATTCATCTAAGCTTTGGGATAAGAATTGTCACTTAAGTATTATTTTAGGGTCTTATTAACCATGCAAAACATAAGAACACTAATTATTAGTGCTAAGAAGATGAAATTATCAAAATGAATCTGGCTCGTACTATCAAGCTAAAGGCAAAAAACTATGAAGAAAAATTACAATATAAGAATAATCTCTCCACAAACCACCTAGTATATTAGGTATTCCTGTACAAATGAGATGGTTAGTGAAGTTTTAGTTGAGTTTAAACCTCATATACAACATGTTAACACATTAGTTTTCTGCCTTGTTGTATATGCCATGTAAATAGAATAGCATTGTCTCTGATTACTTTGCACACTTAGCATAAAGTTTAATCACATTTATCAAGTGTTTTACCAAATCATAAGAAGTAAACTTATACCTTTTGAAACTAATTAAACAGGCTGAAATTAGTAATTTAAACCAATACCTAATAAGCTAACATTCATCTTGGTTGTGGAACCAAAGGTTATTGATATGTGTGAAATTTGTGGGTTTAATTCTTCAGGACTGGATGTTGTGGCAGCCATATCCTCAACTCCAACATACAAGCCATCTGAGAGAATTAGGCAATTCAATGATTTGGCTAAGTTTTTAGGAGATGAAAGGGCTCAAAATGCAAGAACAATATGGAACAGACCTCTCCAAACTGTTTATATCAGTGACTGTGGAGAGCTCAAAGTTGCAAAGCCTTCACTATCTCCAACTCTGCCTTAAACACAGCACCATACTCGAGGTTCCATTTCTTTCCTTTCTCATCTTTCCATTTGTGTTCTTTTTCTGTGAAAATGAAAAATTCTATCCCCATGTTTTTGTTTTTTTTTTTCTTACATGAACAAGGGCTTAACCAGGCCTCTGTTTTTGTTCTGACCATTGTTTATGATCAAAACAAATTAGAAATCAAATTTTGATGTTTTTACATATGCTAAAAACAAAAATTCCATTGTTCACTCATTGTTTTTGTCCTATAGCCATTTTGTAAGCAAATAAATATTGGTAGAATAGTATTCAATAATGTTTAATTTTATGTGCTTGACTCAGTCTCAATATATATATATATATACAAACGTAACACAAACACATTATCCAAACCAATGTGTCTTCGACTCATGGTTTTATACTTGCTTCTTAAGTTTAATTTCTCACATTACACAAATTTTTCCCAGTAGAACTTCATCTTGAGATTGAAGGTAAGAAAATAGGATACATCTTAAAATTGTACAAACTAAAAATTGAAACTTATTTTAAGGATTTGATTATACCAAAACGAATGAAGTTTTCTTGTCATTTCTTTTTGGAAAGAACAAAAAAATAAATGGTCATGTTCATCATTTATTGAAGTTCACATGTTTTCTTCCATGAAATATTCTTAATGTATTATTAGAAGATTCTTTGCATTTCAACCACATGGTTAACAAAGTCAATGAGATTGGAGACTAGTTAGTTAATGAACATAAAGAAAATGTGTAGGCATGATTAGTATGAATTCATCTTCTTATTTTAAAAAAAATTGTGTAGGCATTCAAGGAATATATAAGAAAAAGGTCCCATAGGTCATTTTATGGTAAGAAAAAAACGCTATATAATTTATACGAAGGAAGAAATGTAGATAAATTTCTCCATGAAAGAAATTCATAAGTATGATGGGTCAAGTCAAAGTTGACCTAGGTTACATCAAATGAAAAGAATAAAATAACAAAAGAAGCATTGTAACTCGATTTTTACTGTACTTAGCGCAATGGTATAACTAATTGTTAGAGTATTTAACTCTAGCAATTTGGGTCATTGTCATTGCAAGTTGGATGCCAAACTGCCCACATTGTATAATAGCATTTTTGCTTGAAATGATGACTCCATGGCTAACTTAGCTTTTTTGGAAGTAATGAAATATGACCAAAATATGTCACTAAATACACTCTATAGAGACAAACATTGATTGTCAAAATAATGTAAAAGAGATGTTTGGTTAGAATGATAGTGAAAGTTCATGACTCTCAAATTCTCATCCCAACAAGAAATTACGATATTGGAAATGGGGAAAAAATAGAGTAACATGGAGCTATGATGAATACTATTTGCATTCATCTATAATACATTCTAATGTATTTCTTCTCGCACAAGTTGGTCTTAAGTGACAAAAGAATTGTTTAATAAAAAATTCTTAGAAACTAAAACTGAATACGTCTTGAGTACATGACTATATGCATTCATGCTAGCAACAATTTGAATCATCAGAACAAATTATAACAAGTTAAATTTCAATAATAAAAATATGGTTTCCAACAAAATCGATATTGTATCGTTGTCTCAAATATTGATGGATACTTCAATTCAATTAGTATCAATTCAATTGAACGATGTTATATTAGTTTAAGAGGAGAAAAGAGTAACCTTAAATGGACGTCAGCCAAATTTGACCCTCGGATAAGAATCTCATTTTAAATTTATCAATGCCTAACTTTCACATGTTAGGAAGAACTACTTGATTTGTGAGCTATTGAATAACTACGTAGTGAGTATCACTTTAATTCATTCATGGAAGCTTTTGGGAAAGTTTTCTAAAAAATCCATACATTTTGGCCTTTTATTGTAAGGGAAAGAAAACAATTTAATGCAATTACCAAATCCATTAATATTTAACTTTAAGAGTAATGGTAATGGTTAGCAAATTTAAAGATAAATAATAAAATGAAATCTAAATTTAATTCCATTAAATTAATATATCAAAACAAAAATTATGAAAGAATATAATAAAAGTGAAATTTTTTTGTTACAGAACAAATTGGGAATGGAAGAAGATGGTATGGTGATTTGAAATTGTATTATTAATGTCATAAAATTGTAATAATAATTGTTGAACAAAATCAATTATTATTACTTAAAGAAGACAATATCATTGATTCTACATGTGAAATAATAAACACGCCACGTAAGTAAAAGTACCAAAAGTTCACATCAATTTAATTGTTTATATAAGTTCTTATTTATAACCATTATTTAAGTTCTAAATTTGTGCATTTATGCTCATCATCATCATCTCTGTTTAATGTTATCATATTTTATTTACTCTGATTCAAGCATTGATTCATTCACATTGAAATATGAAAATGGGAACCAACTGTCCATCAATCTCTGTATAATTTCTTCGGTTCAGTTCATGATTGAGAACTCAAAGGAAATAAGTCTTAAGCAAATTTTCGAGAAGTTAAATTTATATATGGTAGTTTTTAAGAAAATCTTGAAGAAGAAGAAGAGAAGATTTCCCCCAAACCAGAACAAGATGAGATTTAATTTAATTTATATTTATATATATGAAACAAGAACAATATGGAAAACTATGTTGCAAAATCCGAATATGCTACATAAACACAAGCAATTACATATATGTATTATATATTTATATGATATTTCCACGAAGAAAAAGTTGTGCAAAAAAAAAAAAAAAACCAAAACGTATTTCCAGAGGATTTATACATTGAAAAATCTGCGAGAAATGTACCTTTTGGAATTCGATCTCTTAAATTCCAGTGAACCTCATCGTTCATAAGTATAACCACACCGATCAGTTCGCCGTGATAAAATTATTAACGATCGGCCGGGAATTAAAACCTCAAAGCGCCTTCCACATAAATATGATTCGATTGATATATTGGATTAAATTAACTAAACGCCGTGATCATCTCCCTCGATGCAGTAGTCGTAGACGGTGAGGATTTCGGAGGAGAAGCCGGTAACCTAGAGGAGAAATTCCTGAGAGGAAAATCATCATCAACATGACCTTCATCATATCCTTCATCGAAATTAAGCGAATAACTAAGTGCATCGTAATGGAAATCAGCGGAAGCAGAGTGACGACGTCCATGGCGACCGAGTCGGGAAATGAAACTCGGAAGTCGATCTTTAATATCATGACACTCACGAGATCTGGACTTATCCTTTGCAGAAGAACATCTCATGAGCGGTCCAGGCGACGATTCACCGTCGGACGAAATAGACATCATCCGCCGGTGGTGATGATGATGGTGGTGATGAAGATGATGATGGCCATTCCGGTGCTTACGAAGGCAACAAGATAAACATAGAGAAGATTTGAGCATCTCTTTCAGACTGGACGGTGAGGAGTTTCCTTTGTGTTCGTTGGAATCGTCCATTTTTTATAACTGAAGAACGCGGTTAGAGAATAAAGGGAAGTTGGGGGTTTATATATGTGTGTGTGGGGTGGAGGATGAAATTACGAAAAAAGACAAAATGTTGAGGGGTATTATCGTCATTTAAAGTTGAGTCGTTGTCATTTCTTCTTTCTATGGTTAAAATTCTTTCTTCGTCTTTCACATGGCTGACATTGACGGGAATTTTATCAATGCCTTTTTTTATCAATCAAAATTAGAATGTAAATTATACTGTTTAATTTTTCTTTTGTATTTTTAGGCTAATGTTTTTTAACCTCTCCCTTAATTTAGTCTATCTAATTTTAGAAATTATATGTATATATATATGTGGGTTATATGTGTATATATCTGGTGAAAGGAAATTGTAATCTAATGTAATAAGAAGAGATGTAATCGACTTCAAATTTGGTCTAATATAGTAGTCGATAAAAAAATCTAACAATAAATTTCAATTAATATTTGTTCAAATAATAACTTAAAGATAAATCCTCCAAAATAGAAAAATTATTTTATACAATAAAACTTTCGATTATATTTTTAGATACCGCAAAATCTCACAACTTATTTATGATAAACTACGATAGACTACTATTTGTGTTTATCATAACTATTGCGCATCTAAGATTTTTAGTTACTTTTGTTCTAAAAAAATTACCTAGATGTTATCTTCGAAATCAATTTATTTGATTTTTCTTTTTCTTTGTTAGTTTTAGTTGTAAATTTTATTTTCTCGACATTTAATATGAGAATTTAAGCTTTCAATTTTAAAAGAAATAATATATGTCAAAACTCACCTTAACTATGCTTAATTTAGTGCTCGCAAATTTAATATGTTTAGTCATTTGCATATACACTAATTAAATTTTATCGATTTTGATTATATGTTTAATCGATTTAGAATTATTAACCAAATTTTAGGTGTTGTAGATGACATATATTTCTTCAAATCTTTCTCCAACTATACGTAAAAGAAACTAATTTAATTTGTGCCGTGTGTGTGGTTTTTCTAATTGAGATAAAGAAAAAAAAAGTAAAAAAATGTGTTGTGGTTAATATATTTAAAATGCAACAACAACTAGATAAGATGTGTGGGATAATTTTGTACTCTTTTTTCTTTCTTTAGTTCAACCACAAATTATTTGATACCATGGATTGTCTTTTCCTTTATTCCTCATTGTTGGTAGAGACCTCGAGGAAATGTCTAATCATATATATATTAATAATGTAACATCGTTCATCAATAATAGTTTATAAACATCTATTTACGTAACGTTGCTATCCAATACGATTCACATGTATTGATTGTTTGACTCAAAATCTATATTTCAAAATTTTAAGAACAAACTATATATTTACAAATATTTCTTAAGAAATAAATTTTACATTCAAAGTTCACTATTTTTTAAATAAAAAAATTTAATTTAGTTAAGAATTTTGTCATATTTGAACAACCATTTAGTTTGCATGTCGACAAGGACTGTCAATAGGGCACGTGCACTCCTTATGACTAGTAATAAGCATTATATTAAGACTAAATTGAAAACTCTAATCTAGATTTTACCAATGATTATGTATAAGAAGACTACAAAACTTGAAATGTCATGATCAGCCTCGTACAATAACAATATTACGAAAATAACAAAATATCATATAGTGTTGATGGAAATTATTGGGCCCAGTTTTAACCCAGCAAAGCCCACAGCCAAGCAAATAATTTTAGATTTTTTTGTGCTTAGCTTATTACAATAATTTTGTCATATCATTTTTTCAACCAACCAAATCATCCAATCAAGTCTACATGAAAATAGTATAGTGATATTTTAAAAATAACAACGAATTGACTTTTTTTCTTTTTTTTTTTTTCTATAATTTATTCCAGTACAATTATTATGGAGTATTATGGAGGGTGAGATTGAATCTTTGAAAAGTTTCGAGTATAAGGTACACCAAGGCAATCTACTATTTGGTTAGTTCCGACAAGGAGTATTGGAAAAGATTAGCACGTTTCATACTCAACGATAATTCAAAGAGCAATGAAAAAGAAAACATGATTCAAAATTCCAAAATCTTTGTAGCATGGACAGCTGTTATTAGAGGTGTACGTTGATCCAAAATTGTGGAAGGGATAGCTAAAGAAGTGGTTCTGACGACAATGGAAATGCTAGAGGAAGAGGGAGGAGGGGAATAGATCAAATTGGGAATATGAAGAGGAAAGGTGAGATGGAATAAGAAAGATAGCCATTTTTTTTCCAAGACTAATGTGCATCTTGTGGTAGAGTGTATTTTTTATGGTAGAATTGACTACTGATCAATCACAACCTATTCTAGATAGATAAATATTAGTTTGATCGGATTAATTTTTTCGTAACTTTAAATTCAATCATATCGTCGGTGGGGTAATATATTCAACTCTTTTTTGCAATATAATTTATTAGAGACTTTTGGAAAGAATAGCATAAGATTAACACTAGATCCTTCTTCCTCAACAATTTGTTTTATATATGGAGGATACCAACTTTCAAAGTAAATATCATATTTATCAGAGTGTCAGATGAGTTTATCACTTTACTCACATAAATTTTATCAAACCACATGTGCTATACACAATATATATGGTGCTTTATTAGATGCATTAAAATTATAGAATATTATAACAATAATTAAAATGTTTTATAAAATAAATAGGGAATATTCGCCACATGTCATGAACAAATTTGTGAAATGAAATGCACAAAGATACACTATGATCCAAAAGTAAAATAAAAATTTAGCGGTGACTTGCCTACTTCTATGCCATTACTAGCATCTACAATTAAACAACAAACAAAACCAAAATCCATTATAATTATTTTTAGTTTAGTGGAATTAACACTTTTTAGTCATGAAATCATCTCCTGTAGATCTTGAAGGAAGCTTCTTCCCTTCTTCCTCTTCGTCGTTTCTCTCACTACATTCCTTCTTTTAAGAGTGAGAAAAAGAGGGAATGATTGAGCAAATCGTCTCGTTATTGTACGTTTTGCTCTTACCACCTTCAATGCGCCTGTCCCCACTTTTGTCTGTTACCTTCTTCACTCCCCAGCTTCGTTGGCCTTCATACTTTATCCTCATTTTAATTCCTTCTTCTCACATTTCCCCCATCTTCCATTCTACCTCTGTTTTCGTGTCCTTCGTTTCTTCTGCTACTGGGTTTTTTAAATCAGCGATTTCGTTGTTTTTTTAGTTCTAATCCGTGTTGGGTTTTGGTTAATTTTGATGGAACTGTGAAACTTGGTTGATTTTGAAATGAAATTAGTATGGATTTGAGGATTTTGTAGTTGGGTTTTTTTTTTTTTTCGGTGGAATTGGTATTTCTGATTCATTTGCTCAAACCGAGAAGCTCCATTGGTTCTGAGTTGAAATCGTATTTGTCTTTGTTGTTTAATGGATTTTGAGTTGAAAATATTACTTTAATCCCTTCCTCTCACATTTCTCCATCTTCCATTTTACCTCTGTCTTCAAGCTTCTTCTTCGTGTTCTTCGTTTCTCTGCTTTTGCGTGTTGTCTTTTTTCCGTTCAGTCCCTGTGAATTAGCGATTTCGTTGGTTTGATTAATTTTGATGAAACTCGGTTGATTTTGAGATGAAATTAGTGAGTGTGGATTTGAGAATTTGTACTTGTGTTTCTTCGTTTTCTGTGAAATGGGTATTTTGAGTTGAAATCATCTTGAGTTTAATCCAATTAGATTTCACCATTTCTATCTCGATTATTTCCGATTTTAATCTAACAAAAAACTCGTTGATCGATGGCCGGAATGTTACCCGGAGTTGAATGTGCTAGAAGGAGGCGGTTCCACCAGAGCATAAACTCATCGGACTCGCCGTTCACGGCAGGGAAATCAGGATCTACAAGAAGACCATCGTTCTGTTTGTACACAAGCAACCGCGATTTTCATCTAATTTCATCATCTTCGTCACAGGTTATTATGAATAAAAATCTAAAAAATTTCCCTCTTATCTTTTTTGTTTCTTGGGAAAATCTGATGAGTTGTTTGTTTGAAATTTGAAATTAAGCAACGGAGCTTAACGAATCAAGCTTATCAGAACGATAAACTTGGTGAAATTGCAAGAGAAGCTAAGGAACGGTTGGATGAGAGGTTGAGGACTCACCGAAAACCTGAAAATTCAAGGTGATTGCTTCATCATCCACCTTATTTATGTTTGCCATTATTTTAATCTCCCTTTCCTTTCTGTTCTATTATAAATTAACCGTTTGTTAATTGAAAGAACGATGACCCTTTGAGGGGGCCAGATGAAACATGACCCAAGTTATAAAATATTCAAAAAATGCCTTTTGTTTGTCAGCTTTGATAGTGGTAAAAGTATCAATCTAACCTAAACACGCTCTACCTCCGGTACGGTGCTCTCATGGATTTACGTTCATTCTCCTCTCGTTTTGGATTTCTTCTTCACGTTCTTTGTCAGTCACACCTCGATATCGTTTTAAACGTTTTCCATTTTTTCCGTGTTCTTTCTTGATCTTCTTACTCTGGTTTCCATTTGCAGTCTTTTTCTCTTCCTCCTCCTCTTCTTTTCACTTCTTCTTCTTCTTCCTTCTAAGAGAGAGAGTGAGGGTACAAAGTTAGAGAAAAAAACCCAAAAGCCTAACGAAGAACAAGACTAAACGACAGTGTCAAGCCCTCCAGCACATTCTCGATACTTTCACAATTGACTTAACATACCAAAAAAAACCATCTTTTGATATCAACTTTGGGTTATTCTTCATCTGGGCCTCCAAAAGGAGACTATTCATTAATAAAATCCCAAATTTTAAAGGGCATTTAGGAAGCTTGGTAGCTAAAGGAGATGATTATTATGATTAGTGAATTGTAGTATTAATAAATTGTGTTTAGAATAGTTTGTAATTGGGGTAAAGACTATTTTAATTGAGTAGTAAAAAACGATAATAACGATGTAGTTAATTGTCAATAATAGTAGTTGGAAAGTTTCAAGTATTTGATTGGATCCGTGCATAAGATGAACTACAATAATCACTCCATAAGTTTAAATATTGCCTAAATGTTCCTAATAGATTAATGGTGCAATTGAAAAGTTTAAAAGATGGGAATCAAATTGAAATTTGATCAAATGATTTGACTTCGTAAATAAATAAAAAGTTAAATATATCATTTTAGTTTCTATGTTTTCAATTAATATAAAGTTTAGTATAATTTTAATTGAAATGAAATAAATAGTAATAATTTTATAATACAAATTAAATGTTATCAAAATTTATAGTGAAAGTTCTTGCTCATAATAATTCATAAATAAACTATTAGTAGTGACTAAGTCTAAACTTTGGTTAAAATTCAACCCTTCAAAACATATAATTAAAACTTAAAATTGGATTTTGTTAGATTTTATCTCATTTATTTATTTGAACATAGATGTCTTTATAGTTAACAATTAGAAAAGTTAGTTTAAATTACAAAACCTCTAGAAACCTCTAAAAACAGTAATATTAGTTCATCATATTCTAGGTAAGTTAGACGGTAATATTTTGCTATATTTTATAAATATTTATATTTTATTTTAGTCCATTTTGGTTGAAGTCGTTCAATCATTAAATGAAGGCTCTAATTCATGGTAAAGATAATTATATTTAGTCATTGCAATTACTTCCATTAAATCGTTGACCAATTTCATTAAAAATCATTAAAAAATCTAAATTTAATAATTAAGCCAAAACGTGGGCATACTAGCCACTACAATGCACACTAGAACAAATTTATATCAATCTTCTGTTAAATAGTTATAAATTGTTTAAAAGTAAAAGTATGTATGGTTCAATCTACGTAAGAATATGAATGTGCTAGTAATTAAGAATTTCGTGATTTAAATTTTTTAGTAAAAGAATAAGTATTAAGTAGGAAATTAAAAATTAAAGGAAAAAACATATGGTTCAAGCGTGATAGCATGAAATTTATGTATTTGTTTTCTTATGAAATTTATATATTTTTCTTACTTACGAGTCGAATAGAATAATTTAGATATTGAGTTTTTGTTTTTAGAAACTGATTAAGAATTCAACGATGAACCGATAAAAAAAAATAATAATAGAAGATGACGGTAGATGAAACATACTCTCATAACTATAAAAACTAAGTCAAAACCATATTCAAATGAATCGACTTTTATAACTTTAATCTAACAAGTGAATCAATAATGATCAAAATCTTTATGAAACTCTTTTTTATTTTTGGTACAATACTTATATATATACACACAGGAAGAAAAACAACAATGAAGAAGTAAAGGGGAAGGAATCAAGAGAAAAAAATAATGGTGAGAAGAAAGAGATGAAGAATACAAAAGGAAAAGAAGAAGAAACAAAGAAAAGGTTTAGTTGGGGCCGGAAGCTAATGAAATGGAAAGCCTCGGAGCAAGAAGAGTGCAGCGTTTGTCTAGAACGGTTCAGACTGAGCGAGCCACTGCTCCATCTTCCATGCGCCCATAAGTTCCATTCCACTTGCTTGGTCCCTTGGCTCCAAGCCAATGCCCACTGCCCTTGCTGCCGCTTCCCTATAGCCGTCCCCTCCCAATAATAAACCTAACTCTAGAGTTTTATATTTGGTTAGATGTCAAAGAGTTGCGTTAATGACGTATAAATGGGTTAATGATCCAAACATCCATGGTTTAAAATATACAATACACCATGGTGTTACTATTAAATTATATATGACATTAAATAATTGAAATAACATTTTAGTTATGGAGTCTTTCAATTTTAGTTTATGATATCTATGAAATGTTAAATTTTAATTATTGTATTTTTAATTTATCCCTTTCAAAATTTGAAATTTTGTTTAATAATGACATTAATATTTTTGAAAATGATTGTGAATGGCAAAAGTAAATGAAAATGATTGTGAATGGCCAAAATAACAAAAGAAAATTTAATGTCTATAAATAATTTGGTCTATTTTGGTACGCGAAATTTTATGCATGTCAATATGTTTTTGAAATTCATAGTAAAAATACTAATGAATAACATAATTTTTTTTGAAAAAAAAAAAGCTTCTAATAGATATATAATTTGGCATTTACTAAAAACATAAAAAAAACATAATAGTGTGATTGTTATTATAGAAACATAATAATATGATTGTTATTATAGTCTGTGTTTGAAGTACAAATTATTATAATTTGGGTTATTATAATCTATGTTTGGAAAAGTTATGAGTAATGAAAAGAGGGAGTGCCGACGACGGATGAGAAATAAGGAAAAACTAAAATAATTAACTCCACTACTTAATAGTATGAGGTCCAAACGTCTTAAAATTATATTTTCAATTTAATTTACTTTATATTAACTCGTAATGTAACACTATAACAAAATTTGATGTTAAAATATAATTTTCTTCCACCTACTTTCACATTTGTAGGTGAACTAAATGAATTTATAGACTATATCATTGTAAACTAAAATTCATAAACTAAATTATTAGTTCGATGAAAGTTCAAGAGTAAACCGTAATTTTTAACCAATAATTTACTTAATCTATATGTGTTTAATCACTTTCTTATTTTTTTGGTGTTCTATATTTAAAAACTCAAAAAGTGAAAGTTTTGAATAGTGTATCCAAATGGAACATTAAAAATATTAGGCTTAACTATAATAAAATATATATAATGTTAGAAAAAAAAAAGTATTCTCACGAAACTGAAATATTTTAAAAAACAATTAAATAAAACTGAATAAACAGAAAATCAAATCTGATGAGAAATATTTTTGTTTAGAAAATGGTTAATTCATACTAAATGGAATCAAATCAGTTTGGTGTGATCGAGATGAACATCTTTACAGCAATTTAATTCATTTTTATACTCCAAAGTACAAACATATTGTAGATCATTAGGAATAATAAATAAACCACTTTAATACTTTGATGAATTAAAAATAAACAAATAATTGCCCCTCTACTCTCACTTACCATAATTGTTTATAATATATATTAAAAACCAACATTATTTGAAAATATTTTTTTTACAACTTTATTCTTTTTAATTGTAATTAATTACAAATATTTCATTGTATTTAATTTAAAGCTAGCACTATTCTTTATTTATTTTTAATTATTTGAAAGTGAATTTTGGTAGAGCGTTATTTATTAAAGTTTTGAAAGATTTTGTCCCTTACCAAATGATAACTTTTGACAATCAATTAAACAAAATTAGTTATTAAAGTCTTGAAAGATCAGTCTATGAAGATTTTTCTCGATTTTGGAGAGGAGTTAATATTGTTCTTTTGTGGCTTGTGAATTGTATTGATTGCTTTTGAATCCTAATTAATTTTGTTTTCTTTTCGAGTTTTTCTTTTTTAAATTTAGTGAGAAGTATTGATAGAAGAAGAAGAGGGAGAGAGAACCTTATGAATATGTAGCCCATTTCTTAATGGGGAACCATGAGCTGGATAGTTTTTCTTAATGGGCTAGGATGTGGCCCATTTATTCTGTCCAAAAGGCCCGATACTAAGATGGGTTATTAGGCCGGATCATTCTTTTTGTAAGCCCAAAACCCGACCCGAATTGGCATCCTATGCACGTGACAAATCAGGCCATACCCTAGCCAGGCCACTGTAAGCTTTTCATTTCGTCTCACCGGCGCCCTCATCGCCGTGTTCCTCTTCTCGCACCGCCACTGCCACCATTCCCGCCCATTTTCACTACTGATTATCACACAGCTTTCTCTACCGTCGTCGGCCGAGAATTTCCGCTTCTCGTCTCCCACAGTTGTCCATCACTGTCCGTCGAGGGAAGGGTATTTAAAACACTTGTTTTAGCTTGTAAGTTTATGTACTTTGTACTTCAATGTAGATTGGTTCTTTTCCTGGTTTCTATCAAGTCTCTTGTTACAAATTCTAGTCTTTCTTTGGCTTTCCATCGTTTCTTTAGAAGAGAAACTACTCCAGTTACTTTTCCCTTCTTTCCTGAAGGATAGAATGAAGAATTCATCGGTTTTTACTTTGTGCTTACCTCGTAAAGGGTACAGCAAAATATTTGTGGGTCAGTGGAGTTTGTTCTTACTTTGGAGTATTTGTTGGGAAGAAACAAAAGAATTTTTAAAGATGAGTTAAATGAACTGGGTAGATGTTTTGGATTTAGTTAGGGTTCTTTCTTCTTCTTCTTCTTCTTCTTCTTATTAAATTGGATTTTATATGCACTGTTTGTGGCTTTAGCAGTCACTCAAGTATGGCTAAGGGGTGGGTTCTTCTAAGCTCCACTTGGGAGTGACTGATATTGTAGTTATGGCTTAATTGATTTTGTATCAATGGAAAGTGTTTCTTATATAAAAAAACTTATGGGAAGTGTTCTCTCCCTGCTTGTTGTTTATTTCCCTCGCAAATGTAGACAACAGACATAAGTCCACCCTGTATTTAGTAGCTACATAGAATTCCAAGCCTTTTTAGTTGAATAGATTGTAAAATTAAGCTATTTTCTTATATATTTGCAGCTTTGAGAATACTAAGCATGGATGATAGCTTGTATGATGAATTTGGAAACTACATAGGACCCGAAATTGATTCTGATAAGGATAGTGACATCGAAGATGAAGATGAAAACCTCATGGAGAAGCCTGAGGAAGATGAAGGTGTATCGGATGGAGAAGATGCAGGTGGTGCTTCAAATGGTTGGATTACAACGTCTAATGATGTTGATATGGACAACCAGATTGTCCTTGCAGAGGACAAAAAATATTATCCAACTGCAGAAGAGGTTTATGGTGAAGATGTTGAAACATTGGTTATGGATGAAGATGAGCTACCGCTAGAGCAACCAATTATTAAGCCTGTTAGAAATGTAAAATTTGAGGTTGGGGTAAAAGATTCTAGAACATATGTCTCAAATCAATTTCTGGTGGGTCTCATGTCCAATCCAACTTTGGTCCGCAATGTTGCACTTGTAGGCCACGTACATCATGGAAAGACGGTCTTCATGGATATGCTGATTGAGCAAACACATCACATGTCAACATTTGATATTAAAGGAGAGAAACATTTGAGGTACACAGATACTAGGATTGACGAGCAGGAGAGAGGAATATCAATTAAGGCAGTTCCTATGTCACTGGTCCTCGAGGATGGCAATTCAAAATCGTACCTTTGCAATATAATGGACACCCCTGGCCATACCAATTTTTCTGATGAAATGACTGCTGCTCTTAGACTTGCTGATGGTGCAGTGTTGATCGTAGACGCTGCTGAAGGAGTTATGGTAAGTAAATAAATATCAGTCCTAGTTTTTATTTATATTTTTAGCTTTATATGCTCACTTTTATAATTTTTTCATTGCTGCCAAGCAATTAGAAACTTTCCGTTCTTTATCATCTAAGTGGTTTAAACATCAATTTATATCCCAATTTACTTTTACCTGTGGCCGGGGCACCTCATTTTAGAATTAACCCTCTTCACCTAGGTTTTGGATTCGTGCAATCATTTTACTGCGGAGTGTAACCATTTATTGAGTGTGGGTTGTTCGATATGCCTTGCATGGAGGTTTTTTTTTTTTTTTTTTTAAATAATTTTTTTATTAATATTATTATGGAATTATTGATATTGCTGTTTCATAGAGAGAGCACTGAGGTTGGAATAAATGCATGGTGGCATTAATGAGAATGTATTCTACAATCGACAGGTCAATACAGAGAGGGCTATACGGCATGCAATTCAGGAGCGATTGCCCATTGTTGTTGTAATTAACAAGGTTAGCCTTTTTTTATTCTTTTTGAGTTTTCATCAGATTTTTGAAAGTTGGATTCTCCCTCAAACACCACGTGTTAATTTGTATACTGATACATTATTTGTATCTAGGTTGACAGGCTGATTACAGAACTTAAATTGCCTCCAAGGGATGCATACTATAAATTAAGGCATACGTTAGAAATTATTAATAATCATATATCTGCTGCCTCATCTACTGCTGGAAATGTTCAAGTTATTGACCCAGCCGCCGGAAATGTGTGTTTTGCAAGTGCTACTGCAGGATGGTCGTTTACTTTGCAATCGTTCGCAAAGTTATATGTCAAACTTCATGGAATCCCTTTTGATGCTGATAAGTTTGCTACCCGTCTTTGGGGAGATTATTATTATCATCCTGATACCAGAGGATTTAAGAAAAAACAGCCTGCAAGTGGAGGAGAAAGGTCATTTGTTCAATTTGTGCTTGAGCCACTATACAAAATATATAGTCAAGTCATTGGTGAACATAGGAAAAGTGTTGAGACTACTCTTGCGGAGCTTGGTGTTACTCTTAGCAATGCAGCTTACAAGTTGAATGTTAGGCCTTTGCTGAGACTGGCTTGTAGTTCAGTTTTTGGTGGAGCTTCAGGATTCACTGACATGCTTGTTCAGCACATACCTTCTCCCAGGGATGCTTCTTCTCGGAAGGTTGATCATATTTATACCGGGCCTAAAGACTCCATGATTTACAAAGCAATGAAAGAATGTGATCCTTCTGGGCCTTTAATGGTTAACATCACCAAACTATACCCCAAGTCAGACTGCAGTGTATTTGATGCGTTTGGTAGGGTTTATAGTGGTAAGATTCAAACAGGGCAGACTGTACGGGTATTGGGTGAGGGCTATTCACCAGATGATGAGGAAGATATGGTAGTTAAGGAAGTAACAAAATTATGGCTTTATCAAGCTCGAGACAGGGTTCCCATTGCTGAGGCTCCTCCTGGATCTTGGGTTCTCATTGAAGGAGTGGATGCATCTATTATGAAAACTGCAACCCTGTCTAATGTAGATTATGATGAGGATGTTTACATATTCCGACCACTTCAATTCAATACCCTTCCTGTGGTAAAAACAGCTACTGAGCCTCTAAATCCAAGTGAGTTGCCAAAGATGGTAGAGGGTCTTCGGAAGATCAGCAAAAGCTATCCTCTGGCAATCACTAAAGTTGAGGAATCAGGCGAGCATACCATTTTAGGCACGGGAGAGCTGTACTTGGATTCAATTATGAAGGATCTTAGAGAGCTCTACTCGGAAGTAGAAGTCAAGGTATTCTTTTACCCTATTGTCTCACCTTTTGTTTCCAATTTTTTCTTTGTTCTTCTCTGATGGATTTTCCATTCTGTAACCCATCTTATAGGTAGCCGATCCTGTCGTTTCATTTTGTGAAACCGTTGTAGAGTCTTCTTCAATGAAATGTTTTGCTGAGACTCCTAACAAGAAGAATAAAATAACCATGGTAGGCAATTTTCTAACTTGGCTGTTTTAGTTTTTCTGTAGGTTCAAAATACTTGGAATGTGATGTGTTGATTCAAATCATTTTTTTTCTAGATTGCAGAGCCATTGGAGAGAGGACTTGCAGAAGACATTGAGAATGGTGTTGTAAGCCTTGATTGGTCAAGAAAGAAACTTGGAGATTTCTTCCAGACAAAATATGAGTGGGATTTGCTGGCTGCAAGGTCCATATGGGCATTTGGCCCTGATAAGCAGGTAACTTTAGTAGCCGGTTATCTCTTTACCAAAATACATTTCTTCTAAATGGACACAGAATTTGACGCTTTCTTGTGAGAGGATAAAAGTAAAACAGATACTTTGCTCACTGCAGAATTGCAGATTGACTTGATATAGTTTATTGTTAGACTTGTTCTTTTAGTCATCTTTCTGATACTTGGCATTTGGTAACTCCAACTTTAACCATAGTGGTAAGAGATTCAGGGTTCAATGAAGCTGTCATGCATTTCATAAAAAAAGAAGTAGAAATTGTCATATATTAAAATCAATTTCTGCCATCATGATAGGCTAGCATCTTCTATAACTATATATGTGAGATTTTGATAAGCAGCATGTGCTTTGTACTGCAATTTTGTTCTTGATGTTTAAACTTTTAATCAAATTTTAGGGACCTAACATTCTATTAGACGATACGCTCTCTTCTGAAGTAGACAAGAATTTGCTGAATGCCGTCAAGGATTCCATTGTTCAAGGGTAAACTATCTTGATGGCTCTCTCTCTCTCTCTCTCTCTTTCCTGGTGGAGGAAGGGAACCAGGGGCTTAGCACCCCCAGCCTTTTTTTTTCTTCTCTTTTTGTTTAGTAAATATTCTTTTAATGTTTTAAATTTTATTGCCTTTTTTTCCCCAATGTAAGCCCTTCATATCTTTAACAGGTTTCAATGGGGAGCTCGAGAAGGACCACTTTGTGATGAGCCCATTAGGAATGTTAAGTTCAAAATTGTTGATGCTAGAATTGCACCTGAGCCACTGCATCGTGGGTCTGGTCAGATCATTCCCACAGCTCGACGAGTGGCCTATTCGTCTTTTCTTATGGCAACCCCACGACTTATGGAACCAGTATATTATGTTGAGGTAAAATTTTCATCTTTTAATATTTTATGCAGTCAAACATGGGTATAATTATTATTTTCCCTTACTGTTTAGTGGTGATGAGATTTTTAAATTTTTGTCAGGAGACTTTTTTAGTGTGTGTTTGGGGTGTTTTGAGAGGCCGTGTATTAAAATCACTCATAATGGCTTCAACAAAAACTGCTTAATCACTCACTCTTGTTTGGAGGATTGGAGAGGAAATATGTTGAGAGGTATTTCTAAGTGAATTTGTGTGGATAATAAGAAGTGCAAGGAATGTGTGAAACGAAAAGACTATTAAAAATTACCCAAGAGGAAAGTTGTCGAGAACCTATGGAAGGAAGTGAAGGAGACCATGAAGAGTAAAGGTTAGTTGTAAAAGAAAATATGCCCGAGATAAAAATTTGTGAGAGGAAGTGTGGAGAGAAGTGAGGGAGAGTATGTGGAGAGTAGAGGCTATATTTTAAATAAGTGTTTAGTAGAAAATGATTGATAAATAATAATACCAAGAGAATGATTCAAGGAGACTGATAAACACTGTAGGCGGTTTAACTGTTAGTTTTAGGAGAGAGTCTAGAAATCATAATCTCACCATGCGCATTTGGGTGTCGGTGTAGGTAAGGGGAGCGAGCAATCACTATATGATGGGCACAAAATTATTTTTGGTTTGATCCCTCAATCTCACACACAAAAAAAGAACTATTGGCTTCTTTGGAAATCACTTTTGGTGTTTGACTTTTTGTGTAGAGTGCTTCTAAATTGTACCAAACCTAAAACATTTTGTAAACACTACATGTAACTCGTCTATTGTTGTTTGAGTAAATTTTTTATTATTTCATTGTAGATTCAAACACCCATCGATTGTGTCTCTGCAATCTATACTGTCCTATCCCGAAGGCGTGGACATGTTACAGCTGATGTTGCTCAACCAGGGACTCCAGCTTACATTGTCAAGGTTTAAGGACTAAAATTACACTTTTATCTCAAAATGTTAAGGATCTTGATATTTACTTTCACGATATTGAACTTTTTTCTCCAAACAGTAGTGAAACTGCTTCATTACTGCACTCGATCACTGAATAGTAGTAACAAATTGTTCTCTCATGTCAATATTCCCATGTCCATTTCACTATCCAAGATCTTTGATCTGGACAACGGGGTTTTATTTTCACAAGTAAATTTATAGGATATAAAGGCATGATAGACTCAATTTCTCATGTTTTTTTTACCCGTTGCTACTTGTCAGGCATTTTTACCCGTTATTGAATCTTTTGGCTTTGAGACGGATTTGCGGTATCATACGCAAGGCCAGGCTTTTTGTCTCTCTGTGTTTGACCACTGGGCCATTGTTCCTGGCGATCCCCTTGATAAGAGCATTGTTTTACGGCCTCTTGAGCCAGCACCAATTCAACACCTTGCTCGTGAATTCATGGTGAAGACAAGGCGTAGAAAGGTTAGACCTTCTGCTCATTTTTGTTCTCAATCTTATCACGCATGCTAGGGCGGTTGTATGCTATATACATGCATGGTTTTATAAATGCTCTTTGCACAATAACCGAACTTCAAAATTTGAAGTTTATGCTTGGAATTATACGTTCTTATTTCCCCAAGATGGTTCTGATGCCGTAGTGATTATTTTTTTTTTAAACAATAGCTTGACAAAATGAAAAACAGAGAGTTCTTGCCTTAATACATTAGCTTTGCTGGGATTTACAGGGAATGAGCGAGGATGTGAGCATAAACAAGTTCTTCGACGAGGCAATGATGGTCGAGCTGGCTCAGCAAGCAGCTGATCTTCATCAACAAATGATATAATTGAAGCTCATCCAAGCAATGTTTGGTCTGATTTGTTGGTGAATCCAAGTGTTGTACCATAGTTATTTCTCTTCACTTCCTCCAATATCCTGCCTCGATTTAACAACCATCATTCTTATATATTAGAAGATAGGCAAGCAGACTGAGATTTGTAGATCTTATTTTCGGAGAATTTTCCTTTGTCTGCTAATTTTGAGGGATTTTGAAGCTGAATACATATTTTAGGAATTTATACTGTAATGTTTAGAGTATGTATGAACCTTGTAATGTGAAAAAAGGAAGGGCAGATTTGGTTGCATTTACATGTTTTGAATGGAAATGAAAGAATTAGAATCAACCTCCTTGATATTAGCTATTGATATATTCACGTCTTATTGGGTATTATACCAAATTAGAAATCCGAATTTTGTTTTGGCATGAAGAATGAGTTACTAGTTTGAAGTATAAATGATGAAATAGCTAGCTAAGCTAAGCTAAATGACACTAAAAGAAGTTGATGATTGGACATGAGTTTAAACTTGATAAAAACAAAGTACTTAAGAAAGGTAGTATGTTGCACATGGAAGTTGCACTTGAAAAAAATTTATGGCATAATTACGAGGTTGAGGAGGCTACATAAAAATAAGAGTAAACCTTATTTTAGGTGATTTTGCTTTGATTTCTTAATCATGTCATACTATAAAAGATGTCTTCGTTTCTTTCGAGCTTGCAATGTTTTTTAATTGTGCTGTACTATAGGATGAATGTCGATCATGATTCTTTAGAAATATATATACACATAAGTTGAACTTGGTTTCGCTTTATAGATATTAAATTCATTTGAATATATTAACTACTAAAATGATCGTTTTAACAAGTGTGTAGTTTTACTAATCTCAAATATAAACATTCTCAAATTGATTAATGATAACCTTGCATTGTTTTATAAGCCATGGGATTAAAAAATGTTTTTCTTTTTTTTTTTTTAATTTCGCCGAGTATTCTTCTAGGTAGGTTTATGATAAATTGACAACCTAACTTTAATGTTCAGCATAAACGAAGGACTAAATTAAAAAATTATAAACCATACAAAATCTTAACTTTTTAAACAAATTAGGATACGTGAAAAAGAAAACACAAATGGAGGGATTACAACAAATGTTTATATGGTTCAAAATTTGACAATCTCTTTCATGTTTTAATAAATCGAATTAGGAGTCCTATATAATGCAATTTTAACAAAATATATTCAGCAAGTTCTTGGATTATTTTTAGCAATCAGCAAAATCATAAGCAAAGATGAATGAATAAGAAACAAAACAAAACAATTTTATTTACAAAGTAGAGACAATATACATGATATTTCCCTATCAATTTAGTATAATCCTCCATTATTGACCAAAGAGAGACACTCGAGAAAAAAAGGAAGTGTAATTATACAATTCCATTTTTTTTTTGTTTTTTTGTTCTTTTGTTCTTAGATCCTAATTTCCTCTTATGGGGGCAGCACCCAGAAGAAGCTTTCAATAAAATTTGAGACAATGTTAAGAGCTGAAACTTTTCTACCCCATGAAAATTCATTATGAAAGTCCCTCTGGCCAATTAACAAGAATGAATGTCTTTGAAGTTTCTAACCTTCTAGAAGACATTTGAGGTTTTGAAGTCCCTCAGCAGAAATGCTTCTTCTAAATCTTGGCCTTTGAAAAACTACCGGTGGAGGAGGCTCCAAATGAAAGCTAACCAATACTACTGTTAAATTGTCTGTTGCTCCTCTCTTTATGGCTTCCTCTACTATTTCCTTGCAGCAAATTTTCACATCATTGTGTTCTTGGAGCTTCCTCCGAGCAAAATCGATGGCATTTTGACTTGTAAAGACATCCCATATTCCATCGCTACCTATGATCAAGAACTCGTCTTCCTTTGTTAATGTCATTAATCTAAGTTCAGGTTCTGCGCTTAATGGTCCACCTCTTTCACTCATTTCCTTCATTCCTTCAAGATGCCAATCTCCTATAGCACGTGTAACTCCGAGCAGACCGTTTAGGTACTCATCGTCGTCGATGAATCCGCCTAAGGCCTCGATTCGCTTTCTTTCTTTTGTGCAGCAAGGCCTATGATCTTTAGACATTTCTACTGCACATCCTTGTCTTGATAGTACTGCTCGGCAATCTCCAGCATTTGCTACAAGCAAAGACCTGTTTGAAATGATGATAGATAAGTATATTAGAAGATAAAAAACGATGACAGTCTGACAGATGTGTATACTAGAAGATCAAAATCTTTCAGAAACTAACAATTCACCGCTAGTAACAATGGCGTGCACATTTAGCAAGAAAACAACAGAGCTTTGATAGCTCAGAATTTTTCTAATATCTTTTTTAACATATTTCAATTATGAATCTTAAGCCATGCTAACAGAGTATTCCGATGCGCTGCCACCATGAAGTTCGAAGTTCACAAAAGGAAAAGAGAACAAGGAATTTGAAATTAAAAGTAAAAGCAAATGATTACCTTCCAAATATCATGGCTGTAAGTGCAGTTGTGCCAGAAGATAGAGATGTTTCACGAGTGCAAGATCTAGCAAAAGCTGCATCAGTCTCCATAAATGACCTTGTGACAACCTTTTCAAGCTCTAAAGGAAAGTCGGAATCATCAACAATGACTCTTGGCAAGTGGTCACGAACAAACTGTGCAGCGCCTTTTCCTCCATGTCCGTCAAATACCTATTTATTCAGGCAAAACCAATTATTTATAACAAACTAAAGACCAGACATTTCTACACTCATGGTTTTTATCAAAGCAAAGAGCCAAAATCTTATCTCTTTATAAATTATTCAGTTTGAAAGCCACTCTAAAGAGGAGGAGGGGCTGAATACAATGATCTCATGCCCCAGCACCTTTCTGGGTACAAATACAAACCTTACAAAGTGAATGGACAAGATAACGAATGTGTTTGTTTCTAATATATGGCTAGAGATGAGCTACAGAAACTAGCTCTACCAACAAGCCTGAGAGCTTGGTCAACTCCAATTACAGGAGCAAAATTGACCCTTGTTTAAAGTGTATCTCCCTATTTAAAATACAATCCTTCTTCTTTTTTTTCTTTTCAAAAGTGTCAAACACAACCTCAGGCTTTTCCTTACCCTATTCCTTACTGAACAAATGGCAACAACACAATAAGACTATTGAACCCCGCATAGCAATGCTTCCACACTTGTGAAACTTGCATTGGCTAAGTAAATGACACACATATTCCTTGATCTGTTTCTTCTTCCTATATCTAGCATATGTCAAAAAGACCATGGGCTTATTGATTCTATCCATCGAAACACATTACATCATGATCTCGTCCTCAAAGTGGAAAGTAGGGAATAACAGCTAGATTTCCTTTTCATTGAAAAGAAAAGAAACCCAGCTTTCCTAGAACTGTGTTGGGTCTCAACTCTTAAGTGGCATGGCTTGGGCAAAAAGGTGTTGGAAGGTTTGGAAAATTTTGGGGTCGTGTCTTGAAATGTTTGTTGTCAAATTGGCTACCACTAAGCTATCATATGGAACAACACGGAGTATTTGATGTTGATTAAATCCTATTGGAAGCACCCTACACAAATGCACCTTAAATAGCCTCCATCAAATTTCAATTTTTATCTCATCGAGGGATGGTTGCCATAACCCACTATATCATACCATCTGCTAGTGGACGGTAAGATATTACACACTTCATGATATTTCTCTTTCATCAAAATAGTCCTTCCAAAGGGAAAAGAAACAGATCCTGTCTTTCCCTTCAACGACTCTAACCTTCCAATGAAGGTTATCCTTTAATCTTCCCACAGCTACTCGGTGTAGGTTAGGCTACACAAGACCTGTTTTATAACATATACAATAAGCAATATGCTTTTCAACATCTTGCTCGATCCTCACCCAATTCAAGCCTTGCAAGTACTCCATGTAAGTTTTAAACACTCAACCTCGATTCACAAGTTTGATTTTTCTTATGTTGCTTTTCATACCGTGCACTCTCAAATTCATTCCCACAGCATCAATTCAACTGGTCAATTTAGAGTTCTTTATGTTTTTTCGTATTAGTTTTCAAATGTAATTGATATGAATTGAGGGGCCTTTTTCATAAAGACTAGAGGATAAATTTGTTTCATGCTGTGTTCTCTATGGGGTTTCACATTTTGGCAAGATAACCTAGTATGGATTCCTTTTCATCTATCAAAAAAAAAAGATCTCCTTAGTGGCTAGAATCAAGAGAATTTGTCTCAGAAACCACTTCTAGAACTTAGTCTAGCTGAATGCAGTTTGTTTTGTTGTTAAAAGAAAAACTGTCAGAACAGCTTTACCAAGAAATCCAAGAGTATGATTCCTTCCTAGCTGAACTAATGACAAAAGGCAGTTATAGAGACAGACAGAACTAATGTTCTAAATTCTGATTCTCTGTCAGTTTCTCTTCTCAAGTGAAGATTATTCACTAGAACTCTTGGGGGAAATTCTCAAATCAGAGTATGAACCTCAGGAGCAACAGTTTCTTTGCTCTAGTACATTTTATCTAAACTGTAACTGCAGTACAGAAAATATATACATGAACTTACACCATAGAAGGAGACAGCTTCCTCATTGAGAAAACTACAACCAAACTTCTTAGCCATGTCATGAATGCATACATGAGTGTCCTCCATATAAGGACGCTTTCCAATGTCGGACCATTCCCCCGATCTAAGAGCTGGAGCAAAAGTAGTTGGGTTCTCTTTCTTGTCTATAACTGCAGCATCCTCAGAAATGCTTTCTAGCTACAAAAACCAGAAAATAATGGAACAATCAACAAGTTGGGAAGAATATGAAGCCAATACTTGAATTCAAAGTAATGAGAAGGAAATATTTAGTTTATGCTATAAAATGTAATAGTACGACAGTCAGATGGGCCCCTTTATGCAAGAACAATTCTTGCACATACATTCACTCTTCAAGAAGCAATATAACAACAAATGGAGAACCAAAGGGATCCCATATCATTACAAGAAGTTTCAACAGATGTGATTTTAGGACAATCTATAACGTTAGCAGAGCAGATCCATCAGTCCAGAGAAGTGTTCGATTTAAGGGAAGATTTGGTCAGTTTGGATCTACATCAGCTAACAAGATTCTTAAATTAATTTAATGGAGAAGGTAAATTCATTCTAGAGTTAGCCTTCATACAAGTGAGACCGGGACCAAAATTAAGGGCAATTCAACTACTCAAATGTACTGGTTGGCATGGTTAGCCTTTACATGTGACACTAAAATTTTGATGTATTACAAGGCCAACGAACTCTTAGGGTTACAGAGATGCATTCTTAGGAAAAAAAAATTCAACCACACAGTACCATACAGTTCAACAGAAAAGTCTATTACCATTAAGTCATATTCATGAATAAAACAGTCTTTGTTAGTTTTTCTCCCTATCCTTTCCTTTTGGTCCATACCAAGGTACAATAAATTAAAGTAAGAATTGTACAAGCTACGCAAAGAAAAAACTTTATGCTTGAAACTTTAGAAAATTGACAATGGAACCTTAATTAAAACATGAAAGGACTAAAATAACAGAATCTTTTAAGAAGCACATTAAGGACAAAAGGTAGCTGTTCCTAAAACGTTGGTACTTTCAAATCAATTACAGTGAAGAAAATAACAAGAAACACTATAATTGAAAATTGTCAAACATATTTAGAAGTAGCAACTCTGGATTGAACAAGATAAGAAACTACCAGATCAGGTTTAACATAAAAACAAAGCTGAAATTAGCAAGGAAAACCAAATGAACAACAAAAGAAAAGGCAAAACACAAGAAGAGAAAGCCACCACCAGTTTAAGTGCACCCCTAAACCCACACACACACACACACAGACATAAAAAGGGGAGAAAGAAAGCAACCAAATACACGAATTATCAGCTACATTCAGTTAAGAGAAACATTAAAATGGAGAAGAAGAAGAAAAAAAAAAAAAAAAGTAAAACCATGATACCCCATGAGAGAATTCCACAAAAGACACAACAACAAAAACAACTTTTAAATTTTTTTTATCAAAACCCCAACAAGAAAAAGGAAACCCCAACACAAATCAAAGGAAGAAAACCCTAGAAATGAGTATAAAGGAAGCAAAATTCGTACAGGAAAAGAATTTCCAGAGCGAGTTCGGTCGCTAGTTCCAGTTAAAGCAGACTCCTTATCAGGATTCCCCATCTGATTCTGCAAGAATTCACAATGCATAGGCCATGGCTTGGTATTATTAACCCCAGAACTTGGTCTCTCAGTCCCAACCTGCTCTGCATCCGTCACACACATGACGATAAAATAAGAAAGAAGAAAATAAAAAGGTTATGAGAGAAGTTTGGTGGTTCAGTTTCTCTTCAACTTGCAGTAGGTGGGTATCCAAAGTAACAGAAGAAAGCAGAAAGCTAGAGAGAGAAAAAAACAGAGGAAAAATAATGGAGGGCGAAGAAGATTCTCAGAATATGTTTACCGGGAAAAGTGAGAAATGAAAAGAAAAGTGGAAAAAACCCTGTTTTAAGGAAGAAACAACAAAACAAAAGAAATATAGAGAGAATTGAGTCAATCTACAAAACAGAGAAGGTTTTAATTCCAGATTTTTCTATTGAAAGCGTGGCTGCAAATCGGTTGGTTAGGACTCTATAAGCATAATCTCAAACAATCAAATTGTGACTTTATATAAAAAAAATTGAATTTTTAAACTTCATTTCATTTGGGAAATGTTCAATGTTTGTAAATTCAATTGCTTTTCAACTACCCCACATTTAAATTTCAAAACTTTTTGTATAAATCTTGTTCATTTCCTTTCTAAGAAAATTACCCTTCATTTCTTTTTCTTTTTTAAGTGAGAATTTTAAAGTTGGGTGATTGGAGTCTGATTGTATCCTTCACTTAACAGAAAGAAAGAAAAGAAAAAAGGACTGTTTGGTTCTTAAAGATAATGATGGAAAAATTACATCAAAAGTAGTTGAAGTTGAAATGGTATCTCATCATGTGTATATTTTTATCTTCAGTTTTAGGTATCTCATTGTGAGTTATAAACTAAATTTTGATTGAGCATATTGACACATCTAATTCCACTCATAAAACATGATTTAACACCCATTTTTAATTAGAACAACTATAAACATTATTCGTCCTCTCAACAAATCATCCACAAATCTTACGTTTAAACTTCAATTGTAAGTGTAATTGTAATTTTGTCACCTACACTCTTATTGTGGGTATTGCTTTTGGTACTGAACCCATGAATGAATCTCGAATTCCCTTAATTAGTGTTATGTACTTTGAACGAGGACGTTAGCTGTTGCTAGTTGTTGCTAAATGAAAGATGTATATATTTCTGTTTTAGAAAAAAAGAAAAGAAAAGAAAAAAAGACTTGACTTAAGAGATTTCACAAATGGTGAGACATTAAATATTTGAGCCTGCATGTTTCACATTCCTTGAATAGTGAATGGGAAGGCAAAGGAAATATAAATATTTGTTTATTTAATTTCCAAAACTAAAAAGGGATTTGAATATTGAATGTAAAAATAATAAATGTAGGGACATTAAAGTTTTTTTTGTCACATTCCCTTTAGCTTGTAAACCTCTCTCACTCTCTCTCACTTTGTGAAATGAATGGTGGGTATTCCATCCATAGAAATAGGCATCTATGGGGATAGCTACCTTTACATGACAAACAGACTATGAGAACCTAATTCACACATTCTTTTTCTTTTTTTAAATAAACTCAACTAATACCAATCACCAACAAATAATATTATTCACAACACAACAACTCTTTTAAGACAATATATATATATATATATATATATATTTTGCAAGATTTCGTCTCCAAAATTTATATAAGTGGCCTTCATATTGATAGGCACGGATAAAAGTCTATCAATTTCTGTCATAGAATCCAAAATTTTGTTATAAATTGTAAATATTTTAATTTATGTTAGAGATAAAAATTATTATTTTTTAATTCATAAGAAGCACCTCAAAAAATATCATACTGTTAAATTTGGGTCATTCTTAACGTTATAAATAGTGTCAAAACGAATATAGTTTAGCAATAATGACATAATCTTCCACCTCTCAATTGTGGTTTATTGCTAATAAAAAGTAAAATTTTATCATTTAAAATAGGGAATGGAATCCACCAATTCTAGTTGTGGTCTAAATAAAAAATAGAATTCTTCTATATTTTCAACAATTTTGTCATTTAAAACAATCTTCCAATATTTATTTTGCATTTTTTAAAAAACATATTATCTATTAGAGTTTTCATTGGAAGTTTTAAAAAATGTATTCATCTATAGCATTTATTTTCAAATATAGCAAAATAGATCAAACTCTTTATAAAATATAACAAAACTTTAAATTACGTCGACAACAAATAAACAATAATAATATTTATAAGTTTCTATCATCCAAACAATCTAAAAATCTATTATACTTCTCATTATTTTTACATTTTCTTAACTATAATAATAATAATTATTATTATTTTATTTAAATAATAATAATTTGGAGATATTAAGTTTATTAAGAGATTTGTATTTTTAAAAATCTAAATCCATTGAGAAAAATCTATGAAAAGTAACCCATCACTTTAATAATAAAATGGAAGTAGATATTTTAGAAATTATTATTATTATGAGTAATGATTTAAATTGAAAAGTCAAATATGTCTTAAATTTTAGAACTTTATGCCATTTTCTTATTCCTTTCACATTAGCATTTTGTCACATAGGGCCACGCAACACATTCACTAACCTCTCATTTTCTTTTATTACTTTTTAAAATTTGTTTATACTTTTAATTCTAATCTCCAAAAAGAAGAAGAAGAAGAAATAAAAAGTAGTAAACAAATTAAATAGCCTAATATGCCAAATAACAATTTGTATGTTTCCTAGAAAAAGTTGATTAAGTATTGTTAATTTTATTTTAATTATTACTGATTAAGTCGGTGGGTTTTTAATTAATTCAATAAATTGTTACAAAGGGATGTGATAATGAAGGTTTGAGTAAATGATAGGTGGGGATGAAAAATTGAGAGGAAATTCCATTGGAAAATGATGCATTCATGATAATGACTTTTTTCTAATTTTGGTTTCTCTTCTTTTTGCATATTGTTTTCATTTAAAAGTATTTCTCTCTCTCAAATCGAAATGGACAAGTTGGATTTTTTATTGAAAAAATATCATTTTCGTTCATATATTTAAATCGAGTTTCCATTCTTTATAACATATTTGAGAAACTAAACTTAAAGTTTATTAAGAATACAAGAACTAAAGTTTGATATTTGAAAATATGATGACTTAAATTAAACGAATTCAAAATATAGAGATTAAATTGACATTTTAATCGGTTTCATCTAGTTTGTAGAAGAAATTCGATGTTTTGTTTAGGAATTATGGAAATGATACTTGAAGCAAAAGTTTGTAGTAAGAGAAAAATAAGTTGAAGGGTAGATTTATAAATACAATGGGTATAAGATTGTAGTGTGAACTTTTAAGTTTGTGCCTAATAGATTCGTGAATTTTTAATTTTGTATCTAATAAACTTATATTTTTTCTGATATTCTAAAAAATGTATGAATATATCAAATTAAAGATTCATAGGTGATTTTGAAAGGATCTTTTGGTTCTTCCAATATCAATAGGTTAATTGTTGCGACCTTGTATATTTCAAAAGGAAAAAAAATCAGATCTGAAAGAGAGTATTTAGGTTCTCCTATTAACTAAAAAATGTATCATGCTTAAATGATCTGACTAGGGCTTATAGTAATGGGAGAACTGGATCGATTCCAGTGTAAGATATCTAACGAGACTATCGTTGGAGTTGATATCACATTCAAAGAGAAAGATATCAAATATCTGATGATTTTTTTGTTTATCATACAGATATGATCAGATCCGCAAGAAGCATGATTGAGAAATATTGGATCGTCTATAAAGAGATGAAATATAATCAACTTGAATTCGGGACAACAATTCGAAATCTTAGTGAAACACTAGATTTGTTATCTCATGTTTGCTTTTCGTGAAAAAAATATCAATTGGAATGGAGAGCTCCTTCAAACAACAAGTTTGAAAACTCAAATCGAAAAAATTAGATTAATTAAATTGAGTATGAATTATTATTTTCTAGTCGGTTTAAGATGTCAATGTCCAACAATAACATGGCTTTATGGTCCCATTTCATTTCTATTATTAATTGCATATCAAATACCCTTTTACCTAACATTTGGTTGAGAATTTTGAATGTGCGTAGTTCATATCTTCGATAGCATTAAAACTTAAATTTCTTACATTACTCGTGAAATTCTCTTTAAATGTCAAAGTTTTGATCCTCTATCTAGAAGATGTACTAAAAATTGTAGTTCAAGTTAAAGCAAGTTCACATATATGCGCCATATCAATCACCTCGTAAATCCAACAACTTTAAGATTTTGACATTTGAAACGTACGATTGAATCTAAATTTGATGATTCGTAGAAAGATTAGACATGGAACCAATTTTATATTTCTAGAAGGAAGGAATAAAGTGGATTAAATTAAAAGTGGTTTTTGGTTAGCCTTATATCTAAAAAGTGGACAACTTTAATGTTCAGCTTCTTTCTTTGTTCCACTTTTACCACTACTTCTACTGTTTAACCTCATGATTTACAAGTTTCTTCATCCATAAATATTCTATTATCTTGCAAACAACTTTCCCACATTTTAACAATCTAATTCAACTTTTGTTCTTTTTCTTCCTTTTTCCTACTTTCAACACTTGCATATTATACCATCCACCATTTTTCATATCCTGATCAACAAAAAGAACCATATCACTGTCACTTCTTTTTCATATATTGATGCGTTGTCCCGTTTTCTACTTTTCTTTCTTTGGTTAGTTGGTTTTGTTGTTTTCAATTTAGGGTGCTTTAGCTAATCTGCTTACATACGAGTTAATGAAGTGGAAATCGCTTGTAGGTACACAAAGAGAATCGTGTTCAAAGAAAGACAAGTTCAAGCCAACGAGATTACAAAAGGTATGAATGAGTTGGATGGATGTAATTCCCACTTAAGTGAAATTAACTGCTTTCTCGACACGTACTAGTAATAATTGGTCTCGATTGTTGAGTGAGAAAAAAGTGATAGAACTGATGTAGGCTAACATAAATAACATTTGAAATATGAGATACATTGTTCTTTCTTAGCCTCCCAAAAAACAAACTATATCACAATCAAACAATAATCACAGGTACGAACAAGTTGGATAGCCAGTTAACATAACATTCCTAGTAATTATCATACTCTTTAAGAGAAACTGTTTGCTTTCTTTCTCAACAGAAAATGTTACTACTTGGTTTTTTCATGAAAAAGTGATGGCAGAATTACTGTAAGTTTAACACAAAATAGAATTCAAAATATAAGCTTTAGTACGTTTCAATCTTGAAAAACAAACAATATCATGATAAAAAAGCAATCAGAAGAGAGGCAACAAAGTTGGTTTCTCTCTCTCCAATTATAACGTAGAATCAATCACATGAAATAGGTTAAGGAGGCACCAAAGAGTAATGGCCTTGGGAAAGAGATTGAGATGTTTAGAAAGGAAATTGATAATATAAAAGAATATCTAAAGCCACAACCCACATGCAAACATAAAAATGGGCCACAAAAACAAAGGTTTTTAAAGTGACTACAAGGATTCCAGCCTTACCTTGGATGCCAATCAGCAAATCATTTTATATACAAGCCAACCTAAGAAAGATGCCTTATTTTGTTGTATCTCTAATCCAACAACATCCAACTTTTTATGGGGTAATGCCAACAATGTAGAGCCCCATAAGCAAGTGGTGGACCTTGACATTGCAAAATGTTCTCTCTATTGGAAGCAAATACAGCTATATGTTAAATGTGCAAACCTAGATCTATTCTTCAAATCAAGATCTTTTCAATCATCAAATCTAAGTTTGCACTTCAATTTTTAATTCATAGTATTAAACGCTTTTCTAAAAGAGTTCATATTCATGCATAAACATTAAACAAGATGCAATCAAGATCTAATCACACTAACACATTACATTGATTCAAATTCCAGATGATCCATGTCATAGTACTTCGATCACTACCAAAATTGACCGAATATCATTGTCCGTCTTAACTCATGCTTGATAAAACATTCACATCAGCGACTTCAAGATTCACAAACTATCTAATTCCTATGGTCTCAACTGTAATCACAAGATAGCTGACACCAATCCACGACCTTAGTGTCAAATATAAACCATATTTGCCTAAAAAACGAGTCAAAGGAAAGAGTAACAATTAAGTTTTTGACACGTATAGTACAAACCAACCATATATACACGCAGACGAGATCATGTGGGTGGTCCCTCAAATTGAATACAAGAACACATAGATAACAAACGTAAGAGTGCTTCAAATTTTTGTGCAATTACTCTATTTCTCTTCCATATCAACATTGTTTGTAACTTAAAAAAGGCAAATACAAAGGGAAAATGAGTGTTGGAGCTCTCTTAATAAGGGTAAAACATATGAAATTCAACTGGAGCAGTCTTGCAATCTCAGATGGAAGACAAATCACAGTTTCAAGAAGCAGAAGATGTGCTTTATAAGGACTTGATCTAATAGTTTTATGGTCATTCACAAATATGGGAACACTGTAAATTCAAGAATGCTTTCATTTTACTTCTTTTCCATTTCGGGTTCCAGCTACGGGGCAAAGGGGGGCGAGGGGTAAAATAGTAATGTCACACAATATCGTACAAGGTGATGGGGGAGGGTGGAGCCAAGGGAGGGAGAGGAAATGCAAAAAAAGAGAATGAAAAATAGTACACTTAATTGGCAAAGGCTGTGGTGCTCTCCTTGAAACTCTCAAAATGAATTCCACCATTAATTTGACTCTGTTTGGTGATAATTTTTCGTTCCCAGAAGTTTGAAGGTGCAATTGCAGATTAAGATCCCATCCATAATATCTAGTTGCGTCAATCTTTCTGCAATAAGAAAACATAAAACAAAGATAACTCTGCTTAGCATTACTAATATTATATTTATAATCCATTCCTCGATTACACTTCATGATGAAATATTTGCCCAGACCCAGATCATAGATTATAAAAAAAGCTAAGACACCATTGTGGGGAGTTTTCCTAGTTCTCTGTTTTGGAAATTTTGATGCTTTTATTTTGTAAACGAAAACCAGACTTTTCATTGAATTAATGAAAAGAGTAGTGTTCAAATTAGAAAAGATCGAAGCTTGATACTAAAGCTTGGAAACTTCGCTTTTTAAACACTTTGCTCAGTTTTGAAATTTTAAGAACACTTTTAAAACCTGGAGAAAATTTCCAAAAAAGGAAGAGAGAGAGAAACCCTTTTAAAATCTCATTTGATAATACGATGAAGTAAAATTTCTACTTTAAGATTTCAAAAACATTTCTAAATAGCAAACTAGAAACAAATGGGTTATTCAACAGGCACCTAAATACTGTGTTTTATAATTTCAGAATTTCCCTAGGATTTTAGAACAAATTTGCAAAAGACTGCAAAACAAAGAAAATTTACACATGGGTATCAGAGACTACCACAACGGCCAAACACACCACAAAAGCCCCCAGTTCAATGCACCTATATGTTCATACTTACTCTTGAAAGAACAATTGGCACAGCAGGTATCATATTACCAACCCGAGTCAAATTATAACAACATTATCTGGTGATATGCATGCATGGAATGATTAAATCAATCAAACAAATATATATAAACAATGATATTTTTTCAGTGAAAGCACCTTTTGACGTTTTGAGCTTGGAGCACCTGCTTCTGAATCACCACGCCTGCGAGATGTTTCGGCATCCCGATTTGAAGCCTGCAAAAACCCACTTTTTTAGATCTTTGTTGAAAAAGAATGTGCATATGAAGATGCAGAATGGAAATTCAAGCTTGTCTCATTTTCAAGTCTGCATGGAGTCATAATTTGCAACAGATAAATACTGCTTGTTCAAAATGAGCAGCACAATGAATAGATCACAGGCGGTCTTGTCAGAATTGCTTACTTGTGCAGAAGAATCTGGAGTGTTTTGACGCTCAGAGGCATTTGCCTCTACTGAAGGCATATCTGGCTCATTGCCTCCTTGTGCTGTAAATGGCATGATTTGGTGAAATATGTTGGACAAAAACATTCCTTCGTCAGTAGTTCTTGATTCTGATTCTTGAACATTTGCAATAGAACTTGATGCCATTGAATGATGAGCAGGAATAGAACCACTAATCTCCTGGAAACTGGCATCTTCAATGTTGATTTCACCACCGGGAAAGAGAGTCCGAAGAAACTGGACAACATTACTGGGAACTTGTCGTTCAGACTCCAGGGTACCTTGGGCCCCACCTGTAAAAATATGTTGACGTCAGTACTATGTGCATTCGATAATACTCACACCTGCTGCCTTGAACCCTGATTTTACGACTGCAAGTCTCTATTTAAAGGAATAAACAATGCATAATCAACTAATTTGTAATAACAATAGGCTAGTGGATCCCATTGCCCCCTTCCTGACTTTGTATCTGATCTTTTCAATGAATATATGAACTGTTTCTAACTTACAGATGTAGGATTAAACTTCCAACAAAGTTAGGCATGTAAGGCAATAGACTAAATATGCAACATCAATAAATTCATAGTTCCAATATTTAATAAATTAATCTATCCTATGCCTCAAAATAAAAGGATTACCATCCCTTGCAGCATCTTCAACATTTTGCTGTTCTACAACAGATTCAAGAATGGTATGTTGCTCACTCTGGAGGCCAGTAGACTGACGCTCTGATGAAGCTTGACTTCCTCGCTCGGCCCTCGCATTTCCTGAAGCAGGGTGAGGAAATCTTCCGAGAACAGGATAGTATAACCCAAATGAATTACCCGAAGAATTTGAAGGTAAGCGGCTAAAGGGTCCAGGTAATGCTGCAACCATGGTTCTAATTGGCACTACTCGCACTCCAGATTCTCCACCCACACTTGGGCCCTCTACGACCCTAGTGGTTGCTTGATTAGTGGAATTTTCACCCGCACCTCTGGCTGCTTCTTGTTGCCCTGAAGTCTGTTGAGCTCCACTGCGTTCCTCTGGATTGCCATTTGATGCCGTAGTTGGTGAACCTAGAAATTAGTAGAAGTAAATATAATTTTTCTAAACATCCAACAAAAGAAGAATAGTTAAGAAAAGGCCAAGTCTGTAGGTTACCCCTTCGAATTTGTATGTCAATGCGCCTTGGGAGAAATCCAGAACCAAGACCATGAATTAGTGCAGAGCCAGGCTGCATGGTGCCCATGGGAACTGGGCCTAAGCTTGCATTTTGTTGGAAGGGAAGAGGCTGTTGATAGAAGTTAATATTAGTAGAAGAAGGTATACACTCAACCCAGAAAATAGTCAAAACCCAGCCAGGTATGAAAATATTACCTGAACCATTATAGGATTTGGACCAGTTTGGGAAATGAAAACCGCAGGTCCTGCATTAACAACAGCTTCTGACTGCAGATCGTACATCAAATTGAAATAAATGCACCGAATGTTAAGATACCATCCAAATAATGAAACATAGAAAGAGAGAAATGACGAAACCATATAAATTAAAAGGAAACCATGGGGAAAGAAAAGGAAGAAAAGAACATACAGGATTTTGACCCATTCGCAATGTCATCATAGTGCGACCAAGTTCTAGGAGATATGCACCTAGGTTATTGAATAGAACTCCACTTCTCCATGCAGAAGACTGAGTGTTCATCCTTAATGTCGGATCAGTAACATTTCTGTGATTCTCCAGTTGCCTTGCGAGTTGCTACCAGCAAATAAAGTATAAAAAATAAATTGTGTTCTCCTCTTAATCAACAGAAGAAACGGCTATAAGCTCTTATGTTAGAACTTGCTTTTATACTATAACTCATCAAAAGGGAAAAAACGAAACCTAGTTCCTTCATTAAGAAAACAATATTGAACCATTTGCATACACCAATAAGTTCACTAGTTGAAACAAAACGTATGATAAAATAAAGGACTAATTATCAAACCCTTTATAGAAGAAAGGCCAAAATTTTACACTATTTGTGAGTATTAGATAGTTAGAACGCACAAGTAGGCACTCTGAGACTTCCCCTGTAAGCATTTGTCTGGTAGAAAGCATGACTTCAGCCAACGATGCAGGAGTTGGGAAACTTTCTTGGGTGGTACTTGGACGAGATGAGGAATTAGAGCTGCTCTCCTCATCTCCATGAATATTAGTTTCTTGGGCATTATTTCCTCCAACTCTGCCTGCCAACCATTTCATGATAAACAAATATTATACACACACATGAGGAGACTTTCATAAGATAAGTTGTCAAACGGAACTCAACATACCAATATTTTCAAAATCACGCCTCATATTTCCAAGGTTTTGAGACAAAGTTGTCAAAGAATCAGGAATCACCTGCAAACACCAAGAATCACTACCATTCGTTTCAACCAGATGAATTTCAGGAAAAAGAAAAAAACAACTCATGGAATGAAGTACTGAAGTACAATAATAGCCCAAAAATAATGTCAGTAGTTGGTACTTGCTTGTTTGTTTTGCAAAGGTTGCTTCCGTTTTTAGAAGTCAAAAAACATCTAATAGTATAGCCGTTCAACTATACTTCTACTTGAAAATAAGGGTAACTTTGATTTTTGTTGATAGAAATCACATAGAGTGCAAGCAGTAGTTCAGTGAACCCTGGACAAATTGACTTTTTTGAAAATACATAATGTAAATCTTAAGCTGAAAAAAGACTCTTGAGCACCTAAGAATCCTCAAATTTCAACTTACAGGAGGAGGGAACGATCCTAATGAAGGAATTGATGGATGTCCAGAAGTGCCATGAAACCTATCAGAAAGTGGCCTTGAGCCATTGTCACCAGATTGATGCTGGTTCAAATCTATCATCCCAGCTGCAATCACCCGTTCTCCAGATCTTTGTTGGTCAATTTCCTTCAGTCATCATAATTCATATGAGCAGGATAGAATCATACATACGAAGACACAAGATGAACAGACAACTAAGGAACCTAGAACTTACCCTGACAACATCCATCCCATCACTGCCAGTTACAGAATTTGAAAGTCCAATTGAACTTAGAACGGCAGACACAATCTGTGCAGGAAAAAAAGTGTTTAGTTACACACCTAAAACAGACTATACTAAGAACCTGAAAGAACGTCTTCATCCTCCTAGACTGACCCTGTTGATTTCTGGGGGCATACCATCCCCTTGAACAGGCATACTAAAAGTTTCAATCACCACACCCGGAGCCACCCGATTGCTATGAACACGACTCGTACTTGAATTTGGATCAGTCTCTGCAAACAACTTTCAGAAATAGAAAGTTAGTCAATACAGCAATGGTATTGGTAGAATGTCAGTTTGAAGCATAGTTTGAAGTGATCTAAGCGGTGAAGCAAAATAAGAAATTCCATCTAATTTATCTGAGTCTAATATGATTTAAGTTGTGCAACGGGATTATGGTAGAGCAACACTACAAAATTAGGAAGTACAAAGGTCCCTTCAACCCTCTATTTCTGATTTGGAAAACTGCAGGTCTTATTGATAAAACAAGAAGAAAATTTTGCATCGAGCTAAGTGGAGATCCAGGGAATACAATCCAAAGAGCACACAAAAAAGCATACCAAGTAAAAGCCAAAAGCTTTGGCTAAACGTCTCTCACAACTTCTACATTCATCATTGAAAATTCTTTAATTCCTTCCAAATAAAATATTTCAAAAAATAGCTTTAGACTACATCAAGCCATAAGATCGTTGCCTCAGCCTTAAGTTATGCCGTACAAGGGGAACAGCATCGATTAAACATGTGCTTCTGATTCTCTTTGTCGGGTACATGCTGTTTTGGGGACACAGCCACCATAGGATGCTTCTTCTCCATAGTACGCCAATTCCTGCCAGTTCCTTCCGTCCATGATGCTTCATCATAGTGATGATTTGTATTTCATCTCTCTCCTTCCCTAGCAACTATGAATTAAAAGGTCACACACTCTCCCTTCTTTGTTCCCTTCCACAATGCTTCCTGATATGAACTGCCTGGTCTTCTTTCTAGCATTAGTGATAATGCTGAAATTTTGGACTTGACATAATCGCTATACCAGTAGTCCATGCCTCACAACTTAAAAATTATGCAGTCATGCCTATATATATGCCTCAAGGTTGCCTTCAGTCTTTTATAACAAACGAGAGTAACAGGTTTTGCTTTCAAGAGATATGCAACAAGGATCATAGAAAATATTTAATTCAGCATTGTCTATGAAGGAATTTTTTTGCATGAAAGCAAACCGAACCTGGCCGATTGGGCAAAGTCTCTGATGGTGGAAGAGGCTGTCTGACAACCAAATGCAAGGTGTGACCGTCTTCAACATCTACCTCCCATTAAAGAACACCTTACCATAGATTTTCAATTGAACGGTCATGTGAACACTAGATATGTAATAATAAATGACTTGCAGTACAGCATGAAAATCCACCCTACACAAGAGGGGGTTTTTTTCTTCTTGCTTTTAGTGAATGACATGGCTTTCATCGAGAATAAAGAATGAATGAATGAATGAATACAAGGGCATATAAGAAAAAAGTCAACAAGGAAAGCTACAGAAAGGGGCAAGAGAAATAAGCCATACGCGTAACAAATCATCGCAATAAATGTTTGGTGGCAAAGCCCTATAAATTCAACGAATCTAACAAATCGCCGAACTTCACTTGAAGATCTCTAGAGCGCTAAAAAAATTCTATTGTTTCTCTCACAAGTTTAAATCAAAACCACGTATACAACACAAGCACAGTCCAAGCAGCCTATATAGTATCTGTGAGCAGTACTTAATAAATACAATATCTCTACACCCAATTTAGCCTGAAACTTTATCCAACCGAGAGTACTTTCTAATAGGAAATATGAAAACTTTGTTTTGAAAATACATAAAAAGTAATCTTATCAAACATATTTATATATAACTAAGTCTTTACTGAAGGGTGCTCCATCTGGGAATTAAAACAAAGTATTCATAGCAAAAGAAGAACAAAAAAAAAGGTAGAGCACACTAATATTAGCCACAAACTTGGATCTCTCCCAGATCTTCGATAAATCTTTAAACTTATCACTGAAAAGCAGCAACCCTTACAGTTAGCTCTTTTCTGGATGAATAACCAAGACTTGAGCACAATCTTGATCCTCCTTGATTATGATATCCCATAGCCATACTTTCACGGGAAGCTATTTCTTTTATATTTTCATTAAACTTTTGATATATTCTTGCTTCTATGCAAATCAGCATACAAAAATACCAAGTAAAATAGGCTGAGTATTCAGTTACAAAATTTCCATGTTTTTTTCACTTTTCATTGATCTTGCACACGTGGATCTGTATTGTATATAAGTATAAAGACATGAATCACATATTATCTCAGGACTCGGTGAAAATCCTAAATAAAGGAGCACTTCAAATCACAAGAATATCAATTCAATCAATGTTTTGTGAAAAGTAAAGGCATATAGTAAAATTATATAGAGGATACGGTAGGCAGACAAGAGCTGATCATCCTTGAGAACTTTTCCTCGACATATAAGACGTTGTTGTTCTGATAACACACCAGTTACAGAAGCAATTTGTTCTTTCAAAGCAGGGACTGGCATCTATACAAGTTTACAAAAATTAATTTTTGTGAAACGGAAACGAGCCTCTTCAATAGATCTTCATTGAAGCCACAAAACTTGAATAAAATTCAAATACCCATTTAACTTATCACATTTCTAGCAACTTAACATGTTAACTTGAAATGTCCCAGGAAAGCGGCACTGAAATTCTTTAAATTATAAATACATTTTAAAACATCATCTTGAGTTAATTGATCAGAAAAATTAACTTTCCTTCAACCTTTATGACCTAAGAGAAAGTGAAGATATTAACCTGTTTATCCACTCTGAGAGTATAAATTTGTGAATCTAAAGTTTTTAACTTAATCTCAATAGTGGTTTCAGACCCATCAGCCTCACCACAGCTGGTAGCTTCGCCAATAAAATTGCTTCCCATACTCTGAAAACAAGGAAAAAGAGTAAGTTACTCCCGTTGTATCCCTTAAAATGGAAAATAAAGCTTGCAGTGCTTGGTTCTGTGGCATGATAAATTGTAACTAATTGCTATCCCGACTACAGAAATTAAGGAAGCAAATTGCGTTGAACTAATTGAGAGACATGCATGAAGCATAGACATCATGATCGAAAAATTGTAACTAACGCCTTAACTGCAATCTTTTTTTTTCTAATATTGCTACAGATGAAACATGCTTTTTGGTGTAAAACAAAAAATTCACTTTCTTCGACAACATTTGCACATAAGCTTTGATATGCTAAGCCCATAACCAGAAGACATCCCATCTAAATTTCAAAATAATAAATTAGGTTCAACCACCTAATTGAAAGAAAATTAAGACACTTCCTCTTTATTCTATCCCTCCTCCTCCGGGTTCTCTTCACCAATGCTAATCAAAGTTAAAAACTTATCATAAGTGAGAAACTCTTTCAACACCCATCATCCATTTAAAACGATCAGCCATTGAATTCAAAAAATAAATCACAGGGGAAAACAAAAAGACACAATCCAAGCCCTAAGTTAATTCAGCGTCTCCACAAGAGCAGAAATACCACAGACAAGTAAGCTGTCTAAGAATCAAAACCCAGTTGAGAAAAATGAAAATCAAGCAAAAAGAACAATCATAGGGTTCCCAAATCAAAACAACGACAAGGGGATTCAAGATTCACCCCCTACAAGAAAACAGAACACTAATTACAACAAAATTTCATATTGGGAAAAAAGAAAAAAGACCCAGATGAGGAAAAAGATGGAGGAATCAGAGGAAGAGAGAGTGAAAAGAGGGAAAATAATGAATACCCTTTTGAAGAAACGAGGCACAGTGAAGGATGAAGGGGAAAGGGAAGATGGGTGATGATTAAGAGAGAGGAATTCGATGGTTCCTCTATGGAAGTGGGAGGGGGAAGAGAGGGAAAAAAAAAAAAAAGAAGTTTAAAACAATCAAAAAGGGAAAAGGGGTAGAGAAATCTTACAGTGAAGAGAGGTGGGTGGTGGTGATTCTGAAGGGGCGGTGAGACCCTGCAAGGGAAAAAGAGAAGGGAAGATGGGGAGGCCCTCGAGAGCTTTGTACTAGCTCAATTTTTACACCTTACTGACTGAATTTCCCACCCCTTGCGAGAGAAAAATGGGATTTTTTTTCCCCTTTTTCTCTTTTCATATTTTGGTGGAAATTAGAGTAATTTTTTTTAATATTAACTTATTTTTGTGTGATTTTTTATTTTGTTATCTATTTTAAGAAGCTGTTTTTGAAATTTAAGTTAATTTTAAAACAAAATTAATGAAGAAGTTTTTTAATTTACTATTTTGCTATTAATTTAAATGTTTGAAAGATGGAAATTGGAAAATGGCTCAAAATCTCCCAAAATAATAACTTTCTATACAAAGGACCAATATGCTTCTTCTTCTTCTTTATACATTTTACGAGAAAATTTTGTCTTAGTATTTATATTACTAAAACCTTTAATATAATTTCAATTTTAAAAAATGTCTAGCTAGTTGTCACACATTTTTTTTTTATTACTTTCAACTTTCATTATCGACTAAATTAAAAGTTTAATGCTTTTTACTTTTAAGATTCGAATAGTCTAATTGATATAAATCTAAATTTTGTGACATCATTTAGAAGTGGAAGATTGTTTAATATTTTGCTCAATTCTTCTAAGCATCTTTTAAAAAAGAAAAATAAGAAAGCAATGTGAATATGAGTGATCGTTCAATTAAAACAAACTATGCAAGGGAACCAAAACGAAATTGCACGAGAAGGATACACGATATCATAGCCAACGTTGTATGATTTTGTGTGTTGGTTGCACTTCTCTTCGTTTATTTTACCCATGTCTATAAAAATGTGAATGGGGAATTAAAATAGTAACATTGTTTTGTGTTATCATATAATGTCTAAATTATTTACCATTTTACTCACTTTATTCTATTTTTCTAATAAAAATAGCTATTCGTCACTCTATTTTTTTTCCTTTTTTTTATTTGCTATTTTTCTTTTAAATTAAAATGATTTACACTTTAAACACACGTCTTGTTACAACTCAAACTAAAATAATTTATATATTGAACACAAACTATAATAACTAAAAGTATAAAAACTCACTTCTCACTCCGAAATATTATATCCTCGCACATCGTATGGAAAAGAAAATAAGTTCTTATCTTTTAGATTGAATAAATTTATCTTGGATTCAAGCAATTTTGATGTTAGCAAAGTACCAAGAAAGAATAGTATCATACTACTTTTTATATGCTTTTGTAGGGTTTTCTTTTCTTTCACTTTTCAATGTTTGTAAATGAATACCAATGAGTTCGTGGGTATGATCATTTTTACTAAGTTGTTCTTGTTCTTGTAAATTTTTTATTTCACTTTTCATAAATTTTTGAAATAAAATTAAAAACGCTAACTTTCTATATCATAGTTTAATAAAACACTCGTAATTTTATTTTTATTATATATTATTTTGGATAGTTCGGGTGGTCGGTTATTCGGGTTAGACTTACACCCCTAATATATAGAATTATTGGAAACTATTGTAATTGTTAATAGACGACTTCTATCAATGAATGCCAATAACACTCCTAGAGACTCAATGTCTATTAATGTTTATCATTTATATAAATTATGAAATTATGATATATTTTGTAAATATTTTTTTCTATTATGTTATATTTGAAAATTTCTCATCATTCTATTTCTAATATATGAATATTAATTTAAAATAAGTTGTCATTTTATCTATATGGTCCAATGGATACAATAATTCTATTTTAATTTTAAAATTTTTAATATATGTAAAGATAAATTCTCGTGGATAATATAAAAAATTGAAATTATTTACTAACGATTAAAATTAGGTTAAATTTACGAATTCCTACTTCACATTGTTAAACTAGATAAACATTTATATGTGAGTAACGACAATGATGATTAATGTTATGTATATAATTTCCTAAAGTTTGTGACTACCAATTATTCAGTCATATACGTGATTTCAACAGGAAGTGAATATATATAGACATATTTTATATATTATTAGACATAGCAATGTGTTTTTAAATGAATATAAACATCAACAAATTTAGTATAGGTCAACTTCTTTCAACTTTGCTCCCTGATTCAAATCACACGCCATATAAATTACATAGGATAGTTAATCCTAAAATAATATTGAATTAAACTCGGGCTATAATTTATGCATCTCATTGGTAGATTATTCTTCTATTTGTATAAGTTGACTATGTGTCTAGGTAAGTCATATACTCCTCTTTGTTTGAGTTACCCACGAGACCGTTGAGAAAAGCCTTTTGTCTCTAAATTTCAGTAGGCCGTGATAGAGAGCACAAGTCTTGTGGTAACTTCATAGCATATATTTTATAATTGCATGAGATAAAATTAGAAGAAAACTCAAAGATGTATAGCTGCAACATATTTGGTTCTCAATACATGTGCATATTAAATTAGCAAAAAAGACCCAAAAATGTTGCAGCTTTTCCGCATAGATGTCACTCTTTTAAATCAACTTTTAAGTAATTAATTCATTTGAGAGTTTTCTATACTTTGGTCACTAAGTACTTTTAAATATTCCACACTTTATACCCTTTTCTTTTCATTTGTTATTTCCATTTTTCAATGGTTCTTCCTCTCAATCAACAGGTTTCTTTTTTAAAAAAAATGTAAATAACACACAACTATCAAAGCCAATTTATTACCGTGGTAGAATAAAACACATACAAATAATTCAGACAGGAGAGTAAATAAATGAAGATTCAACATTTTCTTGAATCTTATTTAATAAAGAATTTTATTCTCAAAATTTATAATCAGTCTCAACTGATCTAGTTAAAAGCTAAAACTACACAACGTAGCTACTACAAACATGGTTAATTTCTCTATCGTACATATAAAAAGTTGACAACCACATTGCGTTTCTAGCTCTTCGAATGATTTCTTCAATCTGCTCCATCTTTGTTAACTAATTTTACTAAAGAATATAATGACGATCCAACGTTTGGATTCTATATGTACGCCTCAAATAATAATAATTAATCTCATAAAAAAAAAAAAAAAAAAAAAAAAAAAAAAAAAGAGAGAGTCAATGGTGCCTAGATTTATGGCTTCTTGGTCCATGATAATCTTCTTGAATGCCTGGAAGCCAATGTGAATATGGTTTTCTTAAAGCCCTAATTGGGGCTCTCTTCTTCATTGTCATCAATGAATCTCCACCATTTTTATTTACCAAAAAACCTCCACTTTTCTTGTACTCTTTGCTCATCCCTTTCTCCAACAACCGAATCCCTTCAAAAAGTTCAAAAAGAAAATTCATTTTTTCTGCTTGACAAAGGACATCGAATAACTTTGTAAGTGCATAAAAACACTATTAATGTATGTTAAAATTGTAGTCTTTTGTTATTGAAATTTATGTTTCCTTAAGTTTTTCTTTTCTTATAACAGAATATTTGAACTTTCTTTAAGTATTTAAAACGAAATAAAGAAGAATCGTAAAAAATATAATCATGAAAAAAACCCAAAAACGTTTTCAAAACGTTAACTTGATTTTGAAAACAAAGAAAAATCAAGATAGAGTAATAATGTTTCTAAAGGTAACAAAACAAAACCCAAGTTGAAAAGATATATATTTGAGATCAAAACTAATTAACAATAAAGCTGGTACATACCTTGAGCTTGAAGCATGATCATAAGGAAAAGAAGAAGAACCGCCATTGGAGGGAGCTTCATTTGGAATATAGTACTGTATGAACAAGAAAGCTAAGCTTTTAGTTTAGAGCAACAATGGCGACGAGAATGAAGACAAGATTCTAACTTTGAGTATCTTTTTTGAGTTTTTGATTTGATGGTATATATATATATTCTTTTTTAATCCAATGAACTTCTAGGGAAGGCTAGTATTTATATCGATTGGTATATATATATATAAAGAGAGAGAAAAAAAATGGAGCAACTTTATTTCCGGTTTGTTTTGTCTCTTTTGTGAAGATGGGGAACAGTGAAAAGACCCATCATTTTATATAATGCCTTCTTTTTAGGTTATTACAACCATGGGAAAGGGCTTCCTTTTGTTAAAAATCAATCAATTAAATTACAAACCCCATCTAACAATTGGAAAATAAGAGATCAAACATTTCACCTTTAATATAAAAATATCATACACTTAAGTGTTGAACTAAGCTCGATTTGGATACAAGTAGAGATTATTGACGTTACTTAAAAGTGATTGATTTGTGGAGTGTGAGTGGGTTTTTGATTTCGATTTTTTTTATTATTCTTGTTATGGTTTTAAAATAATAATAATTAAGGTGTCATACAGAAATATTTTTTAAATTGTTTTTATAAAGATGATTATAATATTAGTAAGATTTATGTTGGGTTGAATGGTCAAACCTTTGTCTCATATTTATAATATAATGTTTAGTTAACATTCTAAGTTGAAGTTAGGGTTTTGTTTTTTGTTTGAGGGCATGTGTGTAATTTTTTAAAGGAATATAATTTTAAAATGTATGTTTTTTTTTTTTCTATAAGAAGTTGGGATAGTTTTTTTTTATTTTAAATACATGTATTTTCGAATAATTATCAAAATTAGAAAAATTTTGGATTCTATCACTATATATAGCATATCAATTCAGTGATAGAGATTGCTAGTAGTAAATATTTTGTCAAATTTATTGTTTTTTAATTTTTTTTCAAAAAATAAAGTATTTATTGGTAGGATTGAATGTAATTAATTTTGTTTTTAGTGCTTTTTTTATGAAGTGTAGATATTTTTTTTCTCTTTTCAATTATTGAAAATTCGCTATATTTTTGTTAATGACTTTTATTTAGGATATTTATTTTCTCACCATTTTTCAATTTATTTGAGTTTTTAGCTAAACTATAGAAGCAAACAAATATTTTCTAAATTTTAAAAAAAATTGTAGAAAAATAGATAATAAAACATAATAAACCTATAAATGAAATTATAAAAAAAAAAAATCAAAAGTAGAACATTTCACAAAATCATTTGCCGTTGCCTAGAAATTAAATGTATTTTATTTTTTTAATGGTTTTGTTTTATGAAATATAAATAGTTGATAAATTTTTAAATTTTTTAAAAGATCGAATGATATTAGTGTTTATAAGTATTATTTTTAAAATATATATATATAACTCATAAATTATAAATTCTCTAATTCTCGTTTTAATAAGAAAAAAAGAATAAGATACATTCTAACATTTTAATACACAGTTGTTTATAAACCAAGTTCTAAAGTTACAAATTTCGTCTCACACATTGTTGAATTAAAGAAAAAAAACTCTCATTCAAATATCGAAACAATGAGATGAAATATATTTTTTTGATAATAAAATATAACTTTTGCAACATAAATTACAAGATTCAATGAACAAAAGATGAGGTTTGGGATATGCATACGTAAATGGAGAAACAAGTTGATTTGCTATATACCAAACACATATATATGCTTAAGGTGAATGAATTTGGCTTCTGGGTTGGAACTTTCCTTTTTTTGATTGACCAATCACAAAATTTGGTTGATTGATGTAATCCAATGTTGACATATGAAAATTTCTCTTCTTTTGGAAGAGTATACAAAACCCTTATATATAACAAGTTTTAGATTTTGAGAGATTTGAGTAATCATTCATCATATGTACCTATACATTTTCTTTTTCTTTTTTAGATTCAACTAGTCACATGTTCCTCAAAACAAATGCTGCCATAAAGTGTGTGTATATATATATATTTTCTATGTTTTGTAATTACCTTTAATTTTTTTTGCTAGTTATAAAAATTTCTCTATTTTTTATATGTTTATTGGGCAAAATAAAAAATTTAAAGTAAGATAACCAACTTTTTTTTTTATTTGTGTTTAATTTGATAACTTGTTTTTGTTTTTAAGAAAGCACCATAAAGTTAATTAGTTACCAAAAATTATTTTAAAAATAAAATAAAATAATTAATTAATATACCAAACAAGCGCTAAATAATACATTATTTACTTGGAGTCTTGTCTACCCAATAACCTATTTATTTTATGATTTTGTTTTTGAAAAAGTAAGTTTTAGAAATATGTATATATTGGAAAAAGATTGAAGGATTTTTAGTAAGACTTTAAGAAAGGATCAAAATTTGTAATTTAAATCAAAGTATTTTGAAGTGTTATAACTTATAACTTATCTTCAAATTGTGTTTGGGAGAGAGAACCCTACAAAAAGAATTAAATAATAAAGAATATTAATTAAATCAATAGTTTTATTTAGAAAAGTGAAACCCACTTTTCAGTTTCCACTAAAAATATGATATGTAATGTCAAAATTTACCAAGTAGTTAAAGTACAAGAACAATCAGACAAACTTAACATCAAAATACCCACACTATATTATCATAATAACATTTCTTCTTTTTACAAATTCTAACTTACTTTTTTAATATTATTAAATTCTATCAAATTTTGCTATAACTACTTGATTTTGATGAAGTATGAAATAAAAATTAATTAGTGGATGATTAGTTGATTAAGTTGAATAATTAAGTTTTATTTTGCACTTTTCTGTTTGATTGGTCAATGTTTGGTGTAATTGTAATTTTCTTTTTAAAAAATTGATTTGGTATATATGTTGGTACTATTTAAATAATTAGTTGTATTTTAAAGGTAAGTTAGAAAGAATATATGAAATGAAAGAAAAATAGAGTTAGTTTTTTGGGAGATGAAACTGAAGACAGGAAAACATTGATTTACCTGTTTAGTGGAATTGGTTTTTATTGTCGTCATGTCGTCCCTCCCAACCTAATTATGTGCGTCATGTCGTCTTAGTGAATACACATGCTTCATATTTTATAGAAAAACCATGCATGCTCATTGAATATTCAAATGCAAAAGCTGCTAATTTTGAACCCTTTTTTCTTCTTCAAGTCAAACAACATTGATCATAAGATTCAAATCTCTTCTCACTTCTTTCTTCTTCTTCAGCTTTGCATCATGAGGCAGCGGTGCTAAAGTCATACAGATGGTACGAGGGAGTTTAGGTACTAAAACAAAAAAGTAAAGTGGAGGATTTCACGTAGTGGAGATGTTGGAGGATTCGATGTATTAAGTACTTACTTTTTAGTTGAAGATAGGAAAGAACTTGAGACGTGATGGAAGAAGAGGCTTGCTCATTTTCTTGGAGAAAAAGGTTGAGCTTTAGTTATATATATATATTATTAAGTAAATGAAAAACTGCTAAAAAATTATCTACGAATACCGCATAATTTCGTAGTAAATGATAGGCAGTATGAACGTCTAACAATATCTATAAGTGATGGATGATAACAGTCTATTAGTATGTATCAACACTTATCAACAATAATTTTCTATATTTGTAAATATTTAAATTTGTTTTTTCATTTGAAAACAATCCTAAATAAATTATATTAATTGAATTTCTTTTTAATTAAAGGAGTTAAATTTTCACTAAACATCAATTTAAATTTAAATACGATAATCCCATTAAACAATTATTATTTAAATATAGTTTTGAAATTTTGGTAAACACATCAGTCGAATTTGATATAAAATATTTATATTTCATGTTTGTCATTTCTTATTTTGTAAGAACTAAAAACGATAATATATTTAGTAACTATTTCGATTTTGTTATATTTCAAATTAAAAAATCAACTTATACAACTACACGATAATTTGACCCAAAAAAAAAAAACAAATTAGCTTAGAAAAAACTAGCTCTAATTCGATATGGAATGGAAGGAATTCATCAATTAAAAAAGCAACAAAATGTTACTAACATGGATGTATACGATATTTATAACCATTCAAAATCATCAATAAAGTATAAAATGTTTATTCATCAATCAAAATAACTTTTAACCCTTTTTTTTCTTATAAATATTTATAAAAATAAGATGGACGTTTTCATAAAATTGAATTGCAAAATGTTTGAATTTTTCCGTAGGAAAATTAGTATTATTACACTAATTTTAGTAACAAATTGCAACAAGTGATATTATTTTAATTAAAAAAAAAAAGTGATTTACATATTTCACATTCAGGGCGTGGAGCGAGTGGTGCCGCGTGGAACATTTCGTTTCATAAAAATACATTTTCAATTCTATTATTATTATTATTTTTTTTAGTGTAAATTTATTTAGAGATTTAAAAAAATAAAAAAGTTTACAATATGAAATGTAAATATTTCTTCAAATGTTATATTTTTCTTAATTTTTCAAAGAAAAAACTTATAATAAAATTGCTTGTTTTTAATTTGAGAGAGGAATATGTAATATTTCATAAGTTTGATTTATATTTAAAAGTATTTACAAGTTTAATATGTAATAAATTTTTGAAAATTGTATTTTATAAATATTTAAACTTTATACAAAAATAAAATGTAAAAAAGAAAAAACATCTATATAAGTCTGTAATAGATCTTTAAATTTTAAAAACACAAAAGTCATTAAGTTTGTAGTTGTATGATACAAAAGAATTAATCGATTCACTAGATATGCTAACGACTAAAACATATATAGTTGTAGTTCAAAATTTGAAAATCTATTACTATACATATAACTTATACTTATGTATTTGTTATTTAGATGTTGAAAGTTTGATCATCTATTTTTTATAGGCATTGGTTGTAGAGGGAGGCAGATTTTAAATATTTTTGTTTTTTTAAATATATTTAAGAAATTACAATCACAAAATAAAAAAATCATTTTCTAAAAAAGAAAAAGTACACACAAAATTAAAAAATAATTAAGGACAAATTTTTAGAGATTGTTTATATATATAATTAACGTCACCAAAAACATTTATTTAATCTTGTTGGTGAAAGGAGGAGGAAGAAGAAGAAACAGAGTTCAGAGGAGCTCTCTCAATCCATTTTCATGGCGGTAGCAACTTTCTTTCCTTCTCAAACTTCATATAAAAACCGCCATTATCTTTCTCGCGACATCCAATTTCGGTCTCCTCTTCGTTTGTCCACTCCTCGTTCCATCCTTTCCACCATTCGAGCAAGCTCGGCTCTCGTTCTTGAGTCGGTAAGCTCCACTTTATCATTCGTATTTCAATCATCGTTCATAATCCCCCCTTTTTATGTTGAATTGTATCATTATTTCTCAATTTCCATCACGCGTTTGATTGTTAGGGAATTTTTTGTTTAATTTGTAATTGTAACTCAATTTCGAACTGTTTCATAAGGGTGTATTTGAAATTAGTATTACTTTATGTTGCTATCAGGATTCAGGTATTCAACAGGATCAGAATTTGAAAATTGACGTGTTTTCATGTCCGGTTTGTTTTGAGCCATTGTTGAGAAAAGGTCCGCCAGGTTTTAACTTGTAAGTTGACTAATTGAGATTTCTATCATCTTTTGAAATTTATCTTGTTACATGACATTATAATTTGATCTGGGTGAAGTGGAAAATTTGCAGGCCAGCTATTTATAGGTCTGGTTTCAAGTGTAGAAGATGCAATAAGTCATATACCAGCAAAAACATCTTTTTAGATCTCACAGTTACTTCTGGAATGAAGGAATATGTAGAAGTCAAACCTGGGGGAACTGAGCTGTTTCGGTATCTGTTTGATATTTCCTCTTCATTTTCTCTTCTCTTTTTTCCTTTTACTGCTTAGTTTTCCTACTTTGTTTCATCTTTTTAGTGTTAGATGATGTAATATTAAATTTATCTTTAACCATTGGCTTAAGCTTTTAGGGTAATCAATGATTTGATATAGCATTAGATTAGGTGGCTGTGGTCTAGAAAGTCATGTGTTCAAACCGGACAAGTCAGTGGAGTGTTAGAATAATATAATACTAAATTTACTTTCACCCATGGGATTAAGCTTTTGGGTCAATGTCAAATTTATGTCATTCATTAGTCTAGCTAAAGGAAGGCATACAGTATTATTGCAATTTCCCTCCTTCAGGTGACAATTCTGAACTGCTTCTGATTTTTGAACTTTATAGGAGTCCCCTTGTTTCATATCTATACGAAAGAGGATGGCGTCAAAACTTCAACCAAAGTGGTTTCCCAGGCCTTGACGAAGAAGTATGCTCTGTCTCAATAATAACACTATCATTCAAATGGACGTAGATTTTAGATTTGATATTTTGATGCCATTCAAAAGATTATTCGTGGAGAAAAACAAGTCTAATTGCAATGTTACATAATTTTCCCTGGTATTTTTCGTTGGACAAAGTGACTATAAGTTGATACTTTTTCTGTAACTATACAACATTGCAGTTTAAAATGGCCATGGAGTATTTTAAATCTGTTGAAGGTGGTCTTTTAGTGGATGCAAGCTGTGGTAGTGGTTTGTTTTCCAGAAAATTTGCAAAATCTGGGTCCTTCGCAGGTGTAATTGCTCTTGATTTCTCTGAGAATATGCTTCTTCAATGTTATGACTTCATTAAGAAAGATGCTACTCTCTTGAACAGGTAATTTTAGTGACTTTTATTCTCTATTAGTTTAGTTCCTTAGAACTGCAATCACTATTATATTCTGCCGGCTTGTGTATTAAGTGAAGTCCAATTCACTTGCAAGTAAGGAAGGTTATATTAATTAGCTCATCTTCTTTTGGAAAATATGCAGTAATCTTGCTCTTGTGAGGGCAGATATCTCTAGGCTTCCCTTTTCATCAGGATCAGTAGATGCTGTTCATGCTGGAGCAGCGTTGCATTGTTGGCCATCTCCTTCCAATGCTGTAAGAATTGTCTTGTAGAGAACATATTCTATTATTTGATTTCCTACCAGTAGTCATAATCCGCTGAGTTCAACCATGTTTTTTTTTAAAAGGAGACAGAATTTTCATTGATAAACTGAAAATGACAGGACGATTACAAAGAGACAGCAATGAGACAACAACAATCCAAAATAAAGACCCGAATATGAAAATAAAAAACAGCTACCCCAAAAAGAAAAAAAACAAAACTCAATCTAAACTAGCTGACCAACAACCAACAAATTCAGCAATAGTACAACAAAAACAACCCATAATCAATGGAAAAACAAAACTTTCAACTTCAAAAAAGCGTGGATAGAAAAAATCTTGAATTTCAAGAGGAACAAAACAGGGCTCGAGTAGATTCATGAGCTAATCTTCTAGGAGACAGATGTCTCGCAAAATCTTGAACAACTTCAAACCAAGATTAGATCACAATCTTTAACAATGGACCTTAGTTGAGCTGGAATTTTGGAAAGGGGCAATGGGATTCGATTGGAAGGATCTTCAAAAACTCTTCCTCGAAAAACATAGTATTTAAAACTCCTCCCAAATTGTTTAATGCCTCCGGAAAATCTTGAGCTAATCCTTCCTTGGCGCCAACTAATTCTCCACTACTCACACTAAAAGGTGAACCAAACTCGGGATCTAACCATGTTACAGATTATCACTCTTGAGTCATTGAATTCATCCCATTATTTCCACGATTGAAATTGTCTTCTCAACCAGCCTGCGTGATTGAAATCATCTAAAGTTTCTCACTTCATGTCAAAGCCTTACTCTTCACAATAGTTAACATGGGACTCGATTCATGTGGAACAGTGCACGTCAGTGTGTCTGAATTAATGGCAGGTTCATTGGCCAATTGGTATTTTGATACATCTTCTTGACTAGTTCATTCCTTTTAGGAAGTTTTAGTTGAAACATGTAGGAATTAGCTCCTGGTTATTTATATATATTGATTCTATGGTTAATATTTTTCCACTTTTTTTAGTTTTAGTAATGTGTTTCTTTGACTATTCTCATCAGATTGCTGAGATCACTCGTATAATGCGGAGTGGTGGAGTATTTGTGGGAACCACTTTTTTGCGGTACACTTCATCTACTCTCTGGTACCTAAGATTTTTAAGAGAGGTATACTCTTAATCTATCCTTGCCCTATCCTTACTTTTTTGTATATTTGATCAGTAGAAAATTTAGTTTCACTAGTTATCAGGAAGCAGCTATGATTGAAAATTTTGTGTTATCTGATCAATATTCTTGGGTCATAAACTTGGTAATCATGCATTTGCATATATGAAGTCCGTCCTTGCGTAATTTCTAATAGCTCGCAATTTAAGGTGGTATAGACAAGCTAGCTTTCTAAATGGTATATTGAACTTCTTGCTGGCTTATATTTTTCAGTTTTATTGGACAATAATATCAATATTTTTCAGTTTTATAGAATTTCTAACTATTTGATCTTATGGTAAATAAAGAGCATTGAATTTAATAAATGAGTTAAATCCATGGTAATCGCATACGTAGAATTAATGCTCTACAAGTTTTATTGACACCCAAATATTTTAGGGTCGTGTAGGTTGCCCCTCAAGTAGCTGACCCAAATGGGGGTGGGGCAAAGTAGGAGGAACATATATTGTAAAACATAACCTTTTTCTTAGATAAAAGGATTCGAGATGGCATCCTCCTCCATCATTTCATAGATACCAACCTCTACGCTATGTATAATCCTGAATCCAGTCATAATCGGTCAATTATTCAAAATACCAACTGATCCCAAACCAAGCATATGTGAAATTGCTTTTGACCATCTTATGATAAACAATTACATTTTAACGACGCATAAGATTCTAGGTTTCTCTAACTCTGAACGATGCCATGATTTTCAAACTTTCTTGAGTATGAAGATGGATTTGTGAGCGTTATAAGTTTGTGTGCGTTCAGCAGCGTGGTTTTCAGCCCTATGGCTACCTAACAGAGGAAGAAATAGAGGAACTGTGCAAATCCTGCGGTCTGATTAACTATTCAAGCAAAGTTCAACGATCTTTCATTATGTTCTCTGCCCAGAAGCCTTGAAAGTAAGCTCTGATCAATCTCATCCTCATTATGTTGTCTATATTCAGAATCAAACTTTAAAGAATTATATTGATAAGTTAATACAATAGCTTCTAAATTGTTGGAACTGAAGAATAATTGATTGAATTGAATATAATTAAAAATTGAGAAGAGATGTGTAATGATGTCCTCTTCATTTGGTTGATTTTCCTTAAATCTTATTTTGTAGGCATAATCTCATAAGCTTGGTCTGGTTGTCTCTCTCTGTCTTTGTTAAATTTATTTGATTTTCAATATGAACTTAACTATCTCAATATCCGTCCAAATTTTTGAAAAATGAAACCAGAAGAAATAGGAAAAGAAGGGGATGGGTGAGGTGGGTTTGATTAAGCAAATAATTAAAAATGGAAGGGGCAAATGGGAAGGAGAAGTGGGGATTCAGAAATTCAGACTGACAAAAAGACTGTCCAATCCCCCACGTGCGGCACCCACGTACTCACCTCCTTCTTTCTTTGACCAACTTTCTTTTTTCTTTTTTCTTTTTGGTAAGAAAACCTTTTCTTATTTTTTATATATATTGTTTAAATTTTATAATTTTCACAGTGTAGGTGATATAACTAAACTTTTTGTTGGCAATTTTAATAATTTAGCCTATGTCATTAATATTATAAATCAAGTCATTGATCACATTTCAATTAATCTATTTACTTGTATACTCCAAATTTATCTAATATCATAATTTCCATTATTTATCTAAATCAACCAAATATTAAAAGAGTTCACACCACATTTCAATGCAGTTTATGAAAAGTAAATATCTATAATTTGGATAAATGATAAGCGAATGTTAGATATATCTTTTAACTTAATTATTTTTTTTATAAATCATTGAAATCTCAATTTGTATCTAAAAAATCATTCTATTTTCAACAATTCACACAAATTTCAAATTTATGTATAATATATTTATTAATTTGAAAATTTTTAATGTTCAATATATTAAAGACATATTAAACATTTTTTAAGCTTGTAAGACCTATTAAAAATATATTTTAAAGTTCAAGCTAAAACTTAATGTATTATCATATACTTTATAAGATAGACAATTGGTAAATTTTAGACCTATTAAGACTTAACTTCTTGAGAAATACTTATTAGATAAATTTTAAAATATGAAAGGTGAAAAAGGATAATTTATTTTTAGTTTCTTTCAAGCTAAATTAAGGTTTCAATCTATGAATTTTTAAGTTTGTGTAAATAGCTAAGGGACCTATTAGATAAAAAATAAAAAATTTAAAGTTTTTTCTATTGATTACAAATAAAAAATTTAGATATATTTGATGTTTGGACAAATCTTAAATTACAATAACAAAATAAACACAAACCTATACATTTAAAAAAAAAACTAGTCTACAACTTTATTTATAGTAAATGGGAAAACAACACTAATTTATAGGGTTAATTAATCGATCTTTTTTAAACCATCGAGTGACTAATCTAACAATAATAGTATCTTATTCATTCTTTCAGTTCAAAATATTACGAGAACGAATATTTAAATCTTAGGCATTTTGATCAATAATATATATAAATCTAAATCAATTGAATTATATTTAAGTTGACAAATCTTTCTTGTTCATCAAATTATGTTTAAGTCGGTAAAAATATGCATTTTTTTTTCGCAAGGGACTAATAAATTCTTAGTCTAAAGCAAAAATATAAACTCAACTCTCTAACATTTAATTACACAAATCTACATTATATATATATATAAAACACAAATAATGAAGCCTATGAGTAGATCTCTTGCACGTGAGGTAGCTTTATGCCAAAATTCAAATTGCTTTATTTTTGTTGTCATGGCACGTGCACGTGGGGCTGCCCACTCTTTTCTTTTATTACATATTTATTATTAGTTTTTCTTTGTAAAAAAAATATTTATTAGTTTTTTTTTGTAAGAGTTTTTATATATATATAAATATATTTGGAAAAATATATTGATTTGAAAATCAGATTTGCACGTGTGGGGAACAATTTTAATTGGTCGGTTTTAAAAGACAATCAAATTGCTCTTAACAACCGAAAGTTCCATTTACTTTTTACTTTTATTTTTCATTTATTCAAAATTTTCTCTTTTTTTTTTCACTACAAATAAAAGTCAAATTTATTTTATTATATTTCTATCTAAGTTCGATTTTTTATTTTTATTTTTATTTCCAAAGAATCAATTTAATTTCTACTTAATTTGCTAAAAGAAAACAACTTAATTTTTATTTTCAAATTTGTGTTTCTTTTCTTCTTCTTATATATACACACACATATGTAGATTTATTTTTAAAAAATGATTAGTTAAATATGGTATGAATAATTATCAAACGGGTGTAAATGATATAAATTGTGTTTTGGAGTTCATAAACTTAATTCATGTGAATTTGTTTTTGTAGTTGTGAAGTAAGTCGAAGGAAAGTGAATTGTTTTATAAGGAAAAAAGAAGTAATATATATTTTTTACCTAACCATATTTTAGAGACCCAGTACCCTATGGATGAATAATATAGTTTTTATATATTTAAGACTTTGTCTTGCAAAGAATTAAAGCTATGTCTTTGCCTTCATAAATAAGAAACATATTTGATATGTTTAATTAAGGCATATTTAAAAGTATTTAACATTTAAGAATATTCTACACAAATAAAGTGTACTTTTTTTAACAAACCCAAATGAATAAGAAATACAATTAAATAGTTACAAATATAGCTATTAGATTCATTGTATAGACGTATATAACAATATTTTAAAAATAGTTGTAAAATATAATAAAATTTGTTAGAATGTTGATGTAATATTATATTTATTTTCACTCATATATTCAAATCTTCTGCAAACGTTAATTAGTGATCGAAAGGTTTTTTGAATGATTGTAGTCAAGTGAATTTAGACAAAAGTCACTGTTGAATTTACATTGATTATCGATTAAATTTTGATTTTTTTTAGTAATGTTATTTTAAAAAATAATGTAAAAAAAGAACATGTATTCAATAAATATTAAGGATAAAAAGTATAAATCTTAAAACCTAAAGATCAAATATAAACAAAACTTAAAACTCAAAGGAGAAAAATGTAACGTTTTGAAACTTAAATGATTAGAGATGAAAATAAAACTCAAAACTTATGAGTAAAAGCGTAACATTATGTTTGGTAGAAAATCAAATAAAAAGTAAACCTAAAAAGTAAAACGAAAAAATATTTTCTTTTTGTTCTAAAATATAGATACATAAAATCAACCTACAATTATATTACTTATAAATTTTACATGCATTCTAATTTCTTGTATATGTTTAGTGCCAAATTGATCGCCGTATTCCACCTATTATTTTAGAAAAATTCGATGTTCAATTACTAAAGCTAATATTGTGAAACAAAAAATAGAGTCATTAGGCTCAACATAATATATATGACAATGATCAACACATAACATATATATTTCTAGCTTTTTCCTTATAATTATATACAAGTTTTCACATATGATATAATTAATAAAGGAAATGGGGTTAATTTGATCCACACCTTTGAAAGAAACTAAGTTTATCTAACATAATTAAAATGAAAATACAAACATAGTAGTAATTATATCTTTGTCACATAAGAATGAATGAAATGACCTCTTGCAAAATTATTAATATTGAAAGCCCCAAGATCAGCCCTTGGTTAGAGCATAAAGCCATGAAAAAAAAAAAATTAGAAGAGTGATTTGAATTAATTTTAATAATGTGGGGGTTGTTTTCTATGTTGTTCCTTAAAAATTGAAGCCCTAAACAAATCATTTTAGGTAAGGCTATCCCATTTTGCCCTAAAAACTAGTGCTTTCTCAGTTCTGCTTTCTCTCTCTCTCTCTCAAACATATTATACTTATATTATATGTATATAATTTCATTTCATTTCAAGCATTATTCACATAACCAAAATCAAACATAACATTATTATTATAATTATCATCATTTCTTATTAAGATAAATAGAATTTAGTCTTAGTTTCTACTCATTACTTTAACTTGTAAACTTTTAAGATATTATACATTATTATAAGTTTTGTTTCAATTTGACGTTTCTATTTACATTTTAATCTCAAAATTTTAAGTAAATGTCCATTTTTAATCAATAGTGTTAAATGTCTATTATTTATTTAAAATTAATTATTTAATTTTTTAAATAATGATGACATTGACACTAGAAAATTTAAAATTAAAAGTGTAAATCGTGAGAGTTATAGACCAAATTAAAATAATTTAAAATTTAATAATTAAATTGAAATTATTAAACTAAAAACTTTAGGAGAAACATAAAAACATTAGATTAAAAAAAATATATCCACCAAAACAATTTTTTCTTCTTATTATTATTAGGACAAATTATGGAAAAAGGATTTTTCAAAAATAGGAATTTATATTTGATTAGTGGAGTGGTTGGGTTATTTTGATTTGTGTTTGGTTTCCATGTTTGATTGCTTTAAAACCGGATTAATGAATTAATTAATTATGATTTGATTTGATTAATAGTACAAACAAATGCAATGTCTTATATTTATGTCTCTTCTTCCACTTCCTATTTATTTCCCAAAAACAACAGACAGAATACAAGGGATTTGAGGTTAAAAAGTTTGTACAAAAACTTCCCAAAGTTAATAATATATATATGCTTTTCAATATCTAATCAAACCCTAAACCCTTTTATTATTCCCCATGAACTCTTTTCTTCTTGTTTTTCTTCTTCTCCAACTTCCAATGTGTTTGAATGCTTTTTAAAAAAATGATTTTAAAAGGTAGATTGAAAGAAAGGAATTAGTGTTTTGGTCTCTCAACTTTTGAATATTTTTTTAACATGTGTATGATTTCTATTGAGGAATGGAACTTGGCTTTACTTAGTTTTGTTTGTTTGATTATGGGTTAAATTATAAGTTTAGTTTAAGATTAAAAATTTAAAGATTTCAACAGTTTTAAAAGTTCAAACCTTAAAAACATGCATAACTTTGAAAGATAGATTAACATTAATTTGTTATATGTTAGAGAAAATTATAATGTATTTAAACAATGAAATCAAAATTTATTTTAGTTAGGATTTGGTGGACTATTCTTTCTAATATAATTAATCCTCTTTATGCATATGCATTTACAATTTATTGATGGTGTAAAACCCTTATTTTTTTATTCTATTTTTATTCGAGATTATTTATTATTTTCAATTTGATTTATCTACTTTATTAAACTTGACTCAATGATGATTAACATTTCTAGCATGACTTGACTCAATGATGATTAACATTTCTTTCATGCTAGAAGATGGTTGATTTTGTTTTTTTATTATACTAAAAAAGAACTAAATGCTTTTCATGAAATTCAAAACCCTCCAAATTGAACAATTATTTAGCAATATATTTTAGATTATAAGTTCCATTTAGATTACTACAAATTGATTAAAAAACACATAATTACTATTTTTATGTTCTTAAATATTGTTTTAGAGTCTACTTTACAGCAAATATTAATATTAAAGCATTTGCTAAAAATTAGAAAATAGGTCAAAGAATTTCCTAGTCAAAACAGCCTTTTTTTAATAGAAAGCTATTAGGTCTTCATTTAAAAATACATCTCTTTTTTAATTGAATTATATATATATATATATATATATATATATATATAATTTTTATAATTTTGTTAATTTTATCATAGTTCTTAAAAATTAAATTTGAAAACAAGAAAATAAAGTTTTTGAAATAATTTTTCAAACAAGTAATTATGTGTTCATTATTTGGTGAACTTTTTCATTCTTAATACTACACTTATTTACCATACAATTTCCTTATACTATATAATAATTAATAAGCTATTTTCTTTACTCTTAACCTAAATATAATTTAATTGATTAAGAAATATGTTCTCCACTCAAATTTAAAAATTTGGATTCCGACCGAACTAATTGTAGTTCAAAATCTTAAACAAAATTTAGTCAAAAGTACAACCAAATGAAATGGAAACTAAACAAAGAAAGTTAGCTAAGTGTGAATATAATTGTTTGAAACAAAAAATATTGTAGTTCTTTCGGTATATATAATTTAAACACTATTGTTAATTTGAATTTGAAAGTAAAGTTTTCATTCAAACACATACACTTCATCTCATTATACAAGCATGAATTTTTCATCTCAACATATATAAACACAAAATACGAAACGTTTTTCAAACATCAAGAATACAACATATCAAAAATTCAATTATATAATAGAATTTAAATTGCCTCGTGATATTAGAGTTTTAATAAGCCCTACCTTCACAACTTAGACCTAGCTACACACACACATATATATAGTTCCCATATTATATATGCAAACATTATAGTTCCAATGAATAATGGCTACTTTAATTAGATGATATTGACAACACTAAATGAAGACAAGCTCCCAATTTTTTTGTTGCTTTTCTAGTCAAAACCCAATTCAACTTTTATATATTTTTATTAACTTTGATTATATGATTTTTTTTCTTTTTTTTTTTAAAAAAACACTTTGTTTATGAAGCTAACAAAGCTACTCTAAGATTTTTCTTCTTCATAATTTATTAACTCTCCTTTTAAAAAAAAAAAAAAACTGTCTATATGTGAGTATCAAGGCTTCCTATTGAACACTGTGCTTCGTGGGATTGGGAGTCCTTCAAATTGTCTTTTCCTTCTCCCCTTTTATTCTGCCTCTAATTACTCTTTAATCATTGCTTTTATGTAAAACCATACATAAATATCTTCTTCTTCTTCTTTTTTAATTTAAGTTGATACATGTATAGCAAAATTCAAATTAAACCTTAACTAGTAATTGAATTTGTCTTCATTCATTAGCTTCGTTAGCTTAAGTGATTTAAGTTTTTTAGATCAATAGATGAGAGCGTGTTTTCCATATTGTTGTTTTTTCTCCTATTCAACATTGATTTCTACTCGTTGAACCTTTCACACATTTCAAATAATGGAATTATAGTTTATATACGTACATTAAATAATAACTTCTCCATAAATGATATGGACGTATAATTTACAAGGTTTTCAAGATTTATAGCTTAGATTTGCATAAATCAATTAATATATATAATTTTTTTCTCTCACACATGAAAAAGACTGCTAAATGTATAAAATTCTTTTGACCCAATATATTTAAAATAACCTTGAATTTTTTTATTTTTTTCCCAAGAAATTCTTCACAAAGCAAAAATAAAAATAATAAAACATAATAGAGACTCTAAATTGTGTAGGAAAATACAATTAAACCAATAAAAAAGACTATGCCAAAAACTAAAGATCTTTTAGATCTAAGACATAAATCAAACAATGATGCAATAATAGAGATAAACTTCTTTTAAAACTAAAAAGATAATTTATGGATCTTTATTTTGGAATTAGTAAGAGATGAGGATCAAAATAGAGAGAGAAAAGGGGCAGCTTGTTGAAGAAAATATTAATTTTGAAAATTTGAGAAATAATAATGTATAATTAAAAAAAAGATTAGTTAATTAAGTTAAGCAATTGGAGCACTTAAGCCAAGAAGATGAGTGGCAAATTGTTTAAATTTAGAATGGGAGACATAAAAACACCACCCATGTTCTTTCTCATTTATCTTACTTCTCTTTATTAATAATATATATTAAACTAAACTAATAAACAAATTAGCCTCCCAATTGACAAAATGTTGTGTAGTTCCCCAAGGAATAAATTTAATTAATTTCATGTCCTTTCCTCCTTTGTGAAACTCCATAAATACTCATTTTATCACTTCATCTTTGCCCTAATTTTAATCCCTCTCTCCATCAATTTTCTCATTAAAAACCCAAATATATATTCTTCCTTTCTAACCCCAATCTCTCTCTCTCTCTCTTTCAAACTTTTCAAGTGTTTTATGTCATCATGGTAATTCTTTTTTCTCTCTAATTATTATGGTTTTTGTATAAGTTCAATTCATGATGGGGGTTTTGTGTATATCTTTCTTGTTCTGTAGGGAATTCAAAAGCCTGCATGGTTAGAAGCACTTTACAACCAAAAGTTCTTTGTGGGATGTTCATTTCACGAGACTTCAAAGAAGAATGAGAAGAACATTTGTTGTTTGGATTGTTGCATTAGTATTTGCCCTCATTGTTTGTCGTCTCACCGATTCCATCGCCTTCTTCAAGTTCGTCGATACGTTTATCATGACGTTGTTCGACTCGAAGATCTTCAAAAACTTATAGATTGTTCAAATGTTCAGGTTAGTACAACATATAATTGATCAACTCTCTTTCTCTTAATTTAATTGAGCTTAATTAATTAATTAACAATTTAGCTAACTTTGAAGGTTATTTTTTGTTTGTAAATTTCTTAGCCTTATACCATAAATAGTGCCAAAGTGGTGTTCATCAAGAAGAGACCTCAAAATAGACAATTTAAAGGGTCTGGAAATTTTTGCACTTCATGTGATAGAAGTCTTCAAGAACCTTATGTTCATTGTTCTCTCGGATGCAAGGTACATAATTTTTTTTTTCTCACATTAGTTCAAAGAAAATTAAATTTTAGAATTTCTAGGGTTATTTTCATCCTACTACAAGGAGAAATTTTAACTTTTAAATGATAAGAAGTAAATTCTAATTAAATTTTACAAAATTTAACCCAGATTTCAAAAGGGTTATATAATTGTATGATGAAATTAATTAAATGAGAAATTTTTTTCCATTAATTTCAGGTGGATTTTGTGTTGAAGCATAAGAGAGATTTAACTTCTTATCTTAGACCATGCAATTCTCTCCCACTTAGTATGGATTTTTTAGTTCCACAAGATGTAGGCGACGACGAGATGACAAACGAGACGCCTCGTTCGACAATCGTGGACTATGATGAGCCGATGAGCTCGTCTTCCGGTTCCGAGAACATGAGCATAGCTCAACCACCAATTGTTCGTAAGAAAAGAAGTGGTCTTTGTTTATGTGGAAGATCATCTAGAAAGATAATATCTAGTGAAGACATAGCAACAAGTATGAGCATAAGTAGAAGAAAAGGCATCCCTCATAGATCTCCCTTGTGTTAACTAACACCAAAAAGAAAAAAGAAAAAAAAAAGTATCATTTTGCTCTAAATTAATTCGGTAACATTTTCTTTCTTTGACAATTTGACTGAAATACCCTTTCACAATCCCATCTCTCTCTCTCTTTTTAATTTAATCTATTTCTATCATTGAAATTAGAGCTTAGCTTAATTAATTAATCAATTGGTCGGGTGGTTTTGTCTTAATGGCATCACGTGGTTCCCAATTCCAAGTTATGGCTTTGTGCAATTTTCTAATATATCATATTACAATATATATACTAATTTTATATAAAGATTGTGATGCTTAATTTCTTTTTCGTTAGTTCTAGAATCTCGTGAATAATATCGAGTGACGTTATGTGTTTTAATCGGTTAAATTATAGTCTTAATTAAGTTATCTTCGGTATAAATTAATTTATTCTAGCCTATATGTTTGAATGATGATAAAAACTAGTAAAAATATTTGTTTAATTAATTTGTATCCGCTACACGATTAACAAACACGTATAGGTTAATTAAATGTTCCAAACACACTCTCGTAATTGTTGCTATCAAAAATATATTTTTATTATCTCTACTTTTGAGAGAAGATATTGTGTTCAAAATCTTACTTTTCTTCTTAGTTTAAACTTAATCTCTTCAACTATTATTCTATTTTAATTTTGAAAATTTTAAATATCTATAAAAAAAACCGTCATCAGTTCTATTTTGAATTTAATACATCAATGATGTAAGTTTGATTATATGTGCTAACACATTAATCTAGTTATGAATTTAATCGAGTAGATTGAGGACAATTGTTTTTAAAAAATTTATGGACTAAATTATTTGTAAATTATAAAACAAATTTGTAGTTAAAAGAAGTAGGATATTAAAGTATAATAAATTAAACTCTCATATATATATATATATATATATATATATATATATATATATATATATATATATATATATATATATATATATGTATGATTAAAAGAATATAGTAATGTAATAAAATAGGATTAAAGTATGAATCATTGACTTTTAATGTGTTTAGAGGTACACACTTACACATAAAATGTCTCTCAAAGAGAAAATAAACAAAGGAATAAAACCCCATGTTTTGACTGGTCAAATCCGTACTTAATTACAACATTTTTCTAATACTTAACTCTTAAAAAGTATAATTAAAGTATAAATATACCTTCCACTTTCTTAAAATAATAAAATTAGTTAAATTACTAATTTGACCCTACACCCTATGGCAATAAGACATGGAGATTGAACCCCAAACTATTTAGACCTTCATACATCATATACCGATTGAATTTTTGCCCACATTCGCTTCAATTTTGTTTTTACGGTGTGTATAGGTACAATAAAATGTTATGTGGAATGACTCTTTTGATGCTTTGGAAAGTTATTTTTATATTTAAACACGTCTTTTTAAGTATTTTAAAATATCACTTTTGATGATCTCATTTAAACCCTAGTTCGAGGTGATTTTACACTTGGATGTTGGAATTTGGGCCAACTAAGTGGTTGGGCTTCTTTGCCTTTATTTGGTCTCTTATGGGAGCCCATGTCAGTAAGTTTCCAATTATGAAAAACAAAACTATTTCAAAAATTTGTATTTGTTTTTTTAAATTTAAGAATCTAATTAAATACAAGATATAAGAATGAAATGAATATATCAAACATAACCATAACTCTATTTTAATTAAGTTAGAGTGAATAAATTGAAAAAATTGAACTATAACACTACTACAAGTTGTTGATAAGTTAAAATTTTGAAGATTAGTGCAAATATTATTTTATAATTAGAATCGAAAGATAAGATTATAGTCAACAAAACATCATTTTAACCAACAAAATAATTTAAAATATGTGTTGATGCATCATTATCATTTCAATTGAAATATTTTTGTTTGATTGGAATCGAAAAGATAAGGATTGGGAATGAAAAAGTTATATATAAAAGACTTTTTCTTTTCATTGATCAATCAACCTATCATCTAAAAAAACGTATCATTACTAATATATCTTACTTTCAACACGATCCTACAATATTTTCATTTTTCATGAATATCATTATTAATATTTAAAAATTACAATAAAATAAATAAATTTGATAGACTAAATTTAAGGTTGATTGAAAGTACAATTTTTTCAATTTCAAATGTTCTCTTTTATGTTTGGTAAGAAAATGTATTTTATCGTTTTTAAGGTAAGTGAAATAAGCTTTTATACCTTCATTTATACTAACTTTTTAACAATAAAAGAATGTTTGATTATCCCGAGTTAATTTATATATTTTGTATTGAATATGTTCAAATTTTTTATTTACATATTTATTAGTAAAAGAAATTAGATAAGTTTTATTTTCTTTTGAGTAAACTAAGTTTGGATTCAAGCTTATCAAGTTTCCTAGTTAATATCAATTTTAAAATAGACATATATATTCTCAAAGATTGACATATGGGTGGTTTGATATCGATATTTAAGAATTGATATCAATAACTATCTCTTACAAGTACATATAAAAGACAAAGAAAAAATAAAAAAAATAACATATATACATTCACATTTCACCACATCAAAGATAAAAGTATGTAAATAACCATATTTTTGTGAATGGTTGGATATTTTAATCAAATGAAGACAAATTTAACTAAAGCATAGGAAGAAAATATGCGAAAAAGGGATGGTGTGGTCCTCATAGGATAAAAGTTTTGAATGGTTTGTTTGAATGTGAACCATTCGTCCCTATTCAATTTTTTTAGTTAAAAACTGTTAGTTAGATTTAAAGTAAGTGTTATTGATTGAAAATTTAGAATTTTGTTATATTTTATGTAAATAGTTTCGCAAAGTTCGTTATTTATAGTAGGTTTTTTATAGAATTATTATTTTGACGAAGATGAATAAGTTGGATTGAATAAGTAAGATAGCCAAAATGATTAGATTATAAAAACTTTCATTTTAAAATCAACTGAATTGACGGTAAATCATAAGAGACTTTATGTCATTTTAAAAAAAAAATCAAACTACCAATGAGTTATAGTTAACTTTGGTTGTTTATATTTATGATATTATGTTTGCATAGTTAACATTTGAGCTCAAAACGTCTCTTTTTAACTTTTATGGAACCAACCATAGTTAATATTCATTGGGTGTGGTTATGCTATCATAACTTGATATTGTAATCGATGTCTTAAGTGCATCATCAAGACAATTTCTAACAGCTCCTTTATAAATAATCAAGTGAGAATCTAGACGAATTCTCTAGAAAGTTGAAATAAGAGGAAGAACTTGAATAGAGAAATTTCTCTTTTGCATATTATTATCAGTGTGTCCTCTGCTTTCTCTCCATTGCTACAAGGTTGTCTTCCATAAATCTTCCAAGATCCCCTGTAGGTTCTACAACGTTTTCCATTTGACTTTTTAAGCTAAGTCCTTATTTGTTTCTATATAGATTTTCCATGGCTCGTCAAATTCCTCAATGTGACTCTTAAGTAATATGTTTTTTCACGGATCCGACATAGGGTCTCTCTACACTTTCATATGTTCTCTAAGCTACTTCTAGATTTTCTTATAAGTCAATAAGTTTAAGATCTCTTAAAACAACTCTCAACTCTATCCTATCACTTAGCTTAGATTTATAAATGTTTTACCAAACATGTAGTCAATAATAAAAAAAAATGAACATAAACATAGTTCAATTGACGTAACATTTGTATTATCAACTTTGAAGTTAGAGGTTTTATTTTTCTACCCATATATTCGAGAGAGAGAGAGTTGTGCTGCACAATAGTCGAAATACATGTATTAAACTCGTAAGAAAGATGATTACTTACTTCTTAAGACTTCACGAATTTAAATAAAAATAAATGCAAAAAATCAAGAGATTAAATCCACAAATTTATAACTTAGCCAACGGACAAAAAACTTTTTTTAAAAAATCTAACTTCGATTAAAATACTTAAATTATAATTGAATTTAAAAACTATTGATTATGGTCCAATGATTAGAGAAACGTATGTGATTAAACTAATTAATCGCATTAACGAATTTGAACCGGCTTTTTCTTAGCTGGAAAATCAGAGAAAAAAACAATGAGAATTTACGACGTGGCATTTTGCTGACGTGACAGCACGTTGTAGCCGAACCGTATCTCTCTTTTTCCTTTGCCGACACCCTAAACGGTGTTTCTGACGTGGCTTTTCTCTTTGCAAACTTTGTTATTTTAATGTTAATAATAATTTGTTTTAATAAATATATTAAAATTATGAGAGAAAATTCTTCCCATTACACATCCAATATCTTTCTACTCATATTTATATTTATGGGTTTTGGAAATTAAAAATTTATACGTTTAATAGCACATTTTAATTATAATATTTGTTTAAATATTTAAATTAACCGAATTAGATTTTAGTATATTTTGTAAATAGTTTCTATTTTTTTATATATTTAAAAAGATCCCTCTAAAATATCTAAACAAATTTAAATGAATGAAAAGAAGTGTGAGACTAGTTTCTAATTTGGATAAAATCTAGCTAATTGTTTTGAAATTTGTGATCTAGATAGAAGACATTTTGAAATACGATTTTGCGATAAGAATTGGCATTTGAATCAATCCGCATAAAAGATTAAGTGATAAAATCATACATGGTTACATATAAGTTTTACGATTAAAAATTTAATTTGTGAGAAACAAAAAAGTCTACGAGGTGGGGTGTGACAGGAAGTAATAAAATATAAGTGTTAATAAAACACAAGGTTCGTTAAGTACGTTTTGATTTAGAGAGGTTTGATGTAGTTGCTACTATGACTTGTTAAGTAGGTTGACAAAGTGAGCTTATCTCAGTGGTAATTGATCGATATGACTTTTCATTCCAGAAATGAAAGGCTTGATCGCTCATCTTTACAGTTGTTGTACTCGAAGACTGACTTTTGTTTATAAGTCTTTATACTTTTAAAATACTTATTTTGGTCTATATATTTTGAACTTTTGGTTGATGTATTTTCAAAACATTTTAATCGTTGTACTTTCAATTTTGGAACTTGAGTTTTTAAATAGTGATACTTTTAACTCTTTAAAATAATAATAATAAAAAAAAAAAACAAATAAACTCAGTTGAATATATAGAAACCTAAATAGACATTTTGTTAGTATAAGAACGAAAATGAATTAAAGTTAAAAGTATATGAACCAAAACAACATTTAAATAAAAACACTAAAATTTTAAAGTAAATATAGCTCGATTAAGATATAAACATGTATTAGTGATCAATATGTCTACGATTTGAAGTTCCATTGCCTCGTTGAAAATACAAGTAAATTAATAACTAAGTGAGTGGAGATTCAAATTCTTTAATTTTCTTTTTATTCAATCATATATGATTTGTAAAGATAAGAGAATTCCAAACTTAACTAATCTTGTTTTACGAAACTTAACTATTTTGATTGAAGTTATATATTTTAATCGATTAAATTATATTAAGTTTAGACAAATTTCCAACTCATATTATTTGAACTCAAACATATATATGTATATTTTAGTGCATATATGTAAAGTCAAACATTATTTATTTTTAAAATTTTAAAAGTAAAGTCAAATTGTTACTTGTATGCATATAATATTTTATATGTATATGTTTGTAGTCATTAGTAAACATGTGAATAAAACATTAGATTAAGAGGAGGTCACGTTTCGAACCTATGTTGTTTGAATAAAGAAATTAAGATTTAATTGCTAAATTACGTTTACGAATAATATGCACACAATCATATTATAAGTTAACTTATTTTTTGAAAATATTTACGTTTTATTTGATAACTATCAATAATTTATAATTTTATTATTTGAAAATTAACACCCACCTCAACTCTTATCTGTTGTTTGCTTTAAAAAAGAAATCATAGTTTCAAAAAGTAAAAGATTATTTTAAGAACTTGTAATCTAATTTTGATTTAAGTCAAATTTAGAAATGTGAATTCTATTTAAAGAAATAAAAAGAAAATAGGTTCAAAATGTTTTATTTATTTAAAGAGAATGTTAGATTACAACACAATAAAATTCTATTATTTAATTTAATTTAGTTTTAAAAAGTCTTATTTGCATTAATTTTATGAAAAATTCTTTATTTGTTAATCTAATTATGAATGCGACCAAGGAATAATTGAAAGGTCCCACTCCAAATTCGCCCATTCCAATTCCCAAACCATAAGATCATACATCCATTGGCCAAATCCTAGAGATAAAAATCAGCTCGGATTCTGCAAAGCTCCCTCCCTCCCTCTCTCTTTGAATGTGAGAACGAGAGCCATTATGTTCCTCCTCAGACCCATCTTCTTCTTTTCCCTTCTTTTTTACTCTCTCTTCCTTGTCTCTCATTCTTCACTCACCGTCTCTGCTCTCAGCGCCATTCCCATCTTCGGTACTCTTCTTTAATTTCTTTCCCCTTTTCTGGGTTTCTTTCAAAAACTCCATTTTTGTATAATCTGTGTTTTTTTCCTCTCTTGGGATTTGTTGAAAATCAGAAAACTCTGCTGGGGTTGAGGAATTTCAGGTGTCGGAGCCATGGAGGACTGGAAGAAGCCTTGCCGAGCAGGACCCTGCTGTGAACTCGTCTCTGGTTTTGGCTGAAGACAGGACTCGGAGGAAAGACCCCCTTGATGACTTTAAACCTTATACGGGTGGATGGAATATAAGCAACCAACATTACTGGGCTGTAAGTTCTGTTATTTGTGATTACTCTGCTTTTGTTGTTGTGTTGTGGTTTATGTGTTGCCCTTTTTGGTCTCGTCTCCATTTAGACTGATTTTGTTGTTGTAAAGAATGTCTTGGTTGTTTTTTTCACTATGTTGTTTCCTCCAAGACCAATCTTATCATCTGTGTTTATATGTTTATTTAATCTTCCCTGTTTTGTGAATCCAAAAGTGTAAACTGATGAGTGAGTCAGTTGTTTCTCACAATTTTTGGGAATGGAAATTAGTATATGAGTTACAAGTGGTTATCAATGTTAATTGTAGAGGAAATGGTATTTTATAGGATTTAAACGGAGAATCTTCTGTCTGTTGTGATATCATGCCAAATCACCATTGAACTCACGGGCTTAAGCTCATTTATTCGTGATCTTCGTCGAAGTGAACAATCGTGTGATTGTTTCTATGTCGTTTTGAACTTTTCTGCACGTAGTGAAAATCATTGATCTTCTTTATCCTCTACTTGGTAGTGTTTGTATTTCTGTCATTTCTTGTAAGAGAAGAAAAAGGAAGGAAATTTTAGAGCATGGTCATATGTGGCCTATGCCGTGTGTCTATTTTTATGGATTAAGTTTTAGATGGATTTTCTTTGCTTGAAATTAGATCTGTTTCAGTTGAGATCTTTGACGATTAGATTCAGATCGGTTTAGATGTTAATTATTGGCTAAACTTTAACTTGGGTTCATGTTTTTAGGTCCTATCTTCATTACTTTTTGTGTCATTTGATATTTATGTTAACCATGGTGCCTTCTTTCCTGTTCCAATTTGATGCAGTCTGTTGCTTTTACTTCTATTCCATTCTCTGTCCTTGGTATTGCTTGGTTTGTGCTCTTCGGGATATGCTTGTTCATCACCTGTCTTTGCTGTTGCTGTTGTCGGAGGGAGCCTTATGGCTATTCTCGAACGGCCTATGCTCTTTCTCTTGCTTTCCTCATATTCTTCACCATCTCAGCAATGTAAGCATCCTTCTCCCTCCAATTCTGCAGTTTCAATATTCTAATTTGGCTCAGAAGTTAATATGAAAATATCTCTGTTTCCATACTCTGTATCAGTGTAGGATGTGTCGTGTTATATGTTGGTCAAGGGAAGTTTCATAGCCGTACATCGAGCACATTGGAATATATAGTAAATCAGGCAGATGGAACTGCTGAAAACCTTAAGAATTTGTCGGTGTATCTGTCTTCAGCAAAGTCAATCAAAGTTGATTCGATATTTCTGACTCCAGATATCCAGAAAGGGATTGACGATATTGGCACAAAGATAAGTTCTGTTTCTTCCACTCTTACCGATGCAGCTTCTAATAACTCAGACACGATACAAAAAGGCCTAGATAAAAAGTAAGTAGAACCTCTTCTATCAAAGTTCACTGCTTTCAGTGACCAGGAGTAACAAGTTTTCGTGTTCTGTATCGCAGCCGACTCATCCTCATTATTATTGCTGCTGTTATGCTCTTGTTGGCATTTATTGGATTCTGTAAGTGTTTTTAATTATGCGAGATAAATTATGAACTGACCATAAATGTAACCTTTCTTATATTTTTATTGATTCCTGATCCAGTATGTTCCATCTTCGGATTGCAGTGTGTTGTATACACGTAAGTATATGTACAGTTCCGTTTTCTTTGTCGAAATCATGTTTTTGATGTCATATGATAATATATTAACCACTTCCATGCTTAATGACTGCAGCTTGGTAATACTTGGTTGGATTCTTGTTACGGTCACGTTCTTTCTGTGTGGCGCGTTTCTTCTTCTTCATAAGTAAGAGCCTCTATTTCATTAAGAGTTCTTTTTTTTTTTTAATCAAAATGATGCATATAGGAAGAATGCATCATACACATTGCCAATGGAACTCTTTGGATATTCAAAATGATAGATAGCTAAATGTGGCTTTGGCTTGGATTGAAAAGCAGCAGTTTTGAAACAGACATCTGTTGTTCATGAAGTGTTATTGTTTTGTTGAATGTTGTCTCTATCAGCTCCAAATTGATTCTTTTTTCGTTATATGCATTAGTGTGGTCGGAGATACATGTGTTGCAATGGAAGATTGGCTGCAGAATCCTACTGCCAACACGGCGTTAGACGATATCCTTCCTTGCGTCGATAATGCCACTGCCAAACAAATTCAGTCAGTAACAAAAAATGTGAGTTTCCAACTTGTTAGTTTGGTCAATGGAGTGATCAACACAGTCTCAAATGTCAACCCTCCTCCAAATATCGGCCCCCCTGTTAATTACAATCAATCTGGCCCATTGGTGCCACCTCTATGTAGTCGGTTTAATTCCGATCTCACTAGTCGAACCTGCTTGGCGAATGAAGTACAACTGAACGAAGCTCCTGCGGTAAGAGATATATGTTAATAGCTAGCTCAAACAAGTACATACAACATATCCTTTTACTACAATTTTTCTTCGATAATCTCATCGAGATCATGAAATTTTGCATGCAGGTTTGGAAGGATTTCACTTGTCAAGTATCAGCTTCTGGCATTTGCACCACCACTGGCCGGTTGACTCCAGCTCTCTACAACCAAATGACAGCAGCAGCAAACGTGAGCTATGGTTTGTATCGCTATGGACCGTTCTTGGTCGAACTTGTGGACTGTACATTCGTTCGACAAGTATTTACCGATATCAGTAACAACCATTGTCCTGGTCTTCGACTATACACGAAATGGATATACGTTGGTTTGGTTCTGATGTCTGGTGCTGTCATGTTCTCCCTGATCTTCTGGATTATATACGCAAGAGAACGACGACATCGGGTTTATACAAAGCAGTTTATTTCCAGATCTCCAGGAGGAGAAGCCAAGGGAAACTAGATATCAATCCCATGTACTCATGACATTACACTAAACACTTACTCGAGTGTCTTTTTGTCTTTCAGTGTATATTATTTAATTATGTAACCAACTGAAAAGTTTCATTCATCTGATGTGATTTTAATGGGGTCACCTTTTAAAGCAAGAGCACTTAAGAGGAGGAAATTTCTCAGAAAGTAGACTGAAGGAGGATTCCTTTTCTACTTTGTTAAATCTTTAACATCGTTCTAGCTTTTCCAATTGGAATATGAGTTTTGGGACAATGTGTCTAATAGTTTTTGAGACAGGCCCTTGGAGAAGACAGTCAAACCTTTCTTAGTTGAAAGTATATGCTTTAATATTTGTAAGAAAAACTAGTTTTAAAGCAGTCAATTCAACACCAATAAATCAACAAACTGATAAACTTGGGGGTTATCTGCATTTCTTAACTTAGAATTAAAATCTCTCCCCAAATATATATTATCTAAAAATTTACCTTTTTTTTCCTTTTTCCTTTAGTGGGTTTTGGAGGCTTACATTTTCTGAAGTAGGTCCATTAGGGTGACAAATGACATGATAATAGAAAGACAAATATTTTGGTTTCTTTTCCCAAAATTGGATATTTCACACCAAATGGCCTACTTGTTGAGTTGTTTGTATTGGTAAAATGTCATTATCATCATCCCCTTTGGTTGCTAATGGCTGGCCCCTCCATTTCCCTAATTTCAACTATTGTGGATATACATAACCCCTTCAAAATATATTCGTGTGTGTGTATATATATATATATATATATATATACCACCTACCATACTTTAGGATAGGTTGTTGTAATTTGTCCTATTTTTTTTAAACAATAAAACAACCAAAAATAAAAATAATAGTAGTACAAAAATCCTTGTTCAAGAGCCATCATCACTAAGTTCTTCTCACATCAATAGTTACCATTATTACCATTATTACAGCTTCACCTTTTAGAAGTAGATGGACTATAACGTAACAACTATAGATTGATTACTCATTACAATTTTAAATAATTAAAATTTTTTAGTTAAGGTTATTTTTTAAAAAATTAAAGTTGCATAGCTCAATAAAATATATTATCATGGAGAGGGAAGTATTGTGTAGAAAGTTTCTTTTATCTAATAAACGTTTTTAAAATTAGGAAGCAAAATAGAAAATGAAGAAAAGAAGTTTAAATTTTGATTTAGAGTCCCTTTTATGTCTTATTGTCAACCTCTTAAGCAGTGTTTCCAAAATTCATATATAGAAAATTTGAAAACCATGACTAAGAAATGGTGTGAAATATATATATATATATATATAATGGTTGTCAAGCAATGCTTGAATCAATAGTAATTTATTATAAAAAAAAACAATAATAAAGATCAAAATAAAAAAAAAATTATAAATTGTAAGTTAGAAATTGATTAAGAGACAAAACAATGTTGATTTGATTCCAAATGAATTTTTAATTAATTGATTTCCATATTCTATAGTTCAAAATCTTATATATTTGATGTGGGTCCAACTACAAATTAAACTATCATATATATGATATTTATAAAAGTAAATAATAAATGGGATATATATATCAAACCCTATTCTTCCAAGTTGCATCAATCCACCAAAGCTTGAATTGACCCTTTGATTTTTCATAATCCTTTTGAATTAAAACATTTTAGATAAGCATCAAAGTGAAGAGAGCTTATTCTTGAATGTGACAGTCAAAAACTAAAGTGGAATAAAATTATAAACTCACTTGCAAGTCTATATTTATATTATTAAGATATATTCATATGATGGTAAAATATCTATCTATATGTATTAAATATTGAATTGTGAAGATTGATTATGATGATGTTGAATATATCAAACATATTAATTACATACATTAAAAGTTTGAAAATATTTATATTTTCAAATCAAAAAGATAAAGATTAGTATTGGGAGCAGCCATGCATTATTTTTTATTTGGATAATCACAAAACCACTTTGCACATTTTTCTAAATTTTTATTATTTTAAAATTTAAAATTTATAAAAATAATGTTATATGATATAATAATAATTATTATTATTTTGGGACCAATGCATGTCATTCTCTTCAAAAGGGCAACTTCTTTTATTTTTTTCTTAATTACATTTCAAATTCCGAACTCCAAAATCAATTATTTAAAATAACAATTTCAATAAAAAAAAATATTTGAAAAAAAGATAGATAATTTATATTGAAATTAATTAATAAAATTAAAACGTCTATTAAACAAGTTAAAATATGATTATTGATAATATAAAGAAATAAATTAGGTCTTTTTGATAGAGGAAAGCACAAGTCAAAATTTGGAAGGTGAGATGTCATTTTTTAAGAAATGATTGTATATATTATGTATGCCTCTCTAAAAATGATTTAGATATAATATATAATATGATATAGTTTATGTTTAGGTCAAACCTAGTACACATCTTCTCAAACTTTGCATTTTTCTTTAATAATCATAAGTGATCATTGTTTAAATAATCTTCTATAAGTAAGGGTCCATTTAAGTTTTTAGATAATGACAACGTAATAACAAAATTGTATATCTTTTGAAATAATTGAGTACAAAAAAATGTATTCATTCAAATATAATTTGATATATAAAACGTCAATTATTACCATTCTAAACGTTAGTAGTTCGAATACCCACTTGATACATTAGAAATAGATAATAAATTTAAATGTTAGATTATATTAAATTAACACTTGAAGAATTTTTAAAATGATTTTTTCGAGATTAACAATATAATCTCCCTTGATTTGATATATATATATATATATATTTGGGTGAATGCGCAAATTAATTAATGTGAATAAAAAAATAGCTCACCATTCTTTTTGGTCTAACACGAAGAATTTGTCCTCAAATAATTTAGGAGTAAATATGACATTGTAAAATAGTGTGTTTGAACCTTTGATTGAAGATGAAGAATGGTTTTGTATATCATATAAAGATTCTCCTTAATAGGAGAATCAACTATCTAAATTCTAAATAAAGATTTCATGAACATGTTGTAAATTATATGCAACAAGTAAATAATAATTATGTTTTTTGAATTGATTCAATATAGTTGTGTTATAAAGTATAGATATGATACCATATTTAATGGCCAAAATTAAATAAAAGCATATACGTTTGAATCACGTCAAATTGACGAGAAAATTTTAAATTTTCTTAAATGATATTCAAATTTAGATTTTATAAATACATCGACTGTATAGTTTTTTTTTTTTTTTCTTTGTGGACAAATTTAGTTGATCGGTGGATTTAATAAATTTGATAAAAAATATAGAAATTTTTAGGTCAATGTATGTATTTGATATTTGTACTTTGAAAAGGTTATAATAAACAAAAGTGCTTCCCTCTCGATTAGGGAAAGATTACCTTAAAGAAAAGAGTATATGATCGATCCCTATCAAAAGCACTTTTTCAATTATTAGAAAATTTGATATTTCTTAATTCCTTTCTTTAAAAATATAATTTTTTTCCGAATATCAAATAAAAAGCAAATTCTAAATCTATTTAATTTATAAAATATCTAAACTTTATAGATTTTTTAATTTAACCCCGAATTAGTAATTGTTATAATAAAAAAATTGAATTTTTGTTAATATTTCAATTACATTATTTTTACAAAATTTTGTCTCAAATTTATCATTAATGTGTTAAACAATTTTTTTAAAACTCCTTCGTGTATTTACTATGATAATTGATATTTTAAAATTAATTTTGACATTTAAAGAATTATAGACACATTTACAAATAAATACATGAACTAAAAGGATTGAAGTTATCTCAATTTATGAAAAGTTATGAATTTCGTTAACTCAAATTATAAGATTCACACTAAAATCTAAAATTTAGAAGAGGGTATGAATTGATTCACTTGTGAAAGTTCATACATAGATTGATACAACTATTAGTTCATGATTTTAATTTTAAAAAAAAAACAGAATAATGGAAGAGACTAGATATTGGGTTGGCAAAGAATGTTGGTATTAAATTAATAATGTTACACCCCAACTACTTAGACCCCTAAGAGATCAAACCAAATATTTGAGTAAAGAAAAGGCTAAACCAACCCTATTTATGATAATAAATAACCTTCCAAATATTTGCTCATTTTCTTCGATAATGTCATTTTTAAACATAAATATAATTTTGGGACCATTTTTAATGTTGGAACCCATAAATTTAATTAGTTAGTTGAGGAATGAACCCTTTTAATACACCACTTTTTAAATTTTGATATATAGTGAAAGATTGATTGTAAAAAATCTATGTATTATAACATTTAACCCATAAATTTTAACTCCACTTTTAAAGTTTTGGAATATAGTTTTTGAGATATTTATATATAAAAAAAGTTAAATTTGTAACATTAAAAAAAGTATTTTCAAATAAAAAATTATTAAATTACACCAAAATTTTAAATTGTAATTTTTCTTTTACATGTTGAAAAAAAATGAAACTCAGGCTTCTTTTCTTTTACATATTACAAATACACCGTAAGCTTTTAAAAAATAGAGTGAATAATAGACGTATTTATGTTATTAGTTAAAATAGATTTAATTTAAATGGAGGGCAATTTGGGATTAAAAAAGAAGAAGCCTGATTGGATAGGATAGACTCAGAAGGACGTGTAATCCAAAGCGGATCTGATGCTTACGTGGCAAAAAATCATGGAATAGCATGACAGCTGTCAGATCAAACGGTGCAATTTTTGTCGTTTTGGTATTTTCGGGTTAGACAGCCGAAAAGGAAAAAATGAACAAAACAGAAAAGAAAAATAACAAAAAGGGGTAAATAGCAATATACCAAAAGAAAGAAGGGGCAAAACTAAAATAAAAATAAAAATAAAAATAAAACTAAGCTCATTCACCTGAACCATAGCCCGGTTCAACTAACCCAACCTCTGGAGGGTTGGTTGGGTTGGGTTAAACTTAAAACATTATTTGTAACTTTCCCCATCAAAAATAAAAAAGAGTCAAAGTAAATTATTTTTTTCATTTCTTTTTTTTTTTATTTTTGCTGTTCAACTTTCGTAGTTATTTATTGTTTTCGTATTTGATCCCCTACATTTCTTTTTCTAAACAGTAATTACCTTGCCATAAATATCAAAGTTATTTTGTAACTATAACTTTTTAAATTAGTTTATTTATTTACTTACCAAAATTAATACATGTTGATAGAATTTGTTTAATTTGATCCATATATTTATTACCATGTCAATGTTTTAAATGGATTTATATAAATTTAGAAATTAAAATAAGCATTTGAAAGATAATGAAAAAAATATGAAAGTTTGAAAACTAAAATATATGATTCATATTCTATTTTTTTAATATGTGATATTGATTATTTTTCCATTTTAGTCATAACAGCACCACAATTTAGTTATGATTTAACATAAACTAAAGTATAAATGTACACATAAAAATAAACAAACACAAACAAATTATTGTAAAAAATGATTGAATTTAACAACCTAAAATAATGGATTTTTTCTTGGTGTTTAAAATAATTAAGATGATTAGGGAGGGAGGAAAGATGCTTTTATTTGTAATGAATATTATTTAAAATGAATAAAATCAAGATTTAGAGGTAAATGTGTGATTATATTTTGAATTATTAGTTGAACAATCATAAGGAACATCACATGTATTTCTGCCCCCCATATTGGATCTGTGATTAAGTATGATTAATAATGCTTAGTATCTTTTTTGTTTAATCATGGACAGTAATGCTTTGTTATTATTATCATTATTATAGTTTTACTTTAATGAACAAATCACTTTGAACATTATAATAATAATAACTTGAAGATTCCACTCCACCTACATACATACAATTACACTTTTATTTATTATCCATTGATTTCATAATGTTCCAAATTGAATATAAGGAGTGGCCAATGGTCCATCTTTTTCCCCATTAAAATAAATAAAAATCTCTTTTGTAATTGTGAAGTTTTGAAGGGTTATAAGAGTAATTTGTAATGAGGTGTGGTTTGCAAATATGTAAAAAGATGAAGGGTGTGTTAGAAAAAGACGCCGCTTTCAATATTTGCTGTTCGTTCAGTATAAATACATAGTGAGAGTGAAGATGGGTTTGCCAAACTCAACAGCCGAACGCGGCCTTTAAGGCTTTTAGACTACAAAGCTACATTCATCCCCCCGCTCTTCTCCGACGAAAATGGCGGCAACTTCCCGAAGATCAAGCGCATCAGTTCTTCGATCACTCTCACCGTCCGGAAGATTCTATGGTCACCGGACTTCATCTTCCTCCGCCTTTGCATCCTCTACCTCTACTTTCTCTTCCAGATCCGCCACTTCCTTCTTCTGCAGATCAACTTCCCCCTCGCGTGTGAACCTCCATGGTTCGCCTTCAGTTTCCGTTCCCTCCGTGCGGTTTTCTCTTGACCGTGCGACCTCTCCGAACAGATCCGTCTCGGTTTCTTCTTCTCGCAGTGGTGGAACTAATCGTGTTGTGCAGAGACAGAGCAGTACGAAGAGGACGTGTATGTGTTCTCCTACAACTCACCCTGGCTCGTTCCGGTGTAGTCTTCATAAAGGTATAATTTCGCAACCTCCTGCTCTGTACTCGCCGAGTAGGTTGAATGCTCGTAGATCGGCGATGACGAATTCTCTTGTTAGAATTGGAGGCGTTGAAGGTGATCTCGTGAAACGAGCTTTAGCGGCTTTGATTCGACCTTCTTCTCATCAGCAACGTCGTCGAGTTGATTTTAGGCCAAAACGTAGCCGGCTCTCGATTATGTCCAAAGCCGATGAAACATTATTATAATCCTCTTTCGGTATGTTGAAAATTGAAATGGCCTAATCTATGAATTTCCGGAGTTGTTCTAATTCTCCGGCGGCGGTTCGTGACGGTGCTTATCTTTTTCTCTCCGGAGACCGTTACAGACATTCATCACTACAGAACTCTGAAATCTGCTTTTGTACAAATTAATATTTTATACATATTAGATTAATAGATGTGAAATTGTTTGTGTTGGCGTTCAGATGAGACCTAAAATTAGAGAAATCTTATCACAAATTTAATGAAATTCATATGAATTTAAGAGGTGTATAACCTCATCAAATCGGACCACATTTTAGAAATAGGTTTGTGAAATCCTCCATTAGCATTCAGTTCTATCTTCGCCGTCTCGTTTTGATGAGCATAAACAGCGTTAAGAGGCCCGTTTGGTTTGTTGCTTTTCCCTTCTGGTGTTTGTTTATTTAATTTTAATACATTGTTTTTGTGTTTTTTCAGGGATATCATTGGGGATTCATTCTCTCACCAGCCATGGATGTGGATCCATTCAATCCTGAGTTTTCAATTCTATACTTTTAGCTTTTTAGTTTTTAAATTTTAATTTTCTTAAAATCTCTACTTTTATATTAAATGATTCAATGAATAATTTATTGAAAAAAAACAAACTAATTTATCTTAATTTTACCAAGCTTTTGAAAAACTTAGAAAATATTCGTATAAAGCTTAAAAAACAAATGTTTATATTTATTACTGAAAATATTATTATTTTCATTGTTTTATTATTTAAAAGGTAATTAAATTTGAGTGGTTTTTTTTTTATATATATATATAGGAAAAAGACCCAACTCTGTGCTTCTCTCTTTTTCGATGAGGAAAAAAGGTGCACACAACCCAAGAGGTCCAAAGGAGATATGATAATAGAAACTTCAAACTGAAGGGTTAACACAAATATTCATCTTCCCCACAAAGTTAATACCTTACTAAGGATATGATCATATCTCTCATGGGATATTATTCAAATTGAAAGGACTCAATCATACTAAAGAAGGAGGTGGGGGCGTACCTCCTCGTCAACTACAATCATCTTTATTTGTATTATTGATAAGTTTTTGCCTTACAAGTGTGTGGATAAGGAACAACTCAGAATGTGGGACTTTAACACAATGTCACATCAAAATACGAACAATAATGAAACATAAATTATTAGAAATTCCTAATTCACATTACAATTTTAATCTAATTATAAAAATCATTCTGAGGCTGCGAAAACAAAATCTCTCATTTTGGAACTTTGAATTCATGTTTCTACCAACTAAAATTAAATTAAACTCAAAACAAATTATTATTTACACTTAAAACACTATGATAACCTAAACCAAGTTATTATTGTTTGTTTTCCTTTGGACAAGCAAGATTTGAAATTGTTTACAAATACAAATATTTGTTGAGTTTTCGTATTTGTTTGAGTTATATTTCTTTTCAAGTTTCTGTATGTCAGATGAGGCAGTTCAATTTGATAAATATTATCCGTAGTTCAATTTGACAAATATTATCCATTATTCTCGGGGGTACATTTGATAAACCTCGATTTTGATGAATGAGCACTAAAAGATTTTTATTAGGATACATTTTCTTTAGGAAATTGAAGTGCAAATTTGATTTGAGAAAACTCAATTTGCTTGAAGATTGATTGTCTCAATGCTTAGATAAATCACTCTTGTTTTTGTTTTTTCAATTTTTTTGAATTCTTGCTTAGATATTCTCCACATTTTCTTTTATGTTTTCCTTTTTCTATCAAAAACTTTGATCAAAAAGTAAAGAGTAAATTTTAAATAAATTTTGGTTAAACATTAAGCAAGTTTCATTTAGTAGCTGATAATATATAATAATAACCAATGTAAAATACATCATAGTATATTTGTAACTAACTATTAAACGTGTCCAAATTTTCTTAGAACTTTTCAAACTAACATAAATGGCAAATTTTTGAAGTTCCTCAAAAGAAAAATAGTAAAAAGTTCTTAAAATCTTAAAAATAGCAAAACAATTTGTAAAAAACAAAAATACTACTTAGTCAAACTTAAACAAATTTTGAATTGAGAATTTCAATATCTCATTCAACAAAGTGAGAAAATTATTTTAAAAGTATCAAACACTAAAGAATTAAAGATGGAAATGACACAATTATCAATACATAATAAAATCACATATCAACATCTACAAAGATAAAGTTGTTATTTATGAGTAAATGGGTAAATTGAATATCATATATGTACTAGTAAATAAAAAAAATAAATAATGAATCAATTTACTAAAAATTAGTTCATTCAAACACAAAATCCAACTAACTTTTAAAAAAACGGTTATCAACAAATGGCAAAGTCAAAGCCCCAATTTTAGTATCCAATTTTGCTAAATCTCTCGTTTTGCAAATTTTCTCCTTCCATTACCTTTTTCTTGATGATATTTGGAAGAACCTCGAGATCGATCTAAAGCATAGTATGTTTTCTTCGACGTTTTTGGTTTCAAAATCTTCTAAGCCAATTTGTAGAGTTATACCTTCTCAACACCTTACTGTTCGTTTTCTCGACAATCAACTTGGTGGCTCTTTAGGATCGCCATCAACGTCCCCATTGTTTTCTTCTTCTTCTTCTTCGTCAATTACATCTCAACAAACTGGCTGCGGAGGAGGCGAGAATAGAAGAAGCTTTGTATTTGACTTCTTGATCAAATTGATTTCTTCAGGGATATTGATTGGCGGAGTGGGATCACTTCTCAGCTCGAATTCTTCCGCGTCCAATTCGCATTTATCGTTTGCTGACTTCCCTAAAGAAACAACATGGACAACAGTGAAAGAAGATCAATTCCAATACCCATCATCACCAAATCACCAAAATATAAATCCAAAGAAGAAATCCAAATTTCTATTTGGAGGTAAGAATGTTCCCTTTTTCCCATTGATCTAAGTTAAATGTGTTTAGGCTAAAGTTTACCATTTCATTCATACTTTACACTGGACTCCAGATGATTATAGGAGAAGGGTGTTTTTCAACTATGAAAAACGTATAAGAATCCAAAGTCCTCCTGAGAAGGTGTTTGAATATTTTGCGTCTATCCACACACCTGAAGGGGAAATATATATGAGACCATCAGATCTGATGAGGGCCATTGTCCCTGTGTTTCCTCCATCTGAGTCCAATCGTGTTAGAGAAGGCTTTTTAAGAGGAGAAAGAAGAATGTCTGGAGAACTATGTTGTGCTCCTTCTACCTTTTTCATGCTCTTCGACACCAACAATGATGGCCTCATCTCTTTTGCAGAGTAAGAATTCTTGGACCTTTCTTCCAACTTCATGATCATTTACACAACCGGACATTCACATATAGTTGAACTTCATTCAAACTTAAATAAATACCTAATGCTTTTATTATAATTTTTAGTTCATGATTTATTTCCGGTGAGCTATCTAATAAATTGTTGAATTTTAATAAGGTTAAAGTATTCAACTTTAAGTTTATAGTGCCCAAACCTATGGGATCAAAACCAAAAGATCATGCATTGTGCTCTCATCTCTTCTGTTTGCAGGTACATATTTTTTGTTACACTTCTCAGCATACCAGAATCCAGCTTTTCAGTGGCATTCAAAATGTTTGACATTGATAACAATGGGTTAGATAATTAATTGCTTCTTCAAATTCGTCACTTTCCACATTTGTTTCCTCTACTATTCACAATCCTCTTGGGTAATGAATGTTATCTGTGTTATCTGTCTTTGTTGATAAAAATAGTGAAATAGACAGGGAGGAGTTCAAGAAAGTGATGGGTTTGATGAGAAAACAGAACAGACAGGGAGCTCATCACAGAGAGGGAAGAAGGTTTGGGATGAAGGTTAGTGTTGAAAATGGTGGTTTAGTAGAATACTTCTTTGGTCAAGATGGAAAAGCCTCCCTTCACCATGACAAATTTGTCCAATTCCTAAGACAACTTCATGATGAGGTATGTCATTCCCCCAAATATCAATTCTTCATGTACTTTAACACTTTTGAACTCAAAGACACAATTGTACAACCTAAAAAACAAAACCTGTTCAAATTCAGAACAGTTCCAATTCAAATTCAAGCAAGGTATTTCTTCCTATGCGTAACTCTTTAGAACTCAAGGCATGGCTGACGGCTGTACAACCTATAGAACAAATGTATGGAAATTCAAGTAAGACTGTTATTCCTGTGCGAAACTCTTTAAACTCAAAGGTTACGGTTGTACAAGCTATAGAACAGATCTATTCAAATTCATGTAAGGTTGCTCTTCCTAACTCTTTAGACTCAAAGATACGATTGTACAATCTATACAAAAGATCCCTATTCTTTATTAATAAAAAACATGATTGGAGAAACTATAAAGCAGATCCTATTCAAATTCAGGTAAGGTCTTCTACCTACACATGACTCAACCTACATAAATTGGATGAATGCAGATACTTCTACTAGAGTTTTCACATTATGACTTCAAATCACAAGGAAGCATATCAGCCAAAGACTTTGCACTGTCAATAGTTGCTTCAGCAGACATAAATCACATAGACAAACTACTGGACAGAGTTGAAGCATTAAACAAAGAACCCCATTTCAAAAACATCAGAATCACATTTGATGAATTCAAAGACTTCGCAGAGCTACGCAAGAAATTAGAATCCTTCTCTTTGGCTATTTTCAGCTATGGTAAAGTAAATGGAGAATTAACAAAACAAGATTTCCAAAGAGCAGCTTCCCATGTAAGTACACACCAAACATTTTAAGTCAACAAACTTAAAATCAATCTAATACAAAATGTGGGTTTTGTTTTTCTGTACAAGGTGTGTGGAGTTTCAATCACTAAGAATGTTGTGGACATAATATTTCACATATTTGATGCAAATGAAGATGGGGATTTAAGCTCAGATGAGTTCGTAAGAGTCATACAAAGAAGAGAAGTGAATTCTACACAACCAGCTGTTGGTGCTGGAGGATTACTGTCTTGTTGGTTTGGCTGTGCAGCTAAATGTTCTTACGCAAAGCTCTTTGTTCGCAGCTGAAGAATTTTTTGCCCTAATGATGTTCCTGTAAACATGTAAATTTTCCGACATGCTGAAGTACTTTCTAGTGGACTGTGTTCTTTAGGGATATATCCATTAACAAGATTGATCTTCGATTTTAAGTTCAATAAAAATAAAGAAATTACAAAACTTTGTTTCTCTCATTTTGAAAACAAAATAAAAAACGGTAGCAGAAAGAAATGAACAAAAGATAACGCGGCTCAGATATGGAAATGGGGCAAAGCAGAGGAGGCCGGCCATGGCGGCGAAACATAGCAGAACAGCCCAGATCGCCAAGCCCATGGACCAAACCTCCATTGCCATTGCCCTAAAATCCTCACACTCCGAGTTTAACACCATCATCATAGCCTTGGCGTTTAGCGAGAGAGAGAGAGAGAGAGACAAAGAAAGAGACAGAGACAGGCTTCATTATATATATATATATACATACACACACACAGAATGGAAGAGAAAGAGAAAAAGAAAGAAGAAGAGGAGAGAGTTCGGAGGAGAAATCACGGGTGCCGGCGAGACAGAGCGAGGAAAAGAAGGAACAAAACTGTGCTACTTTTCAAATATAAATCGAAAAAGGTGCTAGTTTTGTCAATTTCTCCCGAAGCTAGTTCTTCTCTTCCAATCGCTCTGAAACGACGGAGCATCCTCATTCATGGCGGAGTGTGAGGCCGAACCCTAATTCCTCCCCGCCCTCCTCTGCCTCTATTTATATTCTCCTCTTTCTCTCTTTAATTTTTCTTTTTAAATAAGAAAAAACAATTTTTTACAAATGTGATTTTTTTTTTTAATTTGTAATTTTCACATTTTAGTCGGTTTAATTTTTGGTAATTAACCTACTAATTAAATAAATATATGTATATATAAACATAAATTTTAATGTACAATTTTAACAAATTCACTATTTTAAAAGATATAAGGTTTTGCACAAATTATATATATCCAACATATTGTCAAAATTAAACTCCATATTTTTTTTCATAAAATTTCATAAATATGTTAGATAATTTATTAACATATGAGTATTATTTTCAATGTTTAATCTAAAGAGTAATAGAATTGTACGTAGTCTCTTCTCAATTTTAGAGCAAACACATTCTATTCTATTCTATTGCTTTGATATTCTCAAATAAAACTAGAGTACAATTTTGGAGTACCAAGAAAATAACAAGAGATACAAATCAGTGTGTCAAAATTTGTTAGAAAAAAAAAAAACTCAGATTTCATTATATGTTTTCGAACTTGTGAAACTTGCAAAACACTAAACCTCTTGGTCGAGGATATACGCTTTTGACCCAATTTTCCATTTTCCCTGATGATAGAGAGGGAGGACTTCTTTACTTGGTACTATAAAGTTGAGTAGTTTTTTCAAATCACTTCTCTACCCTTTTGCTGGAGTTCAGTTTTATGAACAACATCTCCTTCTGTGTTTACATAGTAAAACACCTGCCATGGGAAGAATTATACATTAGAACTTTCAAAGCATTCCTACAAGTTCTGTTGAAAAGGCCTGCATTACATTCTCCTCATATAACTTCCTAATAAATGTCGTATTTGCAAGACATATATGAAAGTCAACTAGTATTCGATCGAAACATGTTATCATACGGTACCCACCATCTCTAATGAGCTGACGTGCTGAAGTAAGAATCTGTAGCAGATAAAAGATGGATTTAGTGATTAACAATGAAGACAATGAGAATATATAGATATAAGAGTGGGTGGGTTTTGGTAATGTCAATCAGCTCAAGGCCTAAATAGAAGCTAAACATAGTCACATTCAATCCAAACCAAACGTTGAGGGAACTTACTCTCTGAAGGAGGATTTTCGAGATTGGAAGTGTGTTTTCTGAATAGGAATACGACCAGGAATCCCAATGTAAGCTATGCTACCGATCCGAACATTGTAAGTGCAACCACGTCTACTAAGGTACGCATTCTGACTCAATGTAAATGTATAGTAAGAGTTTGAAATAGAGGAAATTCAAACCCTTGACTTGACTTACTTACCACCCCATTTTCAACAAAGATTCGATGGACTGACTCAAACAAATGCTTTGTCTCCAGCGATCGAGTATTGTTTTCACAAGTAAGCAATGGGTGAAACCCAACAACTATACGCCTTCATTTCAAAGAAACAAGAGATAGAGAATAGTCAGAAACGGAACGAGAAGTTTGGAGCACATAAAGTAAGAACCGCAGGAAGGGAAACAACGTGTGATGTAAATGAAATCATTGTTAATATCTCAACATCAAGCTTAAAGGCATTGAAAAGTAGTTGGATTAGAAGTTGAAAGATTTAAGAGGTTGTAACACCACAATAATTATGAATGTTAACTTACTCAACAATAATCGTAAAATGTCTTACCAGTTACTGCTCGATGCTTGCAAAGTCCTTTTCAGCCATAGTAAATGACTTTTCAACGCTTGACTTGCTGATCCCATTGCGATGGGCTCCTAGAAGTTTGATAATAACATGTTAGAGCATCAAAAAATTCCAAATACCTACAAATCATACAACTAAAAGCTTGAAAAGGAAGTTCTAATTCTTGGATGCATGACAATAGACAGAAAAATAAAGAGATGTGAAGCAATTTCAAACCTGCAACAATGCTGTATCTATGGCAATGATGTCTAATGTTTGTCCATATTGTAACTTGGTTCGCTCAATAAAGTGACCTCCATCTCCTCGTGACGCTCGTATGCTGTGCCTACATTCATAATTTCTGATGAAGAGAAGTAACACAAAGATATGAATATGCAAATAACATCAGTGTTTATAAGATTATACAGCAAACATCATGGGACACAAATTTACCAAATTCACAGAACTCGTTTGAGAAGGATCTTATACCAGGGAACTTTTAGCGATGAGAAATACCACGTACCCTGTCATGTCAAGTAAAGAGAAGATAATTTCCTATAACGAATTAGCAGCTTAAACACGAAGAAAGACCAAGTTGCATATCTTGATAGATTAAAATGATCCGTAAACATATTATATATAATGTATAACGAGGACATCTATTTCATATTCAGTCTCCAATGAACATTTTAGCAAGCTCACTATCAATTTACATCAGAACCAGTATATTTTGTTTTTTCAACTCTTTGTTTGTTATCAAAAAGAATATATACTTACATTCTGCATTAGGCGATCGTTTTCACCCGGTTCACGGATGTGCAAGATGAACTTTGCATGAGAAACCTTGGCCATCTTCTCCATCTTCATTGTTCACATGGAACATTCTTAGCATTGCCTTTAATAAAGACCCCCCCCCCAAAAGAAAAAAAAGTGCAATCGACAATCACTTAATTCGACAATGATCAATCAATATACTCGGTTTAAAATATTGGAGATACTCATTACATATGGTCTAGAATTGGTTGAAACACAATTATAATAAAGCTAAAGCTATTTTAAAAGTCATATAAAGTGACTTAGAACAAGTCTTTTCTTAAAATAAAATCATAATTCTGACGCAACACTTTATAGACTACTTTTGGCCCATTTACTTCGATCAAGGAGCAAAGCAAACATTTGAATAGCTTATTCTTAAGTATTTTATTTGGAATTAAAAGTGCAAAGCGGTTATTCTAAAGGATTCTCAAACACATTCAAAATCATCTCTTAGTAATTAATTTAATGCACATAGAACAATGATAAGGTAAAGACGAGTATTGTGCTTCACTTTCTAGTAAAAGATAAAGAATCCCAACAGGGAAGAGAAATTCCCATTGGCTACAAAAGAAACAGTTGATTAGTCTTCAACCATAGCAATCAAGTGTGTAATTGATCAGTCTCCAAATATATGTGTTATTTGCAAAGGAACTGAGGAGTCACCTTCTCACGAAAAGGGTATGGGATTTCTTTGGTAAATTATTTGGTATTCACTCTCAAACTAGAGAATACAAAAAGGAATTTGACTAAAGTTAGTCCAACTAAAGTGTTTCTAACCAAAACGACTCTAAACCAAAGTCATATACTCCTTTTACTGAACTAAGATCCCATCACCTCCATAAATCTTTCCAATGTGGACAACTACTCTTCTAGTAGTTAGACATCCTCGTCCCTTCGCTCGTTAGTTTGTTTTGTTTGGCTGTTTTGGAACGAATGATTCACCATTCTTTATAAAAAATGAGAAAATGAATCGCCATTGCAGTTTCTGCTATCATATGTGAAGAAACTAATAAAATCTAGGCAAAAGTAGGAACGACAATCAAAATGAACACACGAAAATTCACCTGTTTGAGAAGAAGGGTCTCTTCTTTTACAGATCGTAAGCCACCCCAGACGGAAATAAAGTAGAAATCGAGAGGATTTTGATCAGGAATCTTCAAAAAGTCGTAGTTTTTAGAACGACCCATGTTGAGAGACAAGTAGAAAGCAAAACAGAGACAGAGCTGAGCAAGAAGAGTTGTAGAAATCGATGGGTCTGCCATTTTCAGTCGGGAAAACTAACTCTCCCGCTGAGGTTGATCTAGAAACGAAGTTATAAGATATAATTTTGCATAAATAAAAGATTTGAAGGAAGATGCAGATGCGAAAGAACATGGAAGTGAAATCTCCGTCGCTATTTTTTTTCTTTTGGGTGGTGTATTGTTTATTTGGTGGCATCTCTCGTTGTTAAGCTCACCTTAATCAATATTTGGAAAAGCAGAAATATAACCAAAAACAATTTAAACAACTATTCATGAATTTTTAAATATTCATACTTTCATACAATGCTTTCATAGCTCAGTTGGTTAGAGCACCCGTTTAGTAAGCGGGAGGTCTTGAGTTCAACTCTCAATGAAAGCAATTTCTCTCAAAGTTAATCAATTTAGAGACAAATATTAATTTTATTTTCTTAATTTTTATGACAAAAATTGAAGACTAAACAATTACATTTTCACTCTTATTTTTTTTCTTTCGCTACAAGTTAAAATCATTCATGAATTTGTATTTCAAATAGATATGCTTCATTTTCTTTTTGGTAGTAAAAAGAAAAAAAATTGCCCTACCAATTTATTAGAATTTAAGATGCATATCCTATCCATTTTAATGATACAAAAGAAAGAAAGAGTCGAGTGGTTGGATAGTGGAAAGATATTGAGTGCAATTCACTTTTGTTATAGGAATGATATTTATTGTCCCTTTCTCTTTTGAATCCCACAATTATTGGTATGAAGAAGCAATGCTTTTTAAGACCACACACCTAACACTTCTATCCTTCATCCAACCACAAATAATATTTATCCCTTCCACAAGAAATTCATATACCTAACAGTATAATATTGTATTTACTTGGCATCACAATATAGAGTTAGAGATAATGACATTGTTTAAAAAGTTAAAATGTTTGATGATTTAATTTGGTTAAATTTTATTGGGCCAAAACCATATAGATCAATTGGAATAAATCAAATACATGCTACAAATTTTAAAGGCATAAGTTTGATTTTCTTGCTATATAATGCCAAATAGGTTGTAAACAACGATATAAACTTAATTATTAATTACCCTAGAAAAAGTACATACAATTTGGCATTGGTTTTGGGCTAGAAAAAGTACATGTATAGTTGGGCTAGGAATATTCCATTGGCATAATATTCCTTTTGTATAGTAATATTTATGGGATAAATTATGTAAAAAAAAAAAAAAAAAAAACCATTTAAGAAATTAAATTTTACCTTTTGCTTTATGCAATATAATACATATAATTTATATATGGCTATGAAATAGAAAAAAAGAAGTGGTGGGCCACTTTGCCTCATTTTCTCACACAATGACCACAAAATATTCACATTAAGAAAAATGTCTTTTTGTTTCACAAATTTTTCCAACGCTTAGAAACCACACAAAAAGGGAAAAAAAAATTACACAATTACTTTTATAAGATCCACCTAACCTTTCTAATAAAATTCCTAATTTTTTTTTAAAAAAATGCTTTATTTAATCCTGATGCAAATTAGAATTATCGATTCTAAAAAATGCCAATAAAAATATTAAAATATCAATATCAATCAAAATTTCTAAAAAAAATTATAAAATAAAAATATATCAATAAATAGTATACTTTTTCTAAGAAAAGCATATTTGTATTTATGTCACAAGTTAACGTAAGAAATGTGTAACAAAAACATGTGATCGCTTAATTAACCAAGTTAAAATGTTAATTGTTTATAATATTATATTTAGATAATTAGTAAAAATTTTGCACTATGTTGGTTTGCTCGTGCCTTTTAAAATTAAAATCAAGTCTACAGATTACATATTTTATAAATTAACATCCTAAAAAAAGTTACTCATGTTATGCGACAAATATAAATTAAAAAATCAAATCTTTAATCTGAAACCGTATATAATAAGTTAGCCTAGTTAAACTAACTTTATAAAGAAAGAAAGAAAAAAGGTTACCCATTCAACTTTGAATATATACTAATTCCCACTATGTATTATATTCACCACACAAATTTGAGAGGGGGCTTACTCACTCTCTCACTTTAATTTCTTTCTAACAGTTGATGGGACCTCCTCAATAATAAAAGATATGAGTTAAGAGAGGAAATTTTGAATGTTTATGTTAAGTGACAAAATATGTCTCTATCACCAACCCAACTTTCTTGGAGGATTGATAACTTTTTTTTAATATTAATTATTTAAGCATATAACTATGTGTGTGTATATATATATATAACATATGCATTGGGTAAGTTATTGTACTTTATATAGTGTATTATTATATTTATTTTTTAAACCATTCATAGCAAACAGTGTAATAATACTTTTATCAATATTGAAAGGGAAAAAATTAATGATGTGTATTTTCTTTAAATGTAAGAAAGTGTTTGAAGTATTGAATTGAAGTGCATAAGTATTGTTATATTTATAAAAAATAATGAAAATATTTATAATTGAAATAGGGTAATTAATTATTGTTAGGATTAATTAAAATGGGAATATTGAAAGGGGGATGTGAAGGGGATATAGTTAAATGAAGGGCACTACTCTCTATGTAGAAATTGAAATGTGAGAAAAGGAAAGTTATGGTTTAGGGGTATTTACCCATAAAGAGAAATAACCCTCTCTATCATACCATATTATAACCTTATCAATATTCATGAAACTAATGTCTCAAATATTTTAATTTTTGGTGCACTTTTCCCAATAGAAAGCTTCATGTGGCTCATGAATCATGATCATGAGAGGGCAAAATGGGAAGATGATTATGGAGTTTGGAGTTAAAGTTAAAATTGTAGGTTATTTGATAACTTTATTTCTCCTTCTATTACTTCTATTTAAATTAATAAAAAAATATAAATAAACAAAGAAAATTATAAATCATATTGCATAGCGTCACATTAATAACAACATTAATTCAAATTCCTCGCCCTCCGACTTTAGGGAAGATCAAACAATTTCTATATAAGTTGGTCACTATGAATTGAACTCATTCTATGTTGATGTCAAAAATTAGGGAGAGAAAAATATAAATGATAACATGTTTCAATAATACTATATACTTCTAGAAATAAATATATATAAGAAAGATCCACAAAACTAATAAAGGATTAAACTAAAACATTATCAAATAATCAAAACATAAAAGAAACGTTTTTTTGTTGTTGAAGAAAACAAAGGAAAAGTTTGAATGAGTTGAGACGAAATTTAATGAACTCCACAAAACACGTTTGCATGTTTTGCATGGAAAAACCAAATTATAATTGAAAGTTTACACAGTAAAAAAAACAATTTTTACCGAGTTAACTGTACCACCACTCAAACTCTTTAATTTTTTAACCCTAAACCATCTCTTACACATCTTCATATATATCTACTCCTTCGACTTCGTTAAAATTTTCCTTCTCTTTTCCCCAAAAATTATGCAAATTTTCTACTATTTTGATGGCTCAATTCATCTCCCATCTCCATTTTCTTCCCAAATCTGCTTTTCCATTTCCATCTTCAGGTTCTAATTCTTTAACTACCACAAATCTTCTAAACGCATCCATTATTCGTTGTCTTGGTCATGTTCTTATGAAGGGAAGGGTGGCAAGAGATATTATAGTGATCATACGATAGTTTGTTTTTATAGTATATGTGTGTAGAGTATTGTGGGAGATAATTGAACTTTTTATCTTGAGAGGGTGATAGTATATTATTAGTTTTCGTCAACTAAGCTATGATCGTATATTGATAACCACACACGAGAGTTTAATTAATATGAGTTTGATATTATGATTCACTTTGCAAAAATTTAGAGAACTTAGGGTTTGGCCTACCCTTCTTTAACCTACAAACCAAGTATAATTATTACTATCTAGATCAAGATCAATGGTTGAATATATTGAAATGTCTAAGCCTAACGTTAGTTTGTCAATTTCATGAATAATTATGTGTGATTGATTGAGCAGACTATATCATTCCTTTGAAATTTACGTTATTGTAATTATTAACCTTTGATTTGATTAGAATTAAGGAAATTAAAAATGCATATTTAATTTGTAGCTAATATTTTTCTTTTAATTGGATGATCAAAAGAGGCAAGTGGTGTTCTTGTTTCTCTCAAGCCCAGGAATCCAAAGCATCTAATTTGCTCTTGCAGCATCATGCATTCAGGTTCTTACTCATAAACACACATCTTTTTTCCATATATTTTTTCAAAATAATTAATATTTGATTCTTTAATCAAAATTTAATTAGGGCACAACTTAGTAATTTTTTTTTTTTTTTTTTTTTTATAGATAGTTGATAGAGGAGAGAATCAAACATCCAACCTTCAAAATCACAATAAAAAGTTTTAATTTCATGTTCATTTATTTTTATTTTTCAAAATTTGGAAGAGCAATATACTTTTTAAAAAATACTATAAAAATGTAATTAAATCCAAATAAAATTAAAAGAAAGAGTATAAAACAAAGATGAAAATATCCACAAGTTTGGGAGAACAAAAATATAAAAAAATTACAAAAATTTTAAAACGAAAAGTAAAATACAAATAATGTGTGTTTTTCTTTTCCTTTATATAAATATTTTGATTGATTGATTTATTTATTTGAGAGTTTGTTTATAAGAAAAAACCCTGACTTTGCCATAAAAAGACAGTGAAGAGTAAAAAACAGTTAAAATGCTCACATGGCGAAAGAGAAGCCACTCCCTTGTCTGAGCCTTTCATATTCAAAAGCGTGGCTCTTCTTCCTCCTTCTTCCTATTTAAACCAACAACCCATCACCCAAATTCAGCCACATACTTCCACCAATCTTCCTCTTTCTTAATTTTCAATCCCCCTTCAAATTCCTAAATTCCCCATTTTCCTTTTTCTCGTCAATTCCCATGGCGGGTAATGGGGTTTTTGCAGACATTTTCGACGGTGAAGTCTACAAATACTATTCAGAAGGTGAATGGAAGAAATCCTCCTCAGGGAAATCCGTTGCCATCATCAACCCCACTACTAGGAAGACCCAGTACAGAGTTCAAGGTATAAACATGAAAATCCCCCCATTTTGCCATGTTTTTCTCGTTGTTTTTCTTTGAATTCTATGATTATGAACTTCAATTTAGAGATATTTATGGAAATTTTTTTGTGGGTTAATGAAATTGTTTGTAAATAATGAGTGTTTAGAAGGGTATTAATGTCTGTATGGTGTTTGTTAAATAGCTTGTAACCAAGAGGAGGTTAATAAAGTGATGGAAATAGCCAAATCTGCTCAGAAATTATGGGCAAAGACTCCATTGTGGAAGAGAGCAGAGCTTCTTCATAAAGCTGCTGCAATTTTGAAAGAACACAAAGCTCCCATTGCTGAGTGTTTGGTGAAGGAAATTGCTAAACCAGCCAAAGATGCAGTCACTGAGGTACTATTTTTTAGTTCAATTTGTTGTCTCTGTTGGATTAGTAGCTTTTTTAGTGTTGAAATGTGAAAAAGGGTTTGAATTGTTTGTGAAGGTTGTGAGGTCTGGGGATCTTGTTTCATATTGTGCTGAAGAAGGTGTTAGGATTTTGGGTGAAGGGAAGTTCTTGGTTTCTGATAGTTTCCCTGGAAATGAAAGGACCAAATATTGCCTTACTTCCAAGGTAAAATGTGCTCATTTTCTCTTTTATGTTTATGTTTGGATGACTAACACTTCATCTTAATCATTTGTAATATACTTTATTACTCTGATTACCCTATAAACCTATCTCTTCTTCTTAACATCTATTTTCACTCTCTCACTACCTTTTTTCTCTAAAATCTGCACATACCTTTTCTTATGGATCACTTTTTACTCATACATTCTCTCACTGACTTTTTAATTCTCCCGTATGATACTTTTTTAGGGTAAATTACAGAAAGTACCCCTTAATTTGTCCATTTGCTTAGTTTTTTCCACACATAAATACTCTTTTGGTAATCTCTCTCCTCGTGTACAATTTGCCACTAATCTTTCTTTTCACACTCGTTTTTTGTTACATAATTTTCTTTTGTAATATTTTGTGTTCGTCTTGTTGATTTTTTTATTATCTTAATTACTCTTCTAATTTAATTGATTTTCCAAATTTTAAACTAATTTTTAAGAAAAATGTTGATCATTAGAAAATAAAGACAGATAAAAACACCATTTGATTCAAGTTGCTAACCTCTTCTGTGCTCTATTTTTTTACTTGAAAAATTCAGATCCCTCTTGGTGTGATTTTAGCCATTCCTCCATTCAACTATCCTGTCAATCTGGCTGTTTCAAAAATTGCCCCGGCTTTAATTGCTGGAAATTCTATTGTACTCAAGCCTCCAACTCAGGTACTTTATACTAATTAGCTCATCATTCGTGATTGTGGTATCTTTAATACATTTTCCATTGATGAACATTGAATCAAAAAACTCAATGTGCTTGGAACCAACTGTACACTCCTGTTCTGTTCATTTATCTCTTCCTTATTCTCAAGTGGATCATGAGAAAACAGAACCAATTTTTAGGATCATGGAGTAGATTGAATAAGGAAAATAAAGGAGATTTGAAATTGTAAAATTTGTTTGTCATCTGAATGACGCTCTTATCATACTTCAGGGCGCTGTTGCTGCTCTCCACATGGTACATTGCTTCCATCTAGCTGGTTTTCCTAAAGGCCTTATTAGTTGTGTCACGGGAAAAGGTTCCGAGATTGGTGATTTCCTCACAATGCATCCGGGTGTCGACTGTATAAGGTAAACCATGCTTCTTTCCCACTCGATGATGATTTATGAAGTCTTCCATTCGCGTGACTCGGTTTTGTACTTGCTTTTTTCTGTTAGCTTTACTGGTGGGGATACCGGTGTTGCAATTTCAAAGAAGGCAGGCATGATACCTCTTCAGATGGAACTGGGGGGCAAAGACGCCTGCATTGTGCTCGAGGATGCAGATCTTGATTTAGTTGCCGCTAACATCATAAAGGGAGGCTTTTCTTACAGGTAAAAGCAGATCCTTCTCAAATTTCTAGGCACAGGCAATATTTTCGAATTTGGCTTGGAAAATGCTTGCTTCCGTTCATTTATACTGATTGATACTATACTCATATTAGCTTCCTATTTTCCATTCTTTCACATGAATGAAAATCTAAACTACTTGGTCGATTTAATAGAAAGAAGGAAACTTGTCCTTATTCTTCGTCCTTGGAAGTATAACAGAGTAGGTTGTTTTCTGTGAACTGAACATTTGATGATGCTTTTTCTTATCGAAGACATTTATTCTTAAAATCCATTTTCAAAAGCTTACTAATACATGTCATCTAAGCTGTTCGATACTTTAAATTTTTTTTATGTTACAGTGGCCAAAGGTGTACTGCCGTCAAGGTTGTTTTGGTAATGGAATCTGTCGCAGATGCTTTAGTCGAGAAAGTAAAGGCACGAGTGGCTAAATTAACTGTTGGTGCCCCTGAAGACGACTCGGACATTACTCCAGTTGTGACTGAGTCATCGGCAAACTTCATTGAAGGACTGGTTATGGATGCAAAGGAAAAGGATGCAACATTTTGCCAAGAGTACAAAAGAGAGGGCAACCTAATTTGGCCCTTGTTATTAGATAATGTTAGGCCTGATATGAGGATTGCTTGGGAGGAACCTTTTGGCCCAGTTTTGCCAGTCATTAGGATCAATTCTGTTGAAGAAGGAATCCACCATTGTAATGCTAGCAATTTTGGACTTCAGGTATAAAATAACTTCATCTCGCATCCTAGTTATCTGAAAAAACATGATTTATCTTTTACCAACTCAAATAGAAATAACTTAAGCCTTGTCGTTTGGAAACATTTAAATAACACAACCTGTTTTTAAAGAAGAGATCGATTTAATGCCATAGGCAGAACTTTCAACATTCCGATTTGAGTTTCGAGTAATGTGTGAAAAACAGGGATGTGTCTTCACGAAGGACATCAACAAGGCGATATTGATAAGCGACGCAATGGAAACCGGAACAGTTCAAATCAACTCAGCACCTGCTCGAGGACCCGACCATTTCCCATTCCAGGTACCTTAATATCTAAAAGCCCACCATTATTATCAAAACTTTCATTGTGTTTTACGAACTCACATGTGTGGAACAGGGAATCAAGGACAGTGGAATTGGTTCTCAAGGTGTTACTAACAGCATCAACATGATGACCAAAGTGAAGACCACAGTTATCAACTTGCCAACACCGTCCTACACCATGGGTTAGTTAGTTTGTTTGTTAGATTTATGATCCAGCTTTATGCCTTAGTCTTAATCTGAGTAGTGTGAAAAAAAGAAAAGAAAACATATGTGGTGTGAGTTTTGTTTGTAGCTCTTCAATATTATCTTCATCCTCTTAAATTAGTTCTTCCACGTCTCTGCCCAATGAAATCACTAGTAATAGCTAACTTGTACTTCTCAATAAAAATGCCATAATAGTTTAAAAAAATTTCATGCTCTCTTATATTCCTCTCAATTTTTTTAGTTTCAGGGAGTATTTTATAGAAAAATAAAATTAGAGAGGTATATTAGCACTCTTCTTATATTTTCAACTATTGGAGCTTAAAATTTGATTTGTTCCCAAATGTGTGTTGTTGTTAGGGACCAAGTCCATTAGTAAGGGAGCCCTAGGGTCCAAATTGTGAGAGGATTTGACATTGTGGGCAGAAATAGAGCTACAAAATTGAAAAGCCAGCAATTGAAGATCCCCAAAATTTTTGTATTTCCAAAGCAATTCTAAATAGATTAGATTAGATTAGTATTCAATAATAAATAAATAATGAAACCGATGCCAATTTTCCAATGGTGGATTTCAATTAAACTTTGATTATGATTTTCTTTGTAGTTAGTTTCTCTCTTTTTCTTTTGGTTTCAATGATGGGTCAGTGTTTGATTTATGTCTAATAGGTTTGCTATGTATGAGAATTACTCAGTATTAATTCAAAGAGTGACAAAACGAAAAAAGTAAATTTCTAATTGCCATAATTATCTTTATATTTATTTAAGAATGCTTGATAAAGTGATAACTTGACCTCAAAGTCAAGTTATATTAGGTTAAAAAAGTGATTTATTTTATAACAAAAAATTAAGTTCCTCCATCTTACCCAATAAGATCTCTTGTTGAAATTCAAAAGGTGTAATGCTTTCTTTTTTTAAATTGTGTGTTGATGTTCTTTTGGTAGCAAATGACATTATCTCAAAGCCAACCAATTTTGTATTCAATGTGGCCAACAACACATTTCCATTCCTCTTCATTATGATTTGTAAAGTAAATAAAGATCTTAATCTAAATCCAAATAATCCACTTTATTCAAATCTTAATTCCCCTATTTCTTTCAACTATACTATTACTATCATTGTAACACTATTTATCTTTGTTTAATTTGAAACATACATTAATATTGAATCGTGATTAAAATAATCATTTAGGGTTACCAAACTATGTCTTATTTCTATTAATATAAGTTCAAAATTTATGTTATCTTTAAAATATCATTATGATTTGTTCGAAATTTTAGCAAAATTTCATACTTTGTTTTATTTTGTAAATATTTTCGAGAATTTTGTTAGTTATAATATTTTTTTTATCCTAATTGATGATAGTCTTCTACTAACGATATGATTTAGTAGGCTTTGAAAGCTTAATTTAAATTTTACTTTATTTGTAATTTTTTTTACATTGTGTTATATTTGTTAATAATTTGGATATGCGTGTTATATTTGGAACCGACGTGTATTTTAAATAATTAATCACTATCATATATTCCTAAGATATATAATTATTTTATATACATTGATTGTATACGTTATTTAAAAAAAATTGTGACACCCATGCACAATTCCATTCATCAAAACTTTGTAAATCCTAATTGGTTATATAGGATGTGATGTGATATGATATTAAATGGCACATGTGACATAAATCTTATTTGTTATACTTAATATATATATATTCTTACACCATTTTGAATTGAAGTGGCAGCCATAGCGACCTAGCTAGCTTGTTTTGGAAATCTCAAAATATTAAAATGATAAAAGTATCAAGTTCCAAATCTTCGTTGATACTAATAATCTTCAACTATAACACATACACAAACAAGAACTTCTTAAAGGCTTTCTTCATATCTCTCGAGAGTCTTTAATAATGTTGCACACAACAACTACTCCTATATCACACATGCTTACAGATGTTTGTTGAACGAAATTTGGCTTCATCAATAATGATATGTTTTGAATTTGAAATTTTTACATCATTTACTTTTATGATCAAATAAGGTTTAGAGAAGTGTACTGTATAAAGTCTCATAACACTAAAAACACTTTGTTGTAATATATTATATATTACTATGTAGAAAAATTATTTTTCCTCCGCTTGTAAACATATATCAATAAAATTTGATTTATTTTCCTCATAGTTGTATAACGTACCACTAATTAAACCTTTGTAAACTCTATATTTGAACGATTCAATAAAAAAAAAAAGAAATAATAATAGTATATTAATTTTCATTTTCATTTTCAATCGTGTCGAGATAATGATAAAAAAGATTGTCTTGGATAATACGGTCGCATGTTTAGAGACAAAGAAGAAGAGATGATGAGGAAGTATTAAAAGAAAGAGATATATATTAATGTAATTATGAAAGATAATATACATGCATTAGGACATAAATAAGTATTGTCAAAAGACAATGAAGGGATCTTGTAGAGGTAAATGTTGTTGATTTGGCTATATAGTTTTGGCTTCCATTAATAAATGCAAAGGAAGAGATAGACTATATAGTATGATTAATGAGCAATATTTTAATGCCCAAAAAATTAAATGCAAAACAATGTGTTAGGTCAATAATAATATGAATATTACAAAAATGTGCTTTGACTTTAGACCAAAAAAAACCAACATTATCTCTTCATTTCTTTATAATTAGTTGTATTATTTTAAAAATACTTACATTTATTGCTCATTTATATATCACCAATCATTTTCCTTTAACATAAAATTTTTATTTCTCAAAGTCATATAGGAGGATAGTATTAATTTATAATGTTCTAATTTGTACTAATGGATCCATTTTCCAAACTCAGCACATTGCCGAGATAATATTTTGAAATGTGTTATTGAGTAATAATTTTTAAATTTTGGTATTTTTAAGAATGTTAAAAGATTAAATATTTATTTTACAAATTCTCATATATAGTCTTCAAAATCATAATTAAGAAAATAATTTAATATTTGAAAAATTGAGGGTCCTGAAATTGGTTAACCTAACTGTCTCACCGAGATTAGTGTCAAAATTAGCGGGAAAATAAAATTAAAAAATTTAATTTAAATAAAGTTTTTAAAAGGTAAAATGAAGTTTGTGTTCTCTATTTTTAGCCCATTACTTGGAAATTTCAACTTCCACTCCCTTCCTTCCCTAATTATTCCTCACGCGCTCATAAAAATGATTACTTCAATTAACTTATTTAATTAAACATGTTAGCTTATTATATAAATGTTACTTCACAAAAAAGTCCAATATGTAATTCCCAAAATTTGACTCCATACATTACCAATATTTGTCTACCTGTTTAACTTACATTATTATTATTATTATTATTATTATTATTATTATTATTATTATTATTATTATTATTATTATTATTATATCAAGACCCCATCAAACAATTATATGAGAATTTAATTATTATTTATTAAAAATATATAATATAAGAAAATTGAAACTCACGCGCTTCATCTTCATCTATAAAACTTCACTAATCCTTCCTTCAATGGCTTCCTCACTCACTTCTTTGTTCATTTCTCCCCCACACTGATATGAGACTCACCAACTCTCTCCCGGACCTCCATACCCATCGCCGTAACCCTCCGCAGGAGACCGACGCCTCTCAACTCCACCACCACCACCACCAACTTCAAACCTCTCTCTTTCATCCTTCTACCTTCTCCTCCGACGATTTCCTCGACCAAATCCTCTCCACTGTCCCCTCTCCCTGGGAACTTCCCCCCGGTCTCCCTTCCCAACCATTGCCGCCATCTAATCCTGACAATGTTGAGTTTCACGTCGGCGATACAACTCCGGCGGCTAAAATGGCCATGTCCTTGCTTCAACAGCAGTTACTCATGTCGAGAGGAATCGTCCCTGCCTCCGCTGGCGATGATTGCGGTCTTCTTCCAATGCCTGGTAACAACGTCGTTGAAGTAGACGGCTCTTCTTCTTCGTCTTTCAAATGCCCTAATCCGGTACTCATAATTCAAACTGCTTATACGTTTCAATTCGAAAATTAGGTTACAAATTGGTAACGTTTGTCGATTCTATTCCTGAGATTTAATTCCGTAAATCCTGCAGACTGATCATGGTTCTGTCGTTCCTTCTCTTTTCAACGAATTCGCCGGGTTTCTGAACTCGACCGGTCCCGGCAGCCAGAATCAGAATCAATCTCAGGCAACAAATTAGTTCGATTCCATCGTTCAGTTGAAACAATAACTTCACCAAATTTTTAAAAACTTCAATTCACAAATCTGCAGGGGAACTCAAACTCTCAGATACCGAACTTCGGAGGTCCGGTATCAGCCAGTACACCACCTCCGGCCGGGCCTAGCTCCTGCGGCGGTGCTGCAGCAGCAGCAGCACCGGGTCAGCCCCGGCAGCGAGTCAGAGCTCGGAGAGGACAAGCCACAGATCCTCATAGTATAGCCGAAAGAGTAATTAATTAACCCTAATTACAAACCGCTAATTCATTAATTACAAAATCCATTTATAATTTTTGTAATGTTGAATTTTTAATATATATTTTTGTGACAGTTACGGAGAGAGCGAATTGCGGAGAGAATGAAAGCTCTACAAGAACTTGTTCCCAACGCTAACAAGGTCAGTTTTGTCTTTTCCATTTTATTAAGGACTTTTCCCGTAATTTGGATTGATGTCATCTCTTGATTACACGTGTCCACAATACGTTATGCCTTTTCTTCATCTCGCGGTTCCGCTTTTGCCACGTCTACTTAGCATTCGGTATTTCTTTTTGAATTCTTTCCATCTTCTTTTCTTGGCCGGACAATGTACTCTTAGTAGCCGGGATTTGCTGCCCTAAATTTTATATATTCGTCAGTTGAATTTTAAGATAAACTATTATAATGGATCCATTTTTTAAAATTAGCTTAAATTGTGCGTCTAATATATATATATATATATATATATCATTTATATATAATAAATAGCTATTTTAGCCTTTGAAGTACAGGTTTTGGAAATATATACTTTGTATAAATCAAAGTTAAAAGTATATGTGAAATGAAATGTGTAGGTTGATTTATCATATTATCAATTATGAACAATAGCTCCAAATAATAATTGTAGAACACATTCTAATACTTCAATTTCTTTAAAATATAAAATATGTCAAGCATGTTTCTCTTTATGGAAATAATAATCATGTACACCATAAGAGTTTTTAAATAGCATACAAGCTTCTAACACCAACCCCTTTCTTTAATAATTTGATTTTTTTTTTTTTTTTCTTTTTGGTTCTTTCAATTCTTGTTTGCACTTGTGCTCAAGAGTATGGAGTGGAGATTGATATTGGTTACCATCCTATGATGGTTGAACTAAAAAAGATAATATAAATAGTTCCTAGATGGGAGTGGAAATTTTGAATCTTTGATTTGTGGAACGAGTTGAGCTAATGATCTCATAATTAAGATGGGTCAACTTAAACTTATATATTATGTCTTTTTTGGGAATGACAGACAGACAAGGCTTCTATGCTGGATGAGATCATAGACTATGTAAAGTTCCTCCAGCTTCAAGTCAAAGTAAATGATCTCTCTAATTTTCTATTCTCTGTCTCTCACAATAATTCCAACGTAAAAACATGATAAATTAAATTAAAGAATTTGGATTGGGATATGAAATTTATTTAATGTATACATATATTAAGTGGGTTTTGCTTTTTGTTATTGTTGGGTTTGTGGTCTGCTGCAGGTTCTGAGTGTCAGCAGGTTGGGCGGTGCCACTGCAGCCATGCCTTCTCGTCTACCCGATCTTTCCACTGAGGTACCCTAATATTGCTTCAAATTACAAATTTGGTTCAAGTGAAATTTTTATATCCTCCTCTGAATAACTATTTGATTTTTAAAAGAAATCTATTAACCATCATAATTGTTTTTTAAAATTTAAGAGTCTGTAACCATCATAACCATATTTGGTTTAAAGTTATTAAACCAGATCAAAATTTGCAATACAATTTTTTTTTTTTTACCTTATCCATACTTTTTTTTGGAGTCATGAAAAGGATAGCATAATAAGGACCCATTGAAACTACTTTAGGTGAAGAAAATTCAACTCTCCACAACAAAAAAATTCACACACAACCATCATCATTCATCATGGAAAAGGACGCATGAGATAATCCTTAATTCATGAATATTGATAATATAAGATTTCATTATCAAGTATCCACTTAATTGCTTCGATAAATGTTTTACTTTTTCTCAATATCCTAAAAAATGCTTTAAAGGAAAAGCAGTCTTCTCTTTCAATAAATATTCCTAAAAGGAAAAGGGTAGGTTATATACATATATACTCCCACCAAAATATTTCTAATATATAAAGAAATTAAATCTAAAATTTTGTTAGGGTTATAAATATATTCCACACGATTTTATACCTAAAGGACTGGTTGTCTTAATATTCTAGGTTTAAACATGAATTGAGATGATAGTTTGTTAGAGTTTTATAAATATAAGCAAAAAATATTGCTTATATATATATATGAGTTTGATTTTTGATATTATATATAGGGAGAGAGAATATTATGGAGTTGTAGGGTATATATATGTATTGGATCGGAAATTTGAAAGAAAAAGTTAGCTAATGTACGTACAAAAAAAGCATGAAGAAACAAAGAAGATGTTTGTCAAGTCCACATTCCTATCCACTAACTCTGCCCTTTCTTCTTCATTGTCCAGTGTACTTTCTTTTCAACGCTCTTACCAACTAAATTTTGAAATATTTTACAACAAATTGAGGAGGGATTTGAATTCGAGATCTTCAAGAGCTCACACACACATATATATTTATTTATTTGAAACAAATAAAAAGTTTAGTGATACACGTTTTGTAACTTACTTTTCATTCTAATTTTAAGAAAAAAAAACCCAAAGTTTGTTACTTGTTTGAAAAATATCTATTTTCTTTTGAAAGTTACTATATTTAATTTGCCTTTTATGGTGAGATGTTTTGTTATAATGCAGCTTAATTCCGTTATAACATGGGTTTAATTATTATATTATATATTCAATTAACATCCTCTTGTCTAATTAGGGTGGCACTGAGTGCAACCAGTCCAACGGAACTAATGGGGCCAGTGGGCAGACTTCCACCGGAGCTCCGTCGAGTAATGACGCGATGACGGTGACGGAGCACCAGGTTGTGAAGTTAATGGAGGAGGACATGGGCTCCGCCATGCAGTACTTACAAGGCAAAGGCCTCTGCCTCATGCCCATTTCTCTCGCCACCGCTATCTCCACCGCTACATGTCACAGCCGCCCAATCACGGCGTCCAAGGGCGGAGGAGATCCCCCCACCTCTCCCAGCCTTTCGGCGTTGACCGTCCAGTCAACTGCCTTGGGTAACGGCACCGTCGACAAACCCGTCAGAGACACCCTCTCCGTTTCCCGGCCGTGAGCTAACGGCGTCATGTCATTTGACCTGGTAAGCAAATGCCCACTAAAGTCTAAGGAAATATGGTTTCTCTCAATACGACGCCGTATTTGCTTAGCCTTTAGTAGGAAAGAAAAAAAAAACCCTTTTCTTTTACAATGAATCTCTCTCTCTCTCTCTCTCTCTCTCTCTCTCTCTCTAACTTGTTTTCAATGTATATTCCCTTTTTTATTTAATGAAAAATTATTGTTTGTCATGATGGAATTAATAAAATAAAATATTGGGTAATAATGAACGAGCTTAATTAAAAATGATTATTATGCTTAAAAATAACATAATCTTTTTATGTGGACCATATATATATATAGATTAAACAACATGATTTGATTAATTTAGTAAGTTTTGGTTGGTGTTTATTCTTTTTTAATTTAAGATGTAGATTAGGACTTAAGTCAACCCTCTACAATGATTCACATTGATTTGTTTGATTTAAATAAACAAAATTGATGTGTGTTTTGGTATGATATATCATTGTTTAAACTTCAATTATGAAAGCTTAAACCAGTTTTGATTCCATTTTAAATACTTCCATTTTGACCTTAATTATGAAGGGCTCCCTTGATTATGACTTTATATTTGTTATTATTATTATTATTATGCAATTTTTCTAAAAATCTGTTATTGATGGATAATATTTAGAAAAGAAAAAAAAAAGCTTTATGACACTGGTTAAAATGTAAAATGATTAAAAATAGTTCATTTATGTTAACTGAAATATTAATGAATATTGAAAAGTATTATAGTGAGAAAAAAATAGTTTTTCTTATCTTTTTTAAATGTATAGGGTGATGGCATGTTGAATGTATTTATAGTACGAGAATAAAATAATTACATATTTCACGTAAAATTTGGTAGAGGACTAAAATTTTTATGTCCAATGTGGTTTTCTGATCGATCTTTTAAAATTGAAAGTTATCTATAAGTGATATTACTCATAGTTGGTAAATGTAGTAGTTTCTAATATTTGATATTTAAAAAAAGTTAGTTGATTAGCCAACATTTGTTTTTCTATGAATATTTTATCTTTGTACAATATTTTAAATTTCTTGGCTATTTTTAATTTTAATTCTACTTAATTATAAGTGGGCCTGATTGGGCTGAAAATAATGGACTGATTTTCAGTTCCAATTCTCAACGAGCCGAATAATTTCGCGGGCCTCTTATATTGGTTCACCAATACATTTTGTGCTTGGAAAGCCGAAACTGAGAATGCAATTCTCTTTTTTTTAAAAAAAAAAAAAAAACTAAGAATGCAATTTAACTTATATAGAAATTAAAAAGCAAAAGCAAAACAATATCTCAACTATATATGTCTAATAAATGAACTTATATAATTTGAAATTTTAAAACTTTCTAATTTTGAGAGAAGAATAATCAATTAAAGAGTCTAGAAAAGGGTATATGGAGTTTTTTTTTAAAAGTTATGGGGTAGATATAAAAGATCATAATTAAATTTAGTAGAGAATTAATCATTCCATCTTATATCTAAGATCTTTTGGGTGTGTTTTCAAGTGAATGTTGCATTATGGACAATAATGTCTTGTCTATATTGCTTTCGAGTTAACTAAGTGTCTCTTGAATAGGACGTCATTAATAACAATTCAACCAACCGATTTTAATGTTTAGTTATTTGGTTCAAATCTGTCCACGTCCATTTGATTGGTACAATATTATAAATATTATAATTTGAATGTAGACATCATTTATAATTAATATGTGAAAAATAAATCTCAACTAAAATCACACTATGATCCAACTCTACATGGTCTCAATTTCATCTTAAATTTGTGATTTAATAAAATGCAACCAAAGATACCAATTTTCAATGGTGGAACTTACTATTTGGTACCTTCCTTTTCTTAACTACACTATTAAAGTTCATATTGAAAAAAACTAATATATATATATATAGTTATCGTACCAATTTGTTGCTTGCATGTTCGTACATCTCATTATGGTTTTCAAATATTTCAAACTCAATCTATAGTTGAATAGACACATAATTTGTTGCAAAAACAATGTTAAAGAGTCAAACGATGGAGGATTTATGGATAATTGAGATATTAAAACATGAAAAATGAGAAAAGATATAATTTTAATCCAAACATTATTAGAGATTTAGATCACCTCAAGAGATTGATTTTAAACACATGCAATAATCATTCATTTGAAAGGACCATAGAGCTAGAAAAATGGTCTCACTAATAAGGTCAATGAATTATTTATAAGTTGATGTGATCATGAATCTAATTTATTTATTTAGATTTTAAGCTTTTTCACTAGACAAATTAAATATATAAAATACTAATGTTTCTATCCATACAATTTGAATTTGAAAACATTACATTGCCACTAACAATTGGTAGTGGCAAATTGACAAAAGTGAGAAGTCAATAGAGAAATTAGAGGCATTATTTATTTATTGTGGTGTGTGGGTGTAGGATTTTGTTCATGGCCATAATTAGTGCATCATTGCTACCAAATTTCAAAATCAATCTTCTTCTTCTACACAAATTATGTGGAAGACTACTCAATATGCACACATACTGAAAATAATTTAGAAACTATATATAATTTTTAACCGAAAATAAAGCAAGTGAAAGTGAGTATATATTTAGTAAAGATTGAAATTAAAAAGGTAAATTTTGAAACTTAACAACCAAACTGAAAAAAAAGATCAACTAATAAAGAAAGTTGTAACCCTTTTTTGAAATCTAACGTCTAAAAATAAAAGCTATAAATGGATACAACACTTAGATACCAAAAAGGTATTTTTCTAATTCATCAATATATAATAAGGTTAAAGCTAATTTTGTATAGTGTGTGTATATTTGTTAGTGCAATGTATATATGTACTTTCACCTAGTTGAAAAATGCAACTATATGTCACTCTCCCATAAATTTTAATGGTCTTTTTGGTACTCACAAATCATTTGAATTTCTAACACAGATGCTCTATACATATTGATACAAAGATAATTATGTTGATCACTCACACCACTAAAAAAGCAAAATCCATAAAATTTAATAGATAACACTATTCAGTTTTTTTTAAAAATCTAATTTTGGATTTTATTATACACTTTTCATTCAAGATTAAAATGTTGATGTTTATAGAAAACAAAAAGAAAAATCAAACTTTTAAATAATAATTTACAATTTTACATTTTAAGCTTAAATGCTTTTATATATTACATTTATATTATCAACGATTTTGTTTACATGCAGATTCAATTATATCAACATTTTACTACACACTCTCACTTATAGGCTGATTCTGCCCCATCAGATGACTAATTGAAAAGGATAAATGATATTATCAAATGTGTCGCTATATGATCTCATGTATATTCTTATACAATGTCAATTAATCGTGCACCCAAAAACGTTAAAGATAAATTTAATTATATATCAACCATTTGTTTGATAACATGTTAAATCAAGAAACACATTTGTCCGTGCATTATAGTAGCAAGAAACTCAACCACACAAAAGTTGATAAAATATCCCTATCACCACCATTATTAAATCAATCTGATTGCTCCAAACCGGAAGCCCCATCATAACTGCTTCCACACAAAACATTAAAACAATATATTTAAAAGATATTGGACATTAGTATTCCCAATTATCTCCATCTTTCACGTCTTTTCTCTCTTCAATATATAGCTTCCCTAAGCAGTATAATTTCTCAACTCTCTTTTTGTACATGAGAAATTTTTACTTATCTTTAGAAAGATTATTGTAGATATCTTTTTAGATCGATTTTGATTATGATCCAAAACCCCAATTAAAGTATAGAGGAAAAAAGGGTTGTTTATTTTCTCTAGAAAATGTAGAAATTATTTATTAAGTTCATTTCTACAAGTTAATATGTAGTATATATCAGATGTAGGATAGATCGTCTGTGTAGTTCAGGTCATCAACTTGCCTTTTTTATTGTACTATTCATCTCCTTTCTCTCTCTACCCCACGAGGCAATTATTAGACGAAAACAATGCAATAGATTAACTGTTGGAAGACATAAAGAGAGATTACATATAACGTTATATCTCAAACTTCAAATACAACAAATTTAAGAACACATATAGGGTCTCCAAAATCTACATCCAATAGTTATTGTGAATTGGTGCACCTTGTTCGATAATTTTTCTCTTCCCCCACCTTCCCTTTCCTTTTTGTCTTACATAGTAGAAATCAATGAGAGCATTGAGTGGTGGGCACAGAAGGTAGAGAACCATATGCACACATCTTGCTTCTATATATACATATACATACCTAATATCCATATGGGTTCAAGAAAATCAAGGTGGATAGAGAGAGACATCTTGGGTTTCCCCTAGATGAGAGATTAGGGTTTTGTTTATCTCTAGATAGAGAAAAGGGAGAAAAAGAAAACCCTAATTTTAAGAGATAGAGAGATCAAAGAAGAAGATTTAGAAGATGGGTTTTTTTTTGGGGTATGAAAAAAAGAAAGTGGGAATTGAGAGAAAAGCACAAAAGACCAAGAGAGAATTGAAAGAGCTGACAGAAGAGAGTGAGCACACACTAAACCTAATTGTATGAGAAATTTTTCTTAAAAAAAGTTGAAAGTTCATACCTTTACTTAGTATGTGCTCATTTCTCTTTCTGTCAGGCCCCTTCTCTTTCTTTTTCTTCTTCTTCTTCATTTTTTCTTCTTCTTATATTATGATTGCTGAATCTGAATACTCTGTCATTTCTCTGCATGTATAACAATTAGAATCATAGTTTAACATTCAATTATTTTTTTCCCTTTTCTTCTCTCTCCCTTTTGTGTTAAATACATATATATGTGTGTGAAAAATCAGAATTTTGAGGTTTATATTCTTCTATACTTTACCATGATATACTTGAGGTGAGGCAATTATAACAATTACCAAATATATCATTGATTTGAAAAAGGACTTTTGATGGGTCTTCTGCCATTTTTCAATAAAAGAAGTGAAAAAGTGATTTGAACTTCTCATAATTATTACATAAATTTGATGGGGTTGATTTAATTTCATTGCGCAGGTGTGAGCTTCTCTAATATAATTTCTTTTGAAGGAGACAAAGGAGAAAAAAACTACACGTCAAGGCTCAAAGGGTAAGGGAGAAAATTGTGTGTCTCAATTCTCTAGAAAATTAGGTATGCTCTGTGAAATTCTCTTTATATTCTCAAAGATTATATTCAACTGATCACATATTTTAAGAGTACTAATTATTTTTATTTCTCTAGTGCTTCCATAAATTTGTCAAATTAAATCAATCAAAGATCATTTTAATTAATAGTAAAATGTTGTTCTTTCGTTTTAAAGACGTTTGCTTTAAATTTGCATGTGTTTGTTTAATGCTGTGTTTTAATTTCCTCTTTCCTCTACTTATTGAAGCCTTATCTCTTCCCCTCTTTCTCTTTTGCCCTCATCCTATAGTTTTTCGGACTTATTTCTTATGGAGAATGTTACAAAACTGTCTACTACTGAAAATATTTTGGTATATCGATTGACCCAATCCTAACTTTTTTTGTCGATCTAGTTATAGAATTAGAGTATTGTTCTAGTTGTTCAGTTCATAAAATCTTCCATATTTGCCAATTATTTTATAGGATCATCTCTCCTATCCTACGTTAGTATTAGTTCATTTTTTGATCTGAAATATGCAAAATTTAAAAAAAAAAACAAAGAAAAGACTTGGTGGTATAATATGTATAAGTATTAAGGTGGGTTGGTTGAATATTTTCATTGTACAAATACATAAATCTATCATACCATTAGCTATGAATAATGTTGCATAACTAACCATTTTTATAAAGCCTTAATTAAGAATTATTAAAGATCTCACTCATTTGACTGTATAGGATTATTCAATGGGTTGTTTCCAATAAAAAAAAAGAAAAACTATGTTTTATATCCCTTAAATTTTTCACACGTATATGAGTAAACGCTTAACGATTTGGTGCATCAACGTCGTTATGATTGAAATCAAAAGTTGTTATTGCAATAAAATGAAATAATAGTTTAGAAAATAAATCTCCAAAGTATTACTCTTTTTAGTTATTATATCTAATTCAAACGTATATTGCTTAATGAAAATTAGCACATACTTTTTATTTTTAAAGTAGATTTGACCTAATTATTTGGCATTTTTTTTTGGAGATTATTATTGGCCCTTTGAACTTTTGGGCTACAACAAATGAAGGGGTTTTCTAATTTCAGTGAAAGGGCCTTTTTTTCATTATATTTTGCAATTATATGGGCCAAGATTTCTAAACCCATAGAAAAGTATGCAAATTTCTTGGAAATGTATTATGGCTAATGGGACCTTCGAATTTCTTTTATAGAACTTTTTATATTATATATTTCACTTATTATTTTTTTTTTCATGAATTTGTGAACTTTCAATCCATCAAGTGGTATGGTTAAAAATGGATTAAAAACTAATCTTACAGTTCAATAAATTCTTATGGTTAAATTGTAAATTTGATCTATGTGATTTGGGAGAAGACCAAAATTTTGATCAATGTGATTTGGGAGGTGACCAAAATTTAGTATTTATAGTTTGATAAAATCTCGTAAATAATCTCTATAGTATAAAAGTTATTTATGAATATGTAATCTAACTGTAAGGACTATATTCTTAACATTTAAAATCATAGGGACTAAATTCTAACTTTACATATCATCAGACCATATTTGTAATTTAACATATTTGTAATTTAACATGAATTAATCTTCATCCCTTTTCTATCCTTAACTTTATTCTTTTTGTAATCTAATTAAATTTTGTTTGTTTATGGTAGATTATGTTTAAGATTGGCCTTGCTATACATGTAGACCACAAACAACATGCAATGTTTACAAATTAAAATAACTAGCTATCTATACATATTCAACGAGATATACGAATGTCTCTTCTTAATAGTAGTTACATTTAACTATAAACATCATCGAACTTTAAGTTTTGTAGTAATGTTTCTTTCAGTCTATCTTATCGTACGTTTCTAATGAAGATTTATTTTTGTGTGTACAAAGATATATAGCAAAGCTTTTGGCAATATAGGTGAAATTAGAAGAGAAGATTCTTAAAAGATGTGGACAATATGATATTGTCCATATAAAAGCATATGATAAAAGTTGGACTAAAGATTATATGAGGCTAAGATTTTACTAGACACCAATGAAGATAGATTGGCATTATCATGTCAAAAAGAAAACAAAAAGGCATACAAGTTGAGAGAAGTTAATTCTATCTCAAATTAAAGTTATAGAAACCAATAGGGTTTTTAAATGTCAATGTGTCTATAGATAATTTTGAGAAAAAAAATACATCTTACAAATAATATCTATACTAAAAAAAAGTTTTGAAAATATTTATAAATTATAATAAAATTGATTTATTATATATATATATATATATTAATTTGCAAAAGCAATTTTTTAGTTTTTTAAAGACAAAAAATGCAATTAATTAAACTATGGTCCACATAACACATAATTATAGAAGAGTTAATTTTTCTTTCCTTATTTTAGTGATTAATTATTTTTTTTGTAAACTTAGGTTTAGCTTCATGAATAAAAATGATGATTTGAAAAGTGTCAAAATCATTATTGATTGAATTTAAACATATTAAACACAAAAGAGAGAAACCATTGGTGATGAGTTAAAGCAATAACTCAATCATTGTGGAAGGGTATTACTTAATACATATTAATGAATTGCTAAATTAATCATTAATTATCTGGATTTCATAACGTGCTAAAGTATAAATTAATTTACCAATTTAGGACCATAAATACCTCCCCCATAAGAATACAACACACCATGAAACAATGATATGTATATCAATTATCACCTTCCTTTTCTTTGTCCCTTTTGAACTTCTCATGCATATATCAATTTTATTTGTAATTTTATTACAATTATTCTCTCAATAATCATGAGATAATTTTTTTTATTATATTGAGTTTTTGGATGTAAAATAAACCAGAAATAATTGAACACTTTTGGGAATATTACGAATTGTTGAAAATGAATATTAGAGATAATATTTTTTATTAGCTATGGAATAACAATCGTTCTTTTTCACATCAAATCATTTTTAATTTGTCTAATGACCCTTAACCTAATTTTAATAATAATCAAAGTTTAGCCTCTACACTATATCATTCATTGTTTTTGCTTTTGAGGTTTTGAAAAATCTCTCCCTCATTAACTTATGAATAGCAAGAAGAAAATTTAATAGAGTGTTTGATGAATTGTGCAAAAGAGGACAATAATTGATGCAGTTTTTTGCAGTTCTTGAAGATAGCAATTCCATGGCCAAAAAGTTTTTATAGAATTCTTCTATCTCTCCAATCATACAAACATCGCTATGGCCATATTCTTAATTTCATGCATCTTTTTTTTTTAAAAAAAAAGAAAAATCATATCAATGATAATATTGGGATTTGGGAAACATTGGATTCCTTCTTTCATTATTCACCCCTTTTCTGTAATGTATATCTTCATAAAATTACATGACCACACATCTGTTTTCTTCATTAACTTGATAGGTGGATATTTATAATAGACAAGTGTTTGGAGTTTTGTATTCTATGAGTTGCAAGTGTTGGATTTTTCTTTTAAGTAATCAAATTGATACCAAACATATGAAAGAGTTGTTAGTGTGCAGCGCTAAAGTTTGTATTAACAGTTAGTTGAAATTTTCTTGGTTCATGTCGTATTAAGAAAATAAATTAACAGTCACAAATGAAGTTCTTTAAGTTATACTTTTTCAAATAGGTGAAATTTTCTCGTTGATTTTGAAGCGATTAAGTATTCTGACTTTCTTTACTTTCAAGTTCAACGACGTATTATTTTGAGAGTGAGAGATTACTTAAATACATATAAAGTCTTGTTTGATAACCAAGAGTATTTTTTTTATAAAATTGTTGGTTTTCTTAGAATTTCTTTTTTGTGGTTTTTGTTTTCCTAATGAAACATTTGAATTTACAGCTAAAGTTTTTTTAAAAAAAGTTTTTGTATAGTTTTCAAATATTAATCAATGTTACTGGTCATTTTAGAGAAGGGGTAGATTTGAAATAAATCTTATTTAAACATGAGTTGCATGTACCATGCCTAAGAGGAGTCCATACACGTACTAATACAAGGTAGGTTGTGGTCGAGACCAAACTTTATCTTCTAATGGACCCATTCTTTGTGGGCACCAATCTATCTCTCCAACGGGAGCTCAAACCTACGTTACTAAGCCCTAATAGAAACTGTATAGGAAAAGCTGTAAGTTCGGTACGTCTCTAGCTATAATACATAGAACATGATAACTCCACGTAGAGTAGGTTATTCATCTTTTTCTCTTGCTACTAGCTCTTACAAATTGCTAAATATTAACTTAAGCATTGGAGTTTACGTGACAAAGCATCACACCGATATATCACTTTAATTGCTTTTCAAGTGACCACTCTTCTAAATTATAACTTCACATGTGAAATTTAGGTGAGAGCCGTTTTCTTAGCCAATTTTTTCCTCAACAAGTAGAATTTTGCAAACATCGTTTGAAAATAATTTTTAAAAATATATCAAATAATTACCGAACCAATCTTAAATTTGTTTTTTAATTGATCTCGTACCTAACATTATAAATCCAATTCATCTATCTTTTTTTCTTTCTCAAGAAAACGTTGAGTACTTCACTTTTCTTTTTAAAAAAAGAACAATTTTTTACTTTAACTTATTGGTTAGATATTACGTTTTCTTCTTTCCATTGTTTGATTTTAATTTCGAAATTTCGTAATATCTTTTCCACCAATGTAGACAATAATAATATTCAAATCTAAACAATGATATTTTTAGACGATATTTACCTTTTAGGCAAATTAAAAACTAAACAAGTTATGTAAACTACTTGATAGTTAGATTTCTTACGTATTTAAAACCCATTATTGTGTACAAATCAATTTAGTATGATTTTCAACTATGATGTACATGAAAAATTAATCAAGCAGTTAAATAAATATAAACTTATATACTTATTTTTTCTCTCTCATTTTTATCCCTTGACAACAATAAAGAAAGGAGCAACTCCCTTTTCTCTGTTTGACAACGAATATATTAATGAGAAATGATTCATATATATTTTCAGACGGTAAGAATAAGAATATATATTCATATCACTATAACATAACATACCTTAATGTATTTAATTCTTCTAACGTTTAGGATGACCATCATACTTTATTACCAACATCCTAACATTTGTTTTCTAAAGAAAAAATATTTCAAACAAAAACAAACACAAACACAAACACAAATCCTCACATCACAAATTGAACAAATTGGCTAAGGAGCATCCATTTATGATTTATCACAAATCATGAAACTAAAAATTAACAAACTACAAGACATCATCATCCTCATCCTCATTCCAATTTATCAATTTTGACATAACAAAAACTCTAATCTTACTCCTACTTCAAATCTCAACGTAATCTCATCAATTTCAATCACCCTTCTTCAAGCTGGCGTTGAATTCCCCGTCGGAGAAGTCCAAACAATGTCCTTCAATGCCGGCCGGAGCTCCTTCCTACAGAACTGATTATACTCCAATGTATCTCCGTTATCCTTCTTCACCTCCACCACCACAAACGACGGCGTCATAGCAAAGATGTCCGCCGCAATTGTCAGTTTCCCTTTTCTCCCCATCTCCTGCCCCTGCAATCTAACCCATGTTTCGCTCTTCTTCACATCGAACTTCACCGCCTTCCCCACTTCCTCAAGCTTAGATATTACACTGCTCGCCGTCGACGATGTTGCGAATCTCATCTCCTCTTTCTCCTCCCTTTTCTTCTCTTCAAACAATGGCGATAGATCAAACCCTTCCGATAGAGATATTATGTGGAACGCGTTTAATGTTTCCGCCGGTGGCTTTGATTTTGTGAAATTCTCCTCTGTTTGTTCTTGTTCATCCTTCGTAATCAGACTTTTTGGTACTGATTTCTTGAACCAAGACGAGGATGTAATCTTCGTGATACCGGCTCTGGTCACGGGATTTGGATCTAGCAGCTTCGTGATGAGCCGACGGGCTTCAGGGGAGAACCACGACGGACATTTGAAGTCGCCTCTGTAAATCTTCCTGTACATGGCCACCATGTTGTCGTCTTGGAATGGAAGGAATCCGGCGAGAAGAACGTACAGGATGACTCCACATGACCACAGGTCGGCCTTGGCGCCGTCGTATCCATGTTTTCCGATTACCTCTGGTGCGACGTACGCCGGAGTGCCGCACGTTGTATGCAACAATCCGTCTTGCTTCAAGTGCTCGGAGAAAGCGGTGAGGCCGAAATCGGTTACCTTAAGGTTACCGTCTTCATCGAGAAGGAGATTTTCCGGTTTTAGATCACGGTGGTAAACTCCACGGCTATGGCAGAAATCGATTGCAGAGATTAATTGTTGAAAGTAAACTCTAGCTACATCCTCTCGTAGCCGACCTTTCGCGATTTTGGAGAACAGTTCACCGCCTCTAACAAACTCCATAGCGAAATAGATCTTCGATTTACTCGCCATTACCTCATGAAGCTCCACAATATTCGGATGCTTCACCATTTTCATCACAGAGATTTCTCTCTTGATCTGCTCCATCATACCGACTTTGATTATCTTCTCCTTCCCAACCACTTTCATCGCAACACTCTTCCCCGTCCTCAAATTCCGAGCATGATAAACCTTAGCGAAGGTACCATGTCCTAGAAGACGGCCTAATTCGTACTTCCCGTCGAGTAAACTTGAATGACCGCCGTCTCTGCCTTTATCCGCCATATCCGCCGCCGGATTTGATTTGAACTCGATAGAATCGAGATTAGGTGATTTTTGTATACAGAGTGAGTTGAATTGAAATGAAGTTAAAAGAAGGTAAATGGGGAGGAGAAAGGGAGAGTAGATAGATCACCCGTCTTCAACGTGTTTCCGGTGGCAATTTCTGCCGCCGATGATGAAGGTTTTGGATCTTCCGATCAACTCAAACTGAATAAACGAAGCAAATTTCATCTCTCCGCATTCCCTGCAGAGTTCTGAAACCCTAAAATTTTCAAATGGGGATTTTCTGATTCCTCTTTTCTTGTTCGTCTCTCTCTCCCTTAGTTCTTTGGGTTTTCTTCTTCCTTCGCTCTCTTGTGAATTAAAACCGCCTTGAAGATTATATAATGGAATTTTGATATGAAATTCCACTTATGCCCTCCTCTTCAATGACGTTGCCCCCTTCTTTTCATTCCTTCAATGGCAAAACAAACAATATTTGTATTTAACTGTATATTCTACTTTTACATATATAACACTTAAAACCATTTTCATTAATTATAAAAATAGTATAATGTTTATTTACACTCACAACTGGTGTCTAAGAAATACGATATTTAAAACATATCATACTTTTTTTTTCTTATTTATAAATATGTATAGGTATGAACGATAAAATTGTTTAAAATATTTACCTAATCTAACAAAATTCCATATTTTATATTCATTTTACTGAAATGGTTGGGAATTTAAGAATACAGTAAAGAAATCTAAATTATAGTATTTTTAAAATAATGATAAGATTACGGAAATTGAAATAGTTAGCGAATTGTTAGTTGGAGAGTTGAGATAAATATGAAACCTTTAACAACGTGTAGTTCTTATCGATATATACCAAGAAGGAAACGACGTCGTAAATCCCGCGAAACTGCCAAGAAGCAGCAGCACACGGGAAGAAGCAAAAACGTGGAATTTACTGTTGTGCCACTGGGAATGGTACGGAAACGGATATGATTGGTGGAGTGGAGACATGGCCCCAACAAAAAATGGAATCACCGTCCCGTTTTCTTCTGACGGGGACGGAAAGGGTAAAGTTGTAAAATTGATTAACGTAATTTAAAATTGGTGTGATGTGGGTGTGCTGTCGAGAATTTATGTTTTTAGGGGAACAGTGGAGATTGGGCCTACCCAACGAGGAACTGTCACGTGGCATTGAAAGCTATTTTTCATTTAGTTTTTCTTATTCAACGATGTGATAGAGCATCAAGATTGTTATTTTTCCTTTTTTTTTAGCCAATCACACATTTAATTAAATCAAAACTTAATTATGTGTTTAGGGTTTCTTTATTTTTGTTCAATAATTATAATTAGAAAATTCAATATAAAAATTTTATTTTAAAGAAAAAGAAAAAATATATTAATTTTATGCTCCTTTTCTTTTAATAAAAGAAAATGGTGCAATTTGGTAACAAAGAGTTGCCTTGTTTAGGTATGAGTTGCATGCATGGTTGCCAACTTTTTCTTTTCTTCCCCTTCTTTTTATAATTTGATAAAAATTTAAGTTTCATGTTTTTTAGTAAAATTAGAATCAAGAAAGTCAAACTCGTTTTATTTGGAACTTCATACAATTAGATTGTAAAAAACAAAAACCAAATGCATCCGGTTGATCATCAATCCAACGAGTTCAATTTCATACAAAAATCAGGTTCGAAAGTTTAATAATTGGAAAGGGAAAAGTTTAATAGAAAATGGAGGGAAGTTGAAACACGACGCCGATGACAAGTGGCAGCCACACGTCAGCAGGTGATAGTCCACGTGTTGCGACTGCGGCTAACCCTAATTCCCAATTTATAATAATAATAAAACTGGAAACTCTCTCTCGCCGCTGAACTCCACACCCCCCGTCGGCCGCTACCGGACAAATCTTCTCCTTCCACTCATTACGTATATATGTATACAACAACACCAATAATAATAATAAAATTTCTTAGGAATATAGTCAAATTTCATTTTAGTCTATGCCCAAAATTAATCAATTCCATTCTTTTATTTGACAGCAAAACTGAGGTATACAGAATTAAAATTTTACACCTTCAGAAGAAGTACATGTTGGAAGAGAATTTGAGTTCAATTTTGATTCAATTAGTTGAAATTTAATGTTTTAGACAATGACTTGAATTCTAAAGTTTTTACAAACCAATTGGTTAAGTTATTGTCTATATATATGTGTGTGTGTGTGCGTATATGTATTGTATAATTTTGTAAAGTCAAGAAGAGTCCAACAGCCATTTTAAGACCACACAATGAAAAGATATTTGAATTTATAGACACTTAGATTGACTGACCTCTTCCTTATACAAAGAGCCATCCCTAATTCACTACTTATATTTTTTGTCCATATGCAATATTTATTCCTCTCATTATTAATGGGTTTCTAAAGTATCAATTTGTATCAATCATTTTGTAAAGTATAATAGAATCTTGCTAAACGTATGCATTAATTTACATTATTGATTTTGTATATACTATAGCCAAAATTTTCATGCAATATGGTTTAAAATAATCAACTTTAATTTGGCTAACTTTGTTGATTTTTGAAATTATTATAACCCTTAATTAGTACTCATCATAACACATAATCTTATCATCTTTTAAGAATCTTTTCATGCCAAGAAATAGAAGTATAAAAAAAGTTTTTCAATATATAATAGAGAACTATTAAAATTTTCTCTCCTCATATTATAATTTCTTTTTTACAATAAGCTTAATCTTTATCCATCTTTAAAGGACAAGAAATTGATTACACTTCAATGTGTGTTAATCATAATAAATAAATAAATAAAAAGAAATGAGTAAAAGACAAAGAAAAAGAATAATGGTAATATTTGGAGTGACTTTTCAAAAAAAAAAATGATAAAAGTATACAAATTGGAAAATACTAAATATAATTATAAGGAAGAAAAGTCAAAAAAGGGAAACAGAGTTTCGATTTTAAAAAAGAAAAGGAAGAAATTATTGGAGGACTCTATGCATTGCATTAAGCCTATTAATTAAAAATGTTTCACATGTTCAATTTGTATCTCTCTTTATTAATAATAATTTCAAATTACATCATCAAGTTTGGAATCTTCTCTCTCACTCAATTCTATAATCTCCATCTTTTTATTACAACAAAGGTCGACATTTCATTAAATTTAAGGCCAATTAAGAACTGTACCTAAACCAAAATTGGGAGACAATACATGGAAAACTAGACAAAATGCCACATGCCTTCAAATTCTAGCCATTTGATAATCACAATAGTCTTCTTCTCAAGTTCGATGGTTATTAAATTGAACCATGTAGTTGGATTGGGCTGAGTGAGTTGAGTTGATCGAGCTAAGGATCAACCCAAAGAAAATTAAGCAAAAGAAGGGATTGGGACAAAGTCCAATTGTTAGACCCAATAGACAATCAAGCACAAGCCCACTTTAATTTGGGCACAGAAGTCTTACCTTTCACTCTTGGAGATACTAGAGAGGTAGAACTTAAGACTAAAACTTACTAGAGATTTGATGAATTGATGATCGAAATTCTCAATCATGGAAGCCATGAAAGAATGGATGAAAACCGAGCTTGGAAGATAACCCAAGACTTGGGAAACTGAAGATTTCAAGAAGACAACCCAGAAGTTACTGAAGATTTCAAAGTTGAAGCCTCAAGAAGATTTGGAAGACTTGAAGCTTTCTTAAATACCATTCAAGAGAAAGCCTCAAAGAACCATGTATAACAAAATATAGTTATGCTTTAACACGAGCTTTACCTTTTTCACTCACTTTGAGATAAAATAAAATGAGATTATTGAATTTGAAAAAGGAAGAAATTAAAAAAAAATAAAAGACATTTTCCATTCTTTTTCTCCTAAGATACAAGCAGATGGATTTCTACCATAGTGTGCATGAATTTACATGGTAATTTTTAACTATCTTATAAATAACAGAGAAAAAAGGCATCAAAATTGCTCAATATTGTTTCTTGAGCTTTGAACTCGTCGACATGGTCTTGTTTCTTGAAGCTACTTCTCCATTTTTAACCCAAACATCTCTCTCCGGAGACTCCTGGTAGTACCGAAAGCTAACCAACACTATGAAAGCTGCCACAATCGAACTTCCAATTTCAATATAAAACATAATGTCGACCATGTTTAAACTATGTTCACGGAATTCATTTTATGATCTAAAACTCAGGTTTTAAGTACAGAACGTCTACCTGCCCATACGCGATATAGAGTCGATGAGAAATTCCATACGAGAAAAAAGATGGCGATGAACACACCTCTCTTGTGGGAACATAACTTCCAAGAACTCCCACAAAGTTTCAACCAGTGTTCACCTAATTTCACAATAGAGAACCCCACAATATTCATTACTCGTAAGAACGCAAATATCAGCCATATAGTTAGTTCAAAAAGTGATGTAAAAGAAGCTTGTGGCTTTGATTACAAACACTTCAAGATTCGGTTAAATTACCCTATGTATTATAAGTACGAGAGTGATGAAAAGAGCTTGATTTTTTCTTAGACAGCCACATAATCATAGATAACATAAATGAAAATAACATAGAAACTTAGAGAGATAATCTAAAGTATAAAAAGTGAGCTTCACAATTTTGAGTGAAGGTAGATAAAATCCCAAAATTAAAGTGTGTGTTCATATAGCAAATACTTAGGGAAGGGTAGTCCTTCCCTTAGGTTAGAGGGTCAAACAACTCCCAAAGGTTAAGTAGTGGCTAAAAAAAGAGTCACATGGTGGTTAGTTTGTGACAGCCCACTCCTATGGGCTTTAATAATTCCCTAGGTAAAGACATAGGAACCTTAGCAGTGAGGTAAGGATTGGTTTTTTCTTTTTCTTCTTTGGAGAATGGAAGAAACCAAACATAGATAGCCCACGAATACAAGTCCCACCCCTAAATTTCTTGATTAGTTATATACATTCAACCAATGTTTTCAAAATTCAAGTCAAATTTCAAAAACTAAAATATAATAATTTTGAGGGGAAAAAAAAAGAGAAATAATTGAACACTTGTTTTAAAAGAGAAGGACCAAATTCAAAGAATCAATAAACTTTTCTTTAAAATCCAAACAAAACCATCCGACAGGAAAACCTATGGAAAGAAAAAGAAATCACCGACAAAAGAAATTAATAAATTATTTATTCTTTTCCCAAAAATTAGAAATAAAAAAACAAAATAAAATTTCTGAAACCATCTCGTGAAGGCTGACGTGGGACCCAGGTGACGTATAAAATGAGTAAAAGAAAGAAAATTCTCTTTTTTTATATAATATAAAAAAATTCTTCATTTTTTAGTGAAAAAGAAATTGATGGAATTTTAGAGTTTTGTGATTGTGATGTGAAGGGGGAAACGTAGCCGTTATTTGAAGGGACAAAAAAGGACGGTCAGGATGGGGGTAGGGAGTCAGACCCGTCAAACAAATCGACGAACCAAAAGACAATGCGTACGGTGCTTTGTTGTACTCGGCCGTTTCAAATTATAACCCCGACAAGACGTATCAAACAAAAGAAAAGTAAAAAAGCAAAGTCAGTGAAGAAGGTTTCTTTCTTTTTTTTTTACCGTGGGTAATTAATTTGGGCAGTGTGAAAACCCCGATGAATCCTGTCAGTCAAATCAAGTACATCACTTTGTCAGAATTAATAAAAACAAATACATAAACCCAAAGGAAAAATATTTTATTTGAATATTCTAATTATAAAATTATGAGCTTCTAATGGTAAAAAGTGAATTATGTACATACACATCCAAAGTTGAAATTTACAATTTGATTCGGTTTGGCTATTGAAACAAACCCTATTACTAATGGGTGGTGCCACTAGTAACAACAATTTACATTCCAGATTAGATTATACAAAATGTTGAGATAATATTACAAGTGGGAAATGAAACATTTATGTAACCATAATTTGAGGATTGTTATGAAGAAATGAAGTAGGAAGGAAAACAACTAATTTAGAAACTTCAATGGGAGGTGAAGTAAGATGGACAAGAATAGGTTAGAAGTTAGATGTACACAATGACGTCTGAGAGAGAGAATTTCAAGAATACATACATAAAACAAAGAATGAAGCAAAAACTTGGTAATGTATATAATAGTTAAAAACAAAGATCAAATTACTATTTAAGCCATTTACCTCATAAGTTAAACCATAGATAGATATTAAAATAGTAGTTTTGAAAGAAAGAAAAAAGTGAATCATTTGATGGCATAGGATTGAGTTTGAAAAGACAGAAGAGAAAGAGAGAGAGAAGTGAATAATAGTGAATAATAGGGAATAAAAAAGTTACCAATTTTGAGGACATTCCAAAGGGTTATGAAGCTACCCCACTTTGCCAATACAAACAGCAACACACCCACCTACACATTCACATTCCGAACATTAAACAATATCATGTAATATTATAATGATGTTGCTCATAATTCAAGCCATACTTCTATAAATAAGATTTGAATTGTGTGCATCACACCTCAACTAATTTCACAAAACTCAATTAACTTCATATCAACCCACGATAGAATATAGTTATTAAAATTTATTGTTCCACATCTAGCCCAATAATTATATAACTCAAAACAAAAGTATTGTATAGTATACTCTCTAAATAAAAACTATATTTGTTCTTTTTTGCTTTTATCTTTATAATACTTGAAAAGTTTCATTCATCCTTAAAATATTAAAGCCTTTCCAATAAAGTTAAGATAGGTTTGACATACCTTTCAGCTAGTTTAAGCATTACAATTGCCACTTGCATATTTAGTATATTTCACTATGATTTTAATGGTTTGTCCTAAATTAGAGAGATTATCTAAGGAACGAGATTATTTTGAGATTTGAATTCTACATGAGCATGACTACTTTAAAAAATTATCAACAATAGACATTTATAGACACTGTTTGAAATTTTGATATGTTTTGATATATTTGAAAATCTAAAGAAGAAAAAGAATTTCATATGTTCGAATATCATCTGCATAAATTCAATACACATATATAATACATATGACCGACACTCAATTAGAAATCAAACAGTCCACTTTGTTTCTTCATTATTAAATCCTACCATAAAATATTTAAATGCTAAATTCTAACCATCTCTGCCTTTTAAAACCCTATTTTCATCATAGCTATAACTAACCACCTCAAAGTTGGATCATTCAATTTCAAGGAATAAAAAAACATTACGAGATTTATAAGAATTTTAACTTTTGTTAGAATGAAGGTTTAAAATATCAATGTTTTCAAAATATCGAATTCATAATTTTATGAAAATTTCAATGAAAATATTGGCATATTTATGAAAAATTATAGAAACAAAATTTTGGAAAAATAAATCTCTATTTTTTTTTTTTATATAAAAGTGGATTTTTCTAGGGGAGTTTGAAAAACAGTAAAAGAAAATGTATGATAATTGGCAACTTATATTTTCAAAATTACAAAAATAATAAATTTAAAAGTAAATTACCCTCAATGAAAATGAAAAAAGAGATAGTCATAAGCAGTAAAACCTCCTACTTTTCCACTCTATGATCGAATATGATTCCAATTAACTAAGAACGAAATTGAGTTAGGTTCATATGTGCTAAATTACAAACTATAATACCTTACCAAACATAATAATACTCATTGTTATAACCTACCCTAAGGTATGAATTGATGTATTTACTTTTAAAAAGGTATAATAATTTAAGAAATGAGAAAACTATTTCCAATATAATTTGGCCATTAAAGAAAAGTTACCTTCATGGTGGCAGAGGGATCTCCACGGAACAGAGCCTTGAGATTTTGCAGCAATTCATTCACAAAAGGAACTAACCGTTTAGCAAATCGGATCATATCTTCTTCTTCAACCACCAAATTTTCATCATTAGAATCAATCCTTTTTCTCCTGTAATTTTCCCGTGAAAATCAAATAGAGAATCAGAGATCTTCTTTTGAATTCTCAGAAACTAGTTATGAAAGAAACAAAAGAAAACCCATTAATTAAGATCATACCTCCCAAAAATGGAACTATGGACGAAAATGGTAGTCAGATAAAGAAGACCCATATGCGAAATCAAACTGATAAGGCTGCAAAACACACACACACAAAAAAAAAAAAAAAAAAAAATAGAACTTAACAACCCATTTTCTTCTTCCTCTCAACAATGGCGGATTTGGAATTTTTCTTCTACCTGATATTGATGTTTTTGATAAAACAAGAGAGGATTATAACCAAATTTCCCACTCCAAAAACCAGACCGGATCTTGAAAAATCTCTCCACATTATCAAATCCACTGAAAAACATCAAAGATTTCATGAATTAGGTGAAATGAAATTTGACATCGAAATTTGGGATATAGAGTGAAGGAAACTTTTCTTACTTAATGTCTGTAATTTCTGTTTGTTTCCCGGGAAAGTTTGTGCAATGATTTTCTTCCGTTCTGGTAAATTGATTTCCTTAACGTCGAAGCTTTCTTTCTCAATCTCTTCTTCAAATGCATCGAAGAAATCTTGAGACGTGGAAGACGAAATCACTTTCTCTCTGCATTCGTTTGACTCTTTGAAACTTTTCTCCGACGAGGTTTTTCCGATTCCATTCGTCGGTGGTTTGGTAAGCCCAACAGCCGATTTACGAGATTGATCAGTCTTCTTCCTCGTTGAGTTTCTCTCTATTTTCTCGCCGGAAACTTGAACTGGCTTGTTCGGACTACTGTTGGATCTCAATCTCCGTGAAGGAGTCGGACTTTTCCGACTCTGTTCATCGCCGCTACTGGGCGACGACTCTGGTTTTTCCTCCGCAATGAGAATCGGGTTAAAACCCTCATCAGATTTCCACGTCTTCCTCCTTCCGCTGCCCGCGGAAGCGGCGGTTGTCGGAATCCCACATTCAACATTTTCATCGTCTCCATTAAAAACCTTAATCCCACCTCTGACTTCATCGAACCTGATTCTACTCTCCCACACAGACCCAGCTACCACGTTCCCTTTGGCCGCCACCGCCGCTCTCCGCCGGCTTAAATCCATGGGCGACGTCTAGAAAAGAAAGTAAGAAGCCAACAGCGAATAAATTAGAAGATTTTGAAAAAATGGGGAGATGGGAAAGAAGCAGAAGAAGAAAATCCCAGTTGGGTGTGGGTGTTGTGAAGGGAGTAGAGGAAGAATGGCGGAGAGAAGGAGAATCCCTGTGGCGGTGAGAAGAGAAACAGAGAATTTTGTCTTTACGATGCCAAATGGTAAGTGGCAAGTTGAGGAAGAAGAGATGGGATTGATTCTTGAATTTCTTCTTCTCTTTTTCTCTTTAAAATTTAATTCTTATTTTTTTGTTCTTGGGAATCTGAAAGAAAAGTGAAAGATGGGGTGAGAAATGGAAATGGAAATGGAAATGATTTTGGGTGTTATCAAAAGGAGGGGATTTTGTGGGGTAATTATTATTATTCTCATGGGAAAAAGTCACATTTTCTAAATAAACAAAACTACATATACATATAAAAAAAAAAAAAATGAAGTGTTAAAAGGATTGATGGCCATTTCCACATGCAAACAACCAAAAAGTTGAAAAGAAAAGAGAGAAAAAACTACTCAAAACATTTTTAATTTTATTGTCTCCATTTCTTTTTTAAAGAAAAAATAAATAGTGTTTTAAACTTATATTTTACCTATTTCACTTTCAAATAAAAGTTGGGATAATATATGAAAATAATTGGGGAAAAAAAGAAACTTAAAATGAATGTGTTTGTTATTTTGAATTGCTAAAAATTTGAGCTACCACCAAACCAACATGATGTCCTCTACTTGTTCACACAACCTATATACTACATACCACAGAAGACTTCCAAATAAATAAATACATGAACTAATCCTAAAGTATGGATTTGGTACCATAACTCCCATAAAATTAATTTGATTGGTCAAATTAAATATGAGGCACACATACATTGCCTACAATGATGTTAAACTATACATAAGTTTTAATTACGAAGTAAAACATGTATAAACAATTTAGCATACAAACAATGATGGGTTCTGCGAATTTCCTTTTTCACTCTATGCTAAAATGAGTTTTTGTTTTGAGTTCTAATTTTGCAATCACATATTGTCTTAAAAAGATATAATTAAAAGAATAGAGAAGCAACGGTGGAGAAAGGCCGACAGAGGGCGGTGGATGGCAGTACGACGCCGTTTCTTACGCCCACTGAGGTTCAATTGCACCGACACAAAATGATCGGAGTTTAAATAATACTGATTAGGACACCATAATTAATTAATAATTAATACTTAATAAATAATAATAGTAATAAGAATTAATTAATTAATACGTGCACACTAAAAAGAAAGTGCATAATTGACCACTTTATACTGCCATCACATTTTGATATTCATTAATCCCCAACATAATCAATGATGCCTAAGTTTATTTTATTTTATTTTTGATGTTTGTGCTCTCTTTTATTTTATTTTATTTTATTTTCCATCTTTAAAGAAAAAGTTACATCTTTATTCCTCATTTCCTTGAAGGGTTTTAATTATTGTTTTTAATAGAGAAAAACCTATTATCAATTAACATTTTTACTTTAAATTTTAGTAATATAATCCCATGCTATGTTTTGCATTTTAAACTTAATTAATAAAACAAAAGTAATTGAATTGAATGTTGTAACAAATGATGAAGAAAAGGGGTAAGTAAATTATGTAATAAAGAGATTAATAATGAAGAAAATGTAAAATTGACCAATATGTAATTTAATATGAATGTTGCGTTGGTAGAAACAAAAGACCTAGGCTTTAATTCATATACTTTTTAGGCTCTCCTTTTCAATTCATTTCTTTTTGTTTTAAGGCAAATTAATCAAAGGGAAATTGATGTTGTTGCCAACCATTATAGTTGTGGACCTCATGTTATGGTTTAGAGTCTCTTTCCCTTTTCCAAAATAAAAAAAAAAGCACTTATTCTTCTAAGGTTTATAGGATATGTTGACTAAATTTCTAAATTTTAGGAAGAATAATTGTCTCTATTAACAATCCATTGACTGGATTTACTTAGATTAAAATGGAAAGGAATACTTTGCAACACTTAAGTACACTTTGTAGCTTTGTTTTCGATTGAAAAGTATATATATATATTATTTAGTTTATTTGAATAAGAGTGAGTTAAAAGTTATTTTGAGCATGTATATATAGGGAGATTTCCTATTTTCAAAATTTAGTCACTTCTCTTTCTAACAGTGAGTAGTAAGTTTAAAAATAATAATAAATTGTATAGCTAACATTTTTTTAAATTTGCAAATATAACAAAAATTTGTAAGTATTTTAACGTATAATTGACTACCTTTGTAATTTTTTTTTAAAATGTTGTTATATATATGTTAACGCTTTAAATCTAATTGTTATATTCATAACCAAATAAAAATATATTATAGTAGACAATCTAGATTTTATAAAACGTTTAATAAGAAAAATACAATTAATATGAACATAATTCAATCATTATTAACCTATACTACACCCTTTGAGGTCATAAATCCAAACCTCGTACTCCCCCTTATAAAAAATATTATGTTATAATATCATTTTTATTCTTATACTCTAAAGTTGGTTGAATTTTAGTTCTTATATAAGTAATTCAAAGTTATTTTTTATCAAAATTTATTAAATAATAATAACGATACTATTTATGAAAAAAATCTAATATGTAAGAATATCGACTACTTTATAGTAGAAATGTTGAAAAAAATAAAAATCAACCATAGGGGAGATTAAATTTAAGATTAGTGGATGGATAAGAACTAAAATTAAACTATGAAACATACAAAAGAAAATGATTTATAAACTTAAAATTATTAATTTACAATGCAGGCTCATATGATTAACAATTTAATATAAACCTTTCAAAATGAGCATCTAAAATTCCGAATTGACATTCCAAGGACTCATTCGTCGAAATTTAGGGAAAAAAATTGGAGATTTGAGGAAGAAACTCCCTAAGGTGGTTGAACCTTTCCAAGCCAAAAACCATCACTTTGAATGTTTATCTAAACAGTAGGCAACGAGCGGGCCTTGGCTGCAGCTCTTTCTAAGGCCTTCAACCTGTTTGCTTCCATTCGAACTCTCTGTTCCTCTGTAAGCTCACTTGTTTCACTTGAATTGCTAGTCTTTGGTTCTTGGTTGGCCACACCTTCCATAGTTCCACCAATGGTTAAGGAATCACTTTGTTCATTCTGCAACGGTTCCTACAACCATGTAAATAAAATCAGCAATCAGTTGTAGATCGTCGGGTAATACGTCAGGAAATGGTGTTGGGTTTCAACAAATTTGAGTTCTCTTAGATCATATTGGAATTGTTTTATGTAATCTTCTGGGCAATCCTATAATTTCCAATGTTTGTCATAAAAAAAACAAGCAATCTCTAGTTAGAGATTATACAAATGCTAGATAATATAATGGAGGTATTCTTGCTTCAAGTTTCTCATCCAGTGGAAGGTTCCATCGATAGATATCGTTAGTATATGCACAAGGGTTTTGCCCAAAGAGCTTAGGTGAAAACCGTTTAATGCATAGCTTTCACCCGTGTATAAAACTTCTTCGTACTTGTATCACACTTCATAACTTTCACCTATGAATGAAGCTTCTCCATATACAAGGACAGATGTAAATGAGAGAATGCAGTAAGGTAATAAATGGCGGTGCTATTTTCAGGAACTTTGAATGATTTTTCATCTTCTAGACTCGCTCTATTTTTCTTTACTTAATTGGAAAGAGTCACATGACAAGTTTTCTTGCTACTTAGGTGCGATGGGACTTGGGAGAAGAATAATTATATTTATGTGGTTTTGATCTTATATTGGAATTGAGTGAAAGTAGCTATAAATCACTAACAATTCATCTAAATTGATTTGAAAGTTGGGGTTTAAACTTACAGAATTATTAGTTTGGAGTTATAAGAGTACAACATTTTAGGGATATAAATTGGTTTTATCCCTAACAAAAGAAATTATAGACCATCATATGGGTCAGTTACTTAAACAGCATTTTATTTCGCTGTCATTAGGTGCTGACCTGATAAAAATAAGCTTTAAGCGCAAATTTTAGTTAATTGGGGCGGGTGCAGTAACATATATATTTTTGATAAACGACCTGACAATTTCATCTGGAAAATTGGTCTGCCAAGTAAAGGGCTCAAGAAACATAGTTTGCTTCACTATGAATATTCCGGAAATCTACATTTATGACTCGTGGTAAAATTTCTTCGTTCAATTCAGTAATTACGACGCTTTTCTTAGTAAGAATATGATTGAAACTAAAACAATGGTAGGGATGGAAACCAACCAATTGTTCAGAAGAAAAAGAAATGAACAAAGAAAGACTTACTTCCGTAGCTTTCTCATAAACTTCCTGAAGCATGTCCTCTTCAATGTCATCAGCACCATTATTCCTCAAAGACGCCTCTTCCTGATTATCGAATACATCATCCGGATCCTTGGCTTCTGCAAGGATTGGCAGACGGGTTTAAATTTCAAGCAGAGGGGTAATCAAATAATGATTAGCCTCAGGATCTAAAAATCTTTTCCAATCATCGCATCAGAGAATAGTTTCACACATGAGAAATTAGAAAATACTCAAGTAGATGAATTTAAATTCCTAAGTTACATTTCTAACCACACAGCCAGCATCATACCATACCACAAAGTACAAAGAAAATTATGAATCCAACATAACTATTAATTACTGACAACATTCTGATACAATATACCCATCCCAAGCACCAACTGCTTAGTGCATACTAAAGTGGGCATCCAGATGCCAAAGGGTTAGAGGGTATTTCGAACTAAGCCCCAATTGGCAAAGGTTTATATTGTTATCAAAATTCCCAAGCGTATGAATGAATAGAGGAAGATGAGAAGTTCCTTTTCATTCCATCTCAAAATCAATTATGAATGAGATGGTAACTTATGTATCTTAAAAAGATTGTGAAGTTTTTCCACTTTCCGGATGTATCCACGACATTTTAAATTAAAAAACTTAACTTTCATTGAGAAGAAATGAAAGCTAAGAAGCATGGACACTTCAGCTTGGATAGTGTAACCGTGTCGAACACTTAAGCACTTTGACACTTGGCGGACACCTTTCGGACGCTTGTTAGTGCAACAAATGTATTAGATATGCATAGAACACTCATTGAGTAGGCTAAAAAGACACATATATGACAATAATAATAATTTTTGGACATGAAATACATCAAGCTAAGTCTTTTAAGCATATAAACGCATCAATTCATTTACTATGAATTTTCTTTTACTATAAAAATGATATATATACTTTTAATATGATATTTTAATAAACGTGTCCTTGCTGTGTCGTGTCCTAGATTTTTAAAATATGGTGTGCCATCGTGTCTGTATCATGTCGTTTTCGTATCTCGTGTTTGTGCTTAGAATGAAAGTAAGAAAGTATACATAGACAAACAAAACGGAGAAGCCCACGTCAAGAAGGGCCAACTATAATAAGCCCCAATCTAGTAAAATGTGACTCAACGGAAAAAAGATTTGGATACCAATGCCTAAGAAAGATGAGAAGTTGACGGAGACAATATATTGACGGAAGATGAAGATAAGTAAAGGCTAATGAAAAACAAAAGCCACATACAACTCCTCACCAGAGGGTGTGTTCTCCATCATAATTAAGCTTATTGATACCAACCAGCCCCTTAAATACACTCAGATAGATTGAGCCCAAGCCAACATCGTTCTACCAACGCAAATCTGAGAACGACAATTTTATATGGAGCTGTCTGGTGGGAGTGGGACATGAAAAACAACGATAGTAATTGTTGCTTGCTTCATTATATTGGCAGTTCAGTCGACTTCAAATTTATCTAAACCATATTTAATTTTTTTAAACAGATTGAGAGGGCAATGATTAACTTACTAAACACAAACACAATTTGACCAAATAGGATGAAAATATATGTGTCTTCTAATAAATGAGAATACTAGAAGGTACCTTTTTCATTGTTGACATCATCATCATCATCATTTAAAATTGGTGCCTCACGCCACTTTGTAGGATCCCCTCCCCTGGCAACTCTCTCTCTTAGTTCTCCAAGACACATCTGATCAAAATGTCTTTTTAGTAAGAACGCCAATTCATTACAAATTAGATATCATTTAATAAACAAACTTGCTCCGTGTTGATCTGATTTAAAAAATAAGGATTCAGTTAAAATATTACGGAGTTCACACTCTCTGTCTCTACTCCCTTCAGATGCACTGGGTTTCTTAAGAGCAGTTCCTTTAGATCAAATTCTATCAATACTAGTATCACAGTATGCTATTAGGCTAAACTTATGTATTTTGAAGCCATGTATGTACACCTCTGTGATACGCTCATTGTAAAAGAACAAAAAACAGTCATTTTTACCTTTACACGTTTCGTAGCAGCTACTTGTTCCACCTTATGTACAAAATGCTCGAAAGAGTAATAGGGGAGTATATGAGAATGCCATTCCCTGTATAATCCAATAAGATTTTCCAAATCATTGATCTGCAAAACACCAGTCAAAAGTATATCTCGATTAGTGCAATAATCAAATCATTAGAAAATGACAATGGATGAGACAACGACACCGTAATAGGAAAAATTATACATGTACGTACACATTGTTGATGAAATACACATGGCTATAACTCAATGGAAAAAAGTTTGAAACCGGATTTCCAATAAACAAACCATTACGGGTAAGTACCGATTTCCCCTGACGAAGCTTGGGCTCTCTCAAACAATTCTTCATTGAAATATGTATGCGCATTAAAATTGTTTCTAATTATACAGCAATGTCTTAATTTTTTACTTGCTGCTTTGAATGACCAATCACTGGATCTCGCTAACCGATCAACAAGTCTGGGTCTACAAGCCTAGATTGGGGTTTATGGGTGTTGGTTGTATTCATATTTATATTATTTACAATTTTGGCTCTAAGGTTTAGAATAGTTTAATGCACTGTATATAGACTTTATAAGCTCTCTATAATCTGTAATCCGACGTTTATCTCTGATAATATAGTTGATCTCTACCACTGCACTTAGATGATGTTAAAATAGTTAGTGAACCACCTTTCGATTATTCTACCATTTACGTTTACTGTTTCCTTTGATGCTCGAATTCGTAACAAAAACGTAGACCATAGAACGCACCAGACTGTAATTACTATATTATTTTGGAAACCCCATTTGTTGTTGAACAGCAATGTTGAAATATAACTCAAACAAAACTCATATATGCCAGATGGGAACAAATGAACTAATTAAGTTAGAATGGGAAGAAAAATAGAAGATAACCTCGTGTCCACGGCCACGATACTTGAAAGCACGAGGAAAATGGCGAAGGACGTAACCTAGACCATCGTCGGAAAGGAGTAGCTCAGGAGTGAGCTTGGGCCTGGTTCTGGGGGCTTTCTTTGGCTTCTCTACAGCTTTTGAAGGAGCAGCAGGAGGAGAGGAGAAAGAAGGTGTGGAAGAATTGGAAGTAGGATTGGGATTTGGAGCGGAGGAAGGGCAATCACGAGACCAGTGGCCCGGCTTCCCGCACTTGAAGCATCCCGTCGGCGCTGGGACGGCGTTGTTGTCCTTCTCCATGTTGGATCCGATCCGATGGGGATATGGAAATTTGGAATTAACTTTTGTGTGGAGAAATTGAAGTAAGTGTTTTGTGAATCTTTGTGATTATGAACGAAACATCATAAACCCTATGGGAAAATCTTCTTGGTGTTTTTGGCGCGAACATTGGCGCCATTCCCATCCTTTCTTTTCTTTTCTTTAAAGCCACATTTAACCCTGCTCATTCCAAATTTGGATTTCTTACCTCACATACTCCTAATCCAAAATATAACAAATTTTTAAAATATTTATGGGTCATGCAATCAAACGAAAATGAATATTTATTCCTCTCATCATACAAATACGATTGTGATAAGTTTAAATTATCACAAAACTATTGTAACAAATAATCTTTAAATGATTCTTACTCGGTTTGGTTTAGATTTTTAAGTTGGATTGAGATTTAGCTACGATACAAGAAAAATATTCAAATCTAAACGAATATATTGTATAATATTGTTTTCATTTTCAAGCTGTTTGTTATATTTTTAAAAATATCCTTTATATTTTATTATTTTAATATTACATTTTTCCTAGTTTTTGTACTCCTCGTTTTTACAAACAAAAAACAACACTAATTTAAAATGGCATAACTATATTAAAAATTATTAAGAAATCGTTAAAATAAAATAATATTTTTATTTAAAATGTTGTAAATTGATGTGAAATGGAAAGAGACTAAGTTTGAACTTTGTTAGAAGTACAATAAAGAGAAGAGTTTTGAGTGTAATTCATAGAATTGAGTTTTATTATGTAATGGGAATGGTATAATTTTGAACAATAAATGTTAAAATTAGCTGGGAGTAAGGTTACCAAACACGATAATAAATAATTTAGGTCACCGGATTACTGACCAATTTAGTCCCTTTTGGAAAAACTAATTTAAACTTAAGGCTAACCAAATTTGGGGATTTTGGGCACCAAAACAAAGGGTTTAGTTAAAAAACACAGACAGAGAATAAAAGAAATTAGAAAATGAGAAAGTGAAGTTTGATACTTAGGTATATATGATAAAGATGATTGAAAATGTAAAGGAAATGTTGAGAATTGGGAATTGAGTTAGGAAATAAAGGGAAAGAGAAATGTCACGTGGTAGTTAAGAAAATAGACCCCATTTTACCAAAGGCAAGTGGCAACAAAGGGCGAGAGCGAGTTAATCTCATCTTCCTCTCTCCGTCTCATTGGTTTCATCGTCTTTCTCTTTCCCTTCGCCACCTCCATCTACACCGGCGGACATTACTAAGCTCTCTCTCTCTCTCTCTCTCTCCCCCCTTCCTCTTCTTTCCACAACAATCTCTTTTTTCATTCTCCAACCAGATTCATTTTTTTCTCTCCATCTCCTATCATCCAATGGCTTCAGCCTCAGCAGCTTCCGCAGTCGCCAAACCTCCCTCCACTTCTCTGCCTCCTCGCACTTTCAACTACACCACCTCTCATTCTTCGCTCTCCTTTCGCCTACCCAACAAGCCCAAACTCCGAATCTTCACAAGGGTATGCGCCAATTCATCTTCTTCTTCTTTTTTTCTTCCACTTTTAACTAGATTCTTTCTATCTTATTTCTCCCAATTGTTGTCATTTTACGTGATGCGTTTCTGATTTACGATTCTCCTGCAATTTTTTCTTTTTCTGGGTTGGTTTTGAATTTCTCTGCGTGCTAATTGGTTTTGTGATTTGGAAAGAATCTGGAAGAGTGTGTTTGGAGGGTTCTTTTGAATGGAATTCTTGGACTGTTTTTGCTGTTATGTTGAAGTTCGAAAGCGATTTTAAAGAGTGAAAGAGACGTAGATTTGGTGTAAGTCGGGTACAGGTAGCATATAATTCAGGGGGCCATGTTTCTGGAAACGTATACAAAACAAACTCCTCCAACTTTTGTAATGGCATGTAGTTTGAGAGAGAAGCAAGGATATCGTCAGAAGCTCCCAAATGAATAAAGTCTTTAAAAGGGTAGTTATGTATGGAAAGGGAAAGTGTCCTTTTTGGTGGTTGCTATAGTTTGTAACTAGTGATGTAAGCATATATCACAGATATGTTTTTAAGTAGTTTTCGGAGTATTCTTTTTCACAAATGGTCATGGTTCAGGTTCAGTGAAGTCTATTTCATCTGTCTATTGTCTATCAGATTCAAAATCCATCTGTTATAGCATTTTAGGTGGAACAACTAATGAACTCTAACTTAATAACTATTAAATCTTTTGGTGATCTCAATACTCATTACTCAATTTACTTGAGATCCATTGTTATTTATTTGGAGTTTTGTCAATGCTAATGATTGCATTGATCTATACCACTTCAGCTGAAAATCTATTTTCCATGCCATGCTGTTACCCTCTCATGATTAGAGCATGTGATATACGTTAGCATTATGTTGCAGGGGGTGCAGCCTGTTCGTAAGCATTCAACTCTCATTCGAGCACAATTGAACGAGGTATGTATGCTTACTTCAAATTCTAATTGTAGAAGGATTTTATTTTGTTGAAGTATTCACTCCTTCCTAACGTCCTGTCCTTGAAGTTGTCTGTTTCATTGAAGGATCCCGTTGATGTACCTACTGTTGCAAAGATTACATCTGAATCTGATGATTTAGCATCAGATGGAAGTGCTAAGCCATCGAGTGATCAATCTTCTAAAATTTTGGCAACGGAAGAGTCCATCTCTGAGTTCATTACTCAAGTTTCAAGCCTTATCAAGTGAGCTAGCTCAATCTCTGAACTTTTTCTCTAAAGTAACCTACATATGGATGTGGTTATAACATGTTCCTTTACCTGCTCCCAGACTAGTTGATTCCAGAGATATTGTAGAGTTGCAATTGAAACAGCTCGACTGTGAAGTGGTGATTCGGAAAAAGGAGGCCTTACCACAGCCACCACCTCCTGCTGCCATTCCAATGATGTATGCACCCCCACCGTCAGTAGCACAGTCAGCTCCTCCCCCTATGCCTGCTGCACTACCAGCGCCTGCTTCTGCTTCAAGTCCTCCATCTTCACCTCCGCCTGCCAAGTCAGCTGCATCCTCCCTTCCACCTCTTAAATGTCCTATGGCTGGCACATTCTACCGTTGTCCAGGACCTGGACAACCACCATTTGTGAAGGTAAATTTTATGGCCAATGCTAAATAGTATTTCATAAATAAATTTATTTGAATGGTTCTGCTGCAACATCTATTTTGATGGTAAATCTGCTTTTGGGAATATTTGTGGAATTCTTCCCACAGGTTGGCGATCGAGTTAAGAAGGGGCAAGTTTTATGCATCATTGAGGCCATGAAATTAATGAACGAAATAGAAGTAAGATTTCCCATCTCCATCCACTTAAATCTTATGAATATGAGAAGTTATTTTGAATTTTACAGTTGATAGTCAATCCATATTCTACCACTGCTTGCTAACTCACTGTCTTCCTTCAGTTTTATGCCCCGTTCCCTGTTTTCCTTGCTAACAGTATATTCTATACCTACCATTTGGTATTGTCTATTGATGAGGGACTGTACTAGAATCACTATCGGATTCACATAGTTTCCGAATTTTACATTCACTGTTTATAATGGCTTCATTATGGATGAAACAATCACTAAATACAGGAAAGATGGAACAATAATCTACTAATTATGAGTTAACATTCATAACAACAATTTACGGGGAACAAAATTAGATCAGACCATTTTAGTTTGCTTCTTATTCTTCCATATGAACAATTTACCCCACAATATATATGTGAATCAGGGTAAATCTCCTATTACTCCTGCCCAATCCACAACCTATATTTGGTTCTTTGATAATTTCTAGTGATACAATTTATTGATCAACGAACTTTCATACAACAAATTATAAACAACCACAAAGGGAACTTACACAAAGGTGTTTGCACTGGCATTAATTACAAGAGGGGAAAAAAGGAGAGAATGAAGAGAGACATCAAGAAGAAACCTTAAAACTATAGGACACATTTGGACATATGTAACTCGATCCTATTAAAGAAAGATTGTAGCATCGAGATGAAACCCTGAAGTGAATAGCCTCCCGCACATGGTCCCAATCCTCTCTATTTTGAAAAAGTTGACAGTTCCTTTCCTTCCTAATATCCCAAAATGTAGCATTAATAGCTGGAATCCAAATAAATCTTAGCTTTATGATTCATATCCAAACCATAAAGCTTTTGGTTCAAGGACCTAACACCATCCGTATGGGAGCACCAAGAGACACCAAAAGGGTTAAGTAGATTAGTCCACAATTTTTAGCTAACCTAGAACCGCAAAAATATATCCTCATTCTTAAAGCATAAATAAGCAACAATAGTGGACATGCAAAAAAGTGAGCTTAAAAATACGAAAGAACACGAAGACATATGAAAAGGTGAACCTACAAAAGCTAGAGTTAACCTAATTGAGGAAACGATATCATTGGAGTTTCAATGTAAGACGATACCATGTTAAATCACTACTAAACCCAAAAATTTAAGTGGATGGGTTGTGGTGCATTTTATAGTATGGAAAATTTTAGGAAGTATGTTTACATGAGTTTAGAAGTTCAGTAAAATTGTAAAACATTTTAATTTTAGAAGTTACATTATCGTACGAAGTGTATATTGCAATATATTACATAAAAAGAGGTAATAATCTGCCCACAATGAAGACATACATTCGACCATGGACATCTGTTCGGTCAATTGAACTTGAGAATAATTTTATTGATTCTGATTTTGAATTCCTAGAATGCTGTTATCGAGCCACCCTTAAAGTTAATATAGAGTTGAATAATGTCTCGTTGTCAGCTACTACTCAGAACACTAGTTTGAGTCACAACATATGCTAATGTTTGCTCTTAAATAAACTAATCTTCAGGCTGATCAATCGGGCACCATAGTCGAGGTTATTGCAGAGGATGGGAAGCCTGTTAGTGTTGGCACGGTAAGTCATTCAAACGATTACAGTTAATTGTAATGAATAGCTTAACTCTACATACATTATTTGTTTTCCTGGATTCATGGACTTGTTGTGTCTTCTGGTTTCTTTGCAGCCTTTGTTTGCCATTCAACCTTAGACAAATCCTGTTTCGAATACACGTGACGGGTTAAGCAGATGAGATTAAGATGAGTTTGGGAAGCAAATTGAGTTTCCGAGAAAGTTTCAGTTGTGAGTTAGTTATGTTAGTCTCTATTTTTATCCCTCTTCTTCTTTTTTCCTCTTTAATTGAGTGTAGTCAGAGAGAGATTGTGTTGATGAATGTCAATTCCTTTTACCAGTTTTTGTGGGAACTTTCTTCCTTCTTTGTGATATCTGATATAAATATATTTATCCTTTAATAAGAACTGCTTATTTGGTACCTTCTTTTAGTTGAACCCCAATTGTTTCAATTTTAATTACCCAAATTGAAGTTCTTCATCTAGTAAATGCTTTTTTCACATCAATTTTGAATGAATAATCCACTTCCCCTACATCTTTGAAATAGAAAAATTACAATTTGACTTTGAAATTCGATTTGTAGGTTTCACATTTTGAATATTTGGTATCAATAGTGACCAAAAATACATATAGATGCAAGTCGGTAGAGAACCTTTTAGTGGCTGAACTAGCGCAATAAACTCGGGTGAAAAATCTAATCTTGCAATGCACTGTTTACTTCAACATCAATATTTGTTGTAGCAAATAATTTAAACAAAGGTATGTAAATGCATTAGGCAGGGTTAAATGCAACGTGTATGGGTCAGTCGTCACATCCCTATTATCAAGATCTTGCATGGAACTTCAATTTGCAAGACTTTTTCAAAACAATTATTTCCATGGTTGGTTCCAAAAAGCAACCCATCATTGTTTTCTCTTTAGGGTAGGTGTTTCAAAACAGGACTGTTGTAGAATCTCCGTGTATAGTTGGATTTCATCCTCATGATTTGATAAAACTCCATACACATGAATTTTAAACGTCTTTAGACTAGAGGATCTAAAATTCTAGCTTATTTCATAACCATATAAACTAAATTTGTAAGCAATGATAAACAACAAATAAACAAAAAAACAGCCCATGGTTGTAAAGCTTGTGTTTCTGGTAATTTATAATTTGTCTAACAAGGTAATTTCATGTCTGTCGTTTACCCATGGACACAACCAAAGAAATTAATAATAATAAATAAGAAAAAGACATATGCACCCTCACCTCTATTCTATTATAATCTAATCTAAACCTAACCTTGATTACCATGTCCCCACAACAGCTTATATGAATAATCTTTAATTCTTAAACATTGAAGTTCTACGATTCCATCGCCTTCATAAGAAATGCCGTTTCTAAAGCTGATTCTTTACAGTGCAAATACCTGTTTTCCTCCACTATGTCTATTGTTAAATTGAGAATTACCGGACGTTTTGGATCATAAATACTATAATCCCGCACTCGAGCAATCCATTTCGCGGCTTCCCATACCCCAAATCTGTGCAACACAAACAAAAAGATTGAACATCGCATTATGACTAGACTATGACCAATAAAACTAGATGAGTATATGATACGATCGGAAAAGAAAAATGAATACAAGCTGAAATATGATATGTTAATACAAGTTCTAATACAATTAGTTCAGCCAAGTGCAATATCCTGAACGCTTGTACAAACCAATTTTCTTCTCTAAGTAAGAAACATGGACAAGGAAGCAACTATGACATATTCAAGCATAGGAACTTAGACTAGCAGCAGAAAAGACGATTACCTTGTATTAAAGGAAGAGGTAATCAAGACAGCAGGGTATGCGGCATCCTTCTGTATGTTATCATAGGGAGAGTATCTGCGTATTGCATGAAAATCATCTTCATTTCCTGGGTATCCAAATTCTTCATAGTCAGCAGGAGTTAGTGGTATAATGGGATTAAGGAGTGTGCTTATTGGATCTAGAAATGGAACCTGGAACAAAATGGAAGAGTTAGTGAAACAAAATGAAATAAAGCTAAATTTGGTCATACTTTTCTTAAGGAAAATTCTTCTAAAACAAGCAGAGGAGGCAGGAAGAAGAAAATAAATTGATCGTAGTAAAAGAGTAGTCTTTATACAAGGGAATCCTTCCAACCAACTTAATAAGTAACATAAAATGCAACTAGTATGCAAAAAAATAAATGAAGAAAGAAAGAAAGAAGATGGAAGCATACTTTCAAAATAGCAGCTCGAAACAATTCTGGGCATTGATTGATAGCAGAGGCAACCAAAAGTCCTCCGGCGCTATAGCCCCAACCAGCAAGCTTGTCCTCATTTACAATCTGTCTTTCAGCAAGGAACTTCGCACATGAAATATAATCTTGAACTGAATTGAACTTTTTTATACGCCTACCATCTTGATGCCACTTCTTACCCCCTCCACCTCCACCTCTGGAAGCAAAGCATCAACGTATATTTCAGGGCCAAACAACAGGAAATGACATGTCAAATTCGAGATAAAGAAGTTTTGATGGAAGTACAAATGCTTACAAACCTAACATCAGCATATGCAATTACCCAACCACGATCAAGAAGGCTTTTTAACTCACTACGCCACCGTTTGTCAAGTAGCTCACCATAAGCTCCATGTACATGAAGTAATCCAGGGTTTTCGTTTTCTTTTTTACACTTATAAGAGTATACGACGGTTAAAGGAACCAAGACTCCATCATCTGATGAGACATTGTAGTGTTCACAAGCATAGTATTCAGAAAGGCTGTTCCACATCTGTTCATCAAAGTTGGCTTCACCCACAGAGTTCTCCAACGCATTAGATATTTCTCTTGATCCTCCAGCAGAAGAAGTTGTTCCATATAGAATTCGTGTTCTTTCATGAAGAATGCTTTGCTGCTGGATGATATTCCATTTCCCATCTGATAGGTTATAATCAACCACGGCATCAGGCATCTGTTTGAAATATAAATAAACATTAACGGACAGCACATGGTCAGACAGACATCTGCCTGAAGTCTAATTAGGTTAGGTTCTTAGAATCACTACATTCCAAAGGATAAGTTGCTAAGCCAGCGCTAACATGGGTAAACATCTTTTGTATGCCTTACAATATGGCCTATTTCTGTATATCCTTAGATAGTTCATTTGACCAATGAAATTATTTCTTGTCCAAAAAAGTATTCATCATAAATATGTGCCACAACCACCGGACAGTTATAGGCAACACTATTCGCAAAAACAATTTTAAGAATAAATGACCGGCAGAAATTCACATACCACAGGCGACGAAATAGTAAATCGCATCGTCGATGAATAAAAGTCATAATTCGGTCCCGAGGAAATCTGAGATACATGCTTCGGAAGAGGCAGATATTGTAGTTCAAGTTCTTTGAGACTGATCGGTCCCTGGCACATCGAAAGTGACAGATGAAGGAATAAGTAATGGTAGTCAAGGTCTAGCTTAATTATACGATAACTGTAGCTGCTTATTGTATGCAACAGGATCCATAGATGGTCCTAAGTCCTACAGTTCCAGAAATCAGACCTTTCCACCAACAGGCAAGGGTAGACGAACAGCACAGAGGCTAAATTTCCTGCCTTCCCTAAGTATAAGCACCAAATGTGTGTGACAGAAATCAACATCCACGATTACAAAGTCGGGGTCATCAACAAACACATGCTGCACTACATCAGAAAATTGGTTGCTTAAGAAAATGTTTTGGACTAAGAATTGCCAAGACAGATAAAAGAAAAACCACATTCATTGTACTGTTGAAGTTTTTGGGTCATTCGGAGTAACGGGGTCAATAAGGAAAACAAGTCCCAATGAACAAAACCAACCTCCCATGTTCTTAAGGTAGAGTCAACCTTAAGGGGGCTTCGAAGAAGATAATGAGAATCAACGCGTTCATGACCTTTACTAGCATCCGTAAACAAATAAAGATCTCCAAGATGATGTTCCACTATGCAATGGGCCAATTCTTCACACTCCCAAATTAACTTCATACCCGATAATGGATCAGCAGCATCAATCAGAAAGACCTGAAATGTGAGGCAACAAAAATATAATTTCAACTGACCTAAGTACAAACTAAGAAGTTCTTCAGATATCATACTTACCTTGGAAGATGTAGGAGAGAACCGATTAACAGTAACAAAACGAAAGTCTTTCGTGTGTCGAATGTAAACATGAACATCGTCATCTTTTTCTTCAAGAAGCAAAGTATCTTCATCGATTGATCCAATCGTGCTACAATACAATCTAAAGAAAACAAAATACAGGAACAAGCACATTCCATCTCAACTTCACAGCCATATTCAACATGGAAGGAGTAAAAACACAAATAAGGAGGAACTGTGCATAGAAACTAATGTACCAACCTACATGGTCTTTTATTTTGATCAGTGACAACGTAGAGCAATGACTGACCACCTTTGGCCCATGCCAAATTAGAAACTCGATCGACTTGAGGCTTACTACATAAAGAACCAGAACTCAAATTCTTTACAGATAATCTGAAGTAGTCATTGTCCTTGTCATACATAGTATATGCAAGAAACCGATGATCTGGAGACACTTCTGATAGTTCCTCATACGCATAACCTACCATAATAATTAAGGGGATGAGATTTAACATGTTCCAAACACAAAGGGGAGAGTAAAAGATGACCAGCAGGGGAAAAAAATCAGAAATCCAAGCTCTTTTGCTTGCAGACAATTGCTTCATTTTATGAGATTAAAAAAAAAAAATTGTGCTGCAGTAAGAAGTAGAAATCTCTTATTCCCCATGAACTAGCCTAATAGTAATTTTGAGATATACACCATTGAAAGAGGCACTTTTAATCGTTTGGAAAAAAAAAGATTGAAACGTAGTTTTAATGGATAAAGATAATCTATCTTGAATTCGCTCTTCGTTTTTTAAAAAGATAATCCTAAGTCCCCATAAAAGAAAATTTTGAACCAAAGGAGAAAAAGAATAGCACAAAAAAAAAATGTAAGAACAACCTCCGAATCTCTCAGCTTCTTGATTATAATCAATCAACTTCTGCTCAATTTTCTGGCCAGAAACATAATCAAATCCAGCAGAAGGAGATTTGTTGGAAATGAACTCTTCATGTAAGCTCGCTAATCTGCGGCAGAGAACAGGATATTGCTTTCCTTCTTCAACTCTTCGATAATACAACCTGCGGCGATTGACATTCGCCTTCAAAGAGATCAACAGTAGTTGAGGTAAAGAAATCGATTCTTAACGGCATACATTAACAATAACATAAAGAGTTCACAATCACAAAAACCCTACCAAGGTCCCCAGCGAAGTGGAGGAGTTGAGAGTTCGAAAGCCAAGCGAGAAGCCATTTCAGACTGAAGCTTACTCTGTAGGCGTTCTGTCCCGCCCATTACAGCCTCCGTATACTTCTCCTCCTGCTCCATGTAAACGTCCATATGGCGCATCGCTACCTTGTCGTTCAAGCTTGACATCCAACTGTAAGGATCCTCCCAAGTTATCTCGTGCAATGTGAAGCTCTGTGGCTTTTTTGGAGGCTTCGGCGGCGCCGGCGGTGCTGGCGGCTGCGGTGTCTTTGGTACTTTGTAGTGGAGGCATCGCCCGAAATCGCCGTGAAGATGAGTGCGGCGGTGACGGAGGACTGCGCGAAGTCGGTTCATTGCCGGAGAAATGATAGTAGAGGGAGTCGGGGCAGAGTTTTTGCAACTATTGCCCTTTACCGGTTCTGGTCGGTTCAGTTCGGTTTGATTACAGTAAACCACAATGCAATCTACAAATTTAATTCCATTTTTTAAAATGAATAACGAGACAAATAAATTTAGGAATAGGAATACTTTAATTATCAAACATACTCTATATTTTTCAAATTTAACTCTATCAGTAATTATTCTATTTTATATTTTAGAATTCATATATATATTCTTTCAATATTTTGGTTTTGATTGTGATCTCTTTATTTTCACAATTCATTTTCATACTTGAACTTGTTAAAACGTGATTATTTTAGGGTTTAGGGTATTAAATGAAATTAAGTATATTATTTAACCGATATAGATTTTAAAATTTCGCCATTAATTATTTTCTAAAACAATTTAATGACATAATAAACAACATACAGTAAGAGATTGTTATTTTTAAACTATATGTTTGTTGTTACGATTATTACAAAGTATACATTAGGTACATGACACAAAATTATTTATGTCTACAACCCACATAATACATATGTGATACCCATGACTTGATATGCTTCTGATACATTATTATTTTACACTACTGATATCCACTTTGATATACACATGATATAGAATGACATACACTTGGTATACAATTGAGTTGAACTTGTACTTCTCTCGTGGAAAATGTGTTTACATGCTTACAATTCTCTTTAACTCAATATGTCACCCATTACAATTTGTCGTATAAAATTTAATTTGATAAAGTGTATTAATAACTTAAAGTTTGTGATTGGAACCCTCTATCTGCCCTTAGAAAATATATAAAAACAAAAACAAACAATATCATACCATTCTATAGATATTTCAAATGCTTTTGAGTTTGCAATAAATTTTTTAATTAAAAAACAAAAGGAAAAAAAAAAACTTCCCAAAACTTATATTGTCAGCGCCTATCGAGCCTCATGGGCCTTGGCCCAATTTCTTCCACATTGAAAGCCGATGAAAAGTCTCTGTGGGCTAAGTTTGATTTCTTTTCAACGATTCAATGGAAAATTTTCATATAGGAGTATTTAAATCATTAAATACTTATACAAATTAATTATTAACAAATCTCCAAAGAGAAAGCACTTGCATATGTAATCGTAAGTTTTGTTAGTGTCACATTATAAAGTAAGGTTGTATGTATAAGTTCAGGCTTCAACGACTCACTTGCTAGTACACACTTCTTATAAATTATAAATCTTCATTAATCAACATATATAAAGTTGCATGTGCATTGAATAACTATTCTACCCATCAAGATATATGTACTAACCAAGCGGGTTTGAAATGTCAAGGTTGGAATTTTATGTAAATATCGAATTGATATAACTTCATTGTTTGGAAAGTGTTATGGTTAGTTAATTAAGCGTTGATTATGACCTATAACTAGACTATGATAGACTATTTTCAATCATCATTTATCTAATATAAGACAACATTCATGTTCTGCATATTGCAAGATCTTAGAACATAACATCTAAGTAAATAAAAATCTTGAGTTAAAAAAAATGGAAATTATATAAAAAATAGAACATTGAAGATGCTACTACATCATATTGGTACACGAACTATATATTTGCGTATGAAACGACTATATAATCACGTGCAATGAAGACCATAAAATTAGAAGGAGAAAAAAAAAACTTGAACTGAACCAAGCGGTTAATTACTAGAAATAGAGAAAAAAACGAGAAATTTTCTCAATTGGAATTTTGGGGCCATAATGCGTGCTAACAAGACCTAATAAATACAAACACGATGCGATTAAGACATGCATTCCATTTTTTAAAATTAAACGTTTCAAATGTTCTTCTATGTTTATTGTACTCAAACAACAAGTTTTGAAAACTAAAAAAACACACGCACACGCACAAAACTTTAATTATCTTACTTATAATTGAATTATATTACAAAGAATGTCTAATTATAAAAGAACGTATAGGGAGACGATTTTACCGATTAAAAGTCTAAATCAATTCACGTATAAAAATTAGAAATTTAATCGATACAAATTACAAATATTACGTGATATTTTTCAAACGAAATATAATCATTCCACTTACCATATTCCATGGTTTAGATTAATACAATATAATCATCCATGAAAAGTGTTTAACGATATAATCCTCGATGTTCCATGAATTTAAATGAATATTTTCAACGATAAAACATCAACAGCAACAAAAATGTAAAGATCTCAATTTTTCGATCATACGTATACAACAAAAATATCGACATGTCAATTAAAACGGGAAAATAAGAAAGAGTGGGAAAGGGTATAGAAAAGATAATTAGCAAAACCCAATGACTATGTTGGAGGCAATGCAGCAGAGCTACGTGGAAAACAGACATCCATTTAATTTAAATAATTATATCTCTCTTTTTTTATTTATTGTACTATGAAAATTAAACAAACGGAATTAAGCATAAATAAACAACTGATAAAATCCCCCAATGGTGACCAAATCTATATCAACCAAAGATCATGATTGGTCACCACCCAACAAATTTTATAAATACTCAAATCAGTTTCTTCAAGACTGACATTGACGGGAAATTTCAAACTATAATAATATATTCTTATTAAAAATCAAATCTCATACTATACCTTATTTATTATATATTTGTCGCAATTAATTATACTTCTTTTAAGTACATGTGACAAAATCAATGTATGGATTAAATCGAATACTTATTATTAATTATAACATGAGTTTACAGATTCCTATGCCAAAAAAAAAAAAAATTATGGTTTTTCTCTATTCTCAACTTTTTATAGAATCAAAAAACCCTTTTTCCCCAAACAAGTTTGGATTATTTTTTTTCTTCTTTTCTTCAAAGTTACAAACAAGTTTGGGGTTCCTCTATACAAAATTAAGAATCAAGGGTTTTGCCTTTTATTTGGTAGACAATGAGAGAGATGGTTGAAGGGTATTTTGGTAATATGGTCTCGTGTTCCCTCGTTTCTTCATATTTTGACTAAACTTACTCTCATATACGTATGTTTTGTCAAATCACTGTACACTAGTTCAATTTTACTTGTCACGAAAAACATTTAAAGTAATAGTACCGTTTGTGAATTTCATTAACCTTATGTTTTTGTTTTTCAACTTTAATGTAATATTGAGTTAAAGTTACGATATTTTGAACTAAAGTTCAAGAATTAATTAATTATCACCGTGGTTATTAAACTATTATTTAAAATTATTTAATTTTGTCAATTTTAATATATTTTTAAAATGCCAATTTACATTTGTTACACTCCATTATTTTGATTCTTATTTGATTTTTTAAAAATGCAAATTTAAAAAAAAAAAATTAACACAAAGCAAAATAAACACTTTCAATAAATAATTAAATGAATTTGAGATACAATAGTTTTAGAATATGCAAATTTTTTTAGAGGTTAAAATATAATAGAAGGTAGATTGATTTTGTCCCATAAATTTTATTTTACCAATAAAATATATAGAATGCGAGAATCAAATATTTTTCATCGAAGTTGATAATATAAATTTATTTTTGAATAAGTTACTCAACCTTTAATAGAGTTAATTATCACTTTAGTTCACACTCAATAAAATATACTATTTAAATACTCTCTTGTATGAGATAAGTTGGTGTTTTAGTGAAAGATTCACAAACTTGATTCTCAAAAGATTCATCGTATATTTATATATATATATGTTAAAATTTGTTTGTGTATATGTTTATTATGTAAGTGGGTGAATGAGAGGAATACAAACAAAAATAATAAAAGAATTGAAATGAGAAAAGGAAAAAAGAAAATAAGAATCTAAACCGTACAAGTAAATTAGATATGGGAAAAGTGAAATTAGGGTGATTAAAATTCTAAAAAAAGCAAATCTCGAGGAAATTAAATCCTAAAAATAGTAAAGGATGCAAAGACCAAAGATGGAAAACATCGCCTTGTCGGAAGGGAAGCATGAAGCGCACTAGTTAAGGACCGTAGGATGGGAGGGAATGAAGGGCTCCGAGACGTCCTACGTGGAAGAGAGGGATGGAGCGTCTCGGTTGCCGACAAGGAGTACATGGATCCACGTGGGATCACGAGGACCGTGGGGACCACATGGAAGCGCACGTGTCAACCACCGACGTCCCATCCAGTTGACCGTAGATTGCGGGATCTTTGTACGGACTCTTTTTTTCACCTTTTCCTTTTCTTCCCTTTTTATTATCTTTCTTTTCCCTCTCTTCTGTGTCCCCCCACCTCTTGCTCTTCCCCTCCATTTTCTTTCTTCTCTTTTATTTTATATCATTTTCTCTTCAACCTCACTTGAATTCAGTTCTTCTTTCCAAAATATTTCAAATTTGGTGTCTTACAGATGCTCCTCCTGCTTCTCAAAACGGGAGCACCATACATCTGTAATTCTTTCATAATTGGAAGTTGTGTTTCTGTTCTTCTTCAACTTTTAAAAATATCTAATAAATCTTCGTAAGATCTTATGTCTAATAGAATCTACAAATTTTGAAAATTTTAATACTGTCTATTAGTTAAAGAGATTCTTTAAAGTTAAAAAAAAAAAGTATGTCTAGATAATAAATTTGTGATAAGCTTATAAACACAAAATTTATCAAATATTTAATTGGAGCAATCTAATAAGATATAAAGTATACATATGCTAGTATTTTGCTATATATTCTCTTTATACAATACTGTTCATGAATTGATTATTATGCATTTTCCTAACGAAAAAATTGAGTAGATAATTGAATTATTAACGATTATAATCATAATTTGAAAAGTATGATCTCAATTTACGTTGTTTATTGTCAAATTATAAAATAAAAAATTTAAATATCATTAATTGATGTTTATTGTCAAATTATAAAATAAAAAATTTAAATATCATTTTGATCGATCAACAACCATATTAATAAAAATGTTATAGAAGTTGGTCAATGTAGACAACAAAAATGATTAAATTAACACCAGAATAGTATTATATGTCAAAAAAAGAAAATTGAAAAAGTATGAACTTTTTTATAATATGGTATAACAAAATCACAACATATCAGAAAAAGAACCCTTTTTCAGGTAGGGGACTTTACATAAATAATATAATACATATAAAATAAAATTATTGAATATGAAAAATTGGAGTTCCAAATTCCCACACGTAGTCATTTCATATCATTGCCTAAAAAGAACCAAACCTAAAGCTAAACCTAGAGTGGAGAATTATTTGGGTAAAAGAAAACCCTACTAAAATTAAAACCTTGTGTTTTTAACCATTGTAGCTCGGCTTAAGATTCTAACTCATCTCTCGACTTTCAAATAATAATTTGCGTCTTATCCATTAAGTTTATGTTTGAACTCACAAAAATAAAAAATTTATCAACTAAGATAGATTGGTGTAATTATAACACTGATGCATGTAATTAATTCGATATAAAATTTATTATTACAACGATATGTTTATATAATTAACTGTATAACTTTGAATGATTTAGACCTAATTAACCATTTTGGTTTTTTATTTTGAAAATAAAACATATTTTCTCTCCATACCTTACTTTAGTTTTTATATTTATTAAGCAAAATAGTTAATTATTAGCTAGATTTCAAAAATAAAAAAATATTTATATATTTTTTAATAATCAAAATTTGACTTGATTTTTTAAAACATTTGTTAAATTTAGGGGGAGAATTTGTTAAAAGTCGATTTTTAAACTAAACTGCTATTGAACCGACTAATATCGATTTACTAAATGTTCAAACCGATTCCCACTATAAAGAAGTACAAAGAGATAATTGTTTGATAAATCAATTAGTTTAAGCCCTTTTAATTTTCTTTGACGAAATCATCTTTCGATTCGTTAAGTTTTGGTTGTTCGAGTTGATTTTTCAATCCATGATTGTTCATACCAAGTAAAAATAGATAGCAGGGTGATTTGCATAAACATTTGGAAAAAGTAAGGAAATTATGCTCTAAAAAAAGTAAGTTAGGAAAGAGTAAAAAATATGTAATAATTTGGACTTTTAAATATGATTCTGAAGATGGAAAATGCAAAGACTTTTGAACTTTAAAGTGTCATATCAGTCAAAAGGGGAAAGAGAAAACACATCTGATATGCTTCATTTATTACTTCCTATCATATATAACTTTTATACTCCAAATTGGGGCTAACAAAAAATCATTCTAAAAACCAATCTTTTCTTTTGTTGTTGTTTTTTCTTTAATTTATAAAAAGTAAGGTTAATGACTTTTCTCATACCAACCCCTTTTTGTACTATTTTTAACTTGGACTAGTTTAATGCCACGATAAATAAAAATTAGAAACTCAATCGATAATTAGGGTTTTATTTCATTGACATACAGATTGTTAATATAAAAAATACCCTACTTTTATATTGGATTTTTTTTAGTTCTTCTACTCGAATGAAATATATTAGACTCGTTATAGTTCAATTGGTTTAAACTTGTCTCTAGATAAAAAGTTAATATCCGAATCGTATTCGATACTAATTGTATTATCAAAAAAGAAGTTTTTTCTTTTGAGTCATATTGTTTGGTAACCGTTTTGTTTAGTTTTTAAAAGCTAAATCTATCCTCTAATAATTTTTGCACGGCTAAATTTAAAATTCTGAAAGCAAGTTTTAAAAAGAAATTTGTTATGGGAAGCAAAACCTTAAATAGGTCGGTGAAAATTTGTAAATAATTTTAATATTTTGGTTTTTTTTTTATTTTCATTAAAAGAAAAGTTGTTTTTTCGTTTTTTTTTTTTTTTTTTTTTTAAGTTTTTAAACTGTTGCTTTGTTTTTTTAATTAATGATAATAAGTAAATAAAAATTAAAAAATTTAGAGACAGGTGAATTTTTTTAAGCCTAACTTTATAGAACAAAAATCATATATATATATATTTCCAACAACACGCCCTAATCTTTTGCATTTGAAAAATAAAGCTTATTGACCTGATATACTACCATAAGTTTTTCTCTCTGCTACCTTATTTATAACACAATGTTTCAACCTCTAAAACTACCACTTAAAATTAATAAAAGAAATAATTGCAAAGTATATTTGTAGATTTTACTTTTAAAATTTGATTAAGACATCAAACATTTTGCTAATTAATTATGAAACCATTTGAAGAATTTGAGAGAAACAAAAGTATAAATTTCAAAAACCAAAAACACAAAATTAAAGGTTATTAATTAAACATAAACAACCCTATTCTATTCATCCCTCGACCTCCTATTTTGCTCATTGTATACTTTGACACATTATTCTTCACTTCTTTCCTAAGATGAGTTTCATAATTGTCTAATTGGACATTGTTAGTTTAGGAAACTTAAATTAAACAAAAAATTACGTACTGAGAGAAAAAAATTGGTAATTAATTATCTTACAAAAACTAAACATTTTTAATCGAAAGAAACCAATTGTAAATACAAAATGTCAGCATCACTCAATTACCCTAAACCACAATGTTAAGAGAAACAATTTTCTTTCAATTACAAACACAAAAATAACATGACTTCTACTTTTCAATTATGCAAATTCAAGAGTTGAATTGATATTCTATAAACAAATGCACCCAAATTTTGTACAATATTCAATTTGTCATTTATAATAATGGCCAAATAAGAAGGAAACTGTTGAGTATTTTCACTAACCAATAAATAAATAGTGGCATATCAATTCAAAATTTGAATTTTCAAATTTGAATGCCTTTTTCTAACAGTAAACTTTTAATCACATATATTATGATACATGCACTAACATATCCAATAGGACCCAACAAAAAAGAAAGTCATCCCATTCAAATCTTTATTGAATTCAACTTAATTAATTAGTTCGACTTTTGGTTGGGTCTCTTTGTGATTTATATTTTCTTTTACGATCAACAACTCATTTTCGAACTAAATGTTAGATGTTCGTATCCACTCGTGAACTCAAAAAAACAATAGATATATAGAAACCTGTCATTGAGTAAACGTCTCGTATACCACTAATCTTCTTGCTCGTGAATAATTTGTTTAAAAAAGATGTTTCAAATTAAAGTCAAGTTCTTGAACTAAAAAAGGTATTTTTCTTTCTAAAAATTCAAATTGCCTTGAAAATAACTAAAAAGAAAAGTAAAAACCATGGTAAAGAATTAATTGCCAATAAACAAGTTCCATAAATTAATTGCAAAACCTAAAAATTAAAAACCAAATTCTCAATTAAGCAACTTTGATTTCTAGTGTTAGAAGTGGAATGAGTGATTGTAAACTTATGATCACCAATTTTGCTTTTTAAATTTCTTATTTTGTTATTTATTTTCTACAATTTTTAAAATTAAAAAATGTATTTTTTAATAAATTTAATTAATTTTTTCTTTTAAAATTTGAACGGTAATTCAATTATCTTACTTAAAGAAGGCATGGTAAAGATAAAAAATTTAAAAAAATCTAAAAACCTTATAGTTACAAAGTAACCAAAATTATTATATGAAACTGAGCAAACATGCCATTGTATAATTTTAATAAAGATAATTGCATCATATCATATGAAAAAAAAATATTTAGAAAAAGTAGCTGATGATACTATTTTTTGCATATTGAAAATATGACAAATAAGGAGTGATATTAGAAGACTATTAGATAGTTATTAGCTTTTAAATTTACTAATTTTGGAATTTAAAAAATGGGTAACATCAATCCTATTACCAAAAATTGTTTGGCTACTTTTACATTTGACCCTTCTAACAATCTAATTATAATCATAAAATTGCATACTTGAGAAGAATCAGTGAACAAAAAGGACATAATTAATTTCAAACTAGAATTCAGGATTCAATTTCAACACAATATAATTCATTTAAGTGTAGTTCTAGTTCATTTTTTATTAAAACTTTTCATAATATAATTTCACCTTAAAAAAGGTTATTTAAGTGAAAACTACATAAAAAAAATTATAAACCCTATTTTCTTAGAAATTTATTTTTGTGTTTGAAATTTTTAGTAAATATTCAAATGTATAGTTAGGAAATAATATATAACAAAAGTAGTAGATATATTAAGAAAATTAACACAATTGTAAAAGAAAAATTTTAAAAACCAAATAATTACGAAATAAAGTCTAATTTAGTGAAAGAGTAAAACGATAATCAAAATTACTCATAAAAAGTGATTAAAAATGACAGATTAGAACAAAGGCATACATAATTTGAACTTTAGTTCACCCACTCCAACCCAACGAAGATGATTGATACTAAGTAACAAATGGATGCGTATGTTAATTAAACTATACTCGTTAATTACCTGAATAATTAGAGTAATTAGTTTTATTCTTCTAATTAATATTACGTTAAAAGATATAGCTCACATATAGGGGAAGTGTTTCTCAATTATTTCCAGACATGGAGGCTGTGGCTGTCTCTCTTTTTTCTTTCTTTTATAAATCTCCCCTATTTTGTAGACACAATTTGAAGGTTTTCCATTTCAATTCAAACCCTAATATATATATTTATAATAAGAAAATAAAAGGAAAAGGAAAAGGGAAAAAACAAAAAAAGGATATATATTAAATTTAGGGTTTTGTCTTTTTGCTTAATTGTATAGATCTTTAGAAAGATTGTGTTTTAAGACCAAAAACAACAACCCTAATAAATAGTTTTTGACTGTTTCTGTTTTCTTTATTATCATCTGATCATGGAAGAGAGAGACAGAGTGACCAAAAAAAGAAAAGAAAAGAAAAGAAAAGAAAAGAAAGAAGCCCTAGATATTGTACTACAGAATAAACCCAGAAATTTAAAGAAATTTGATAAGGAAAAGAAAAAAAGTGATCATCTTATTACATTAATTTGATTCATATTTTCCATTCATCACATTTCTTGATTCTTAAAACCCTGCTTTTTGTTTAATTTCAATCCATATATCTATACAAAGCATTTAAATATCATATCATATTCTCAAAATTCAAACCACTTAATTGAGATATAGAATTCTTTTTTTGAAAGAAAAAAAACCACCAAAATTAAACCACACACCAAGTCCACCAAACCATCAATTCAATTTTCAAACTTTACCTCAAGATCAAGAAACTATGATATTTTCATCATAATTATAAACATTTTAAATCTTCAAAATCACCTCAGGACCAAAAGAAGGTCTAATGAGTAATGTTATTGAAACTAACATCATATCCTTCTCAACAATTCTATTCAAGTGGAAGGTTCAATATCTTTAAAATCACTTCAACATATATCAAGAAAGAAAAAAACCATTATCTTTAATAAATAATATCTTAGAAAAAATTAACATCTTCCGATACTTCTAATCATAATTATAAATATTTATCAAAAGAACATAACTCAAGATTCGTCACAAGAGAAAAAAAAAACCTTCAATTCCAGTTGAAGGTTCAAATCTCCATCTCCACATTTGCAATAAATCTTCAAAATTAAAAATAGAGAGATTGCATCAAATCTTTTCTCTTACACAAAATATTTATATATAAATATATATATATATATATAGATATAGATATATAGAAGAAATTCAAGTAGTAGAATCTTGATGATGATCGTGAGTAGTAGTTGAAGAAGTATTAATTTTTTGCTTAGGCCTTTTTCTCTTCTTCTCATAACTAACACCTCTTGCTTTCGCTTGAAAATCACGAACTTCCCTTAAGTACAACCGAACCGCTCTTGCTCCGAAAGGATTTCCCTCCGCCCGACCACCGTTCTCTTCGTAAGCTGCCCGAAGCCGGCCGATGAGAGCGTCTAAGCTGCCCCACGCTTGTCTCAACGGGCACGGACAGGGGGCAGGGGGGTTGGGCAGGCCAAAGAACGGACAGGTTTGGTTGTGTACTTTTGTCTTACCGAACTGATCTAAGTACCGGAGGAATTCCAGCACGTGAGCGCCGCTGCACATCTGAAGAGCCAACGGTGGCCGGTGGTTCCGGAGGTATTGACAAAAAGTGTTCCAATCTCTCCTTTTTTGATTCTCGTACCGGCTTGGTGTGGTGGCAGAGGCAGCAGTGGTGGTGGTGGCGGTGGGTGGTGTTGTAGTGGTAGTGGTGGTGGTGGGAGTACTATTATTGGATGATGATTCTGAAAACAAATCCATTGTTTAATTAATCGGAAAGATGAAAAATGGGGAGGAAAATGTTCGTAAAAGATTGAAACTTTTGGTTATGGCCGATGTGAGAAAGATTTCATCTTTTAGGGTTTTGAAGAGAAACCCACTTATTATTTTAGGGTTTTTTGTTCCAAAAGAGAAGAAAAACTAAGAAATGGGTTTTAATCTGCATGGCAAAAAAGAGATGATCAAGAAGATCAACAACAACAATTTAAATGAGAGGAGACCATAAAGAGAAATTGACATCAATGATAATGATCATATATAAACATTGAAAAAGTTACATAATATATATATATATATATATATAAAAGAACAGAAATAGCTCAAAATTTGCTATAAACAGCCCAAAATAGCTCAAAGGTAACCCCAAAATCCAAAAACATGAATCAAAAGTGAGTTCCTTATAGAGTTGTTGTTTTTGTTATAGTGTTTCTCAGCAGAAGATAATAGAAGGGGAAAATGGAGGAAATTATTAGGAATAAGAGAGAGAGAGAGAGAGAGGGAGAGGGGAAATTTGTGATGAGGAGAGAGAAGAGAAAAGAGAAAGAGAACTGGGAGTTAGACTGAGTATGAAGAGAGAGAGAGGAGACATTAAAAGTTGAAAGGAGGAGTAAAGGGTTAAAGAGTGGGAACAGTAGTAAATAGGCAAAAAAAAAAAGAGAGAGAGAAAAGATGAAGCAGTGAAAAGAGTTGATGGTGACCATTGGTAAAAGGACACTTGTGGCTGTCACCCACTCACAATATGGCGCGTATACTAACAAAAACTACTTGAATGAGAGATCTAGGGGTTGGTTTTCTTTATTTGTTTTTGCTTAAACCAAGTACAATGGGGTTTATACTTTTCTAGGTTCTTAACAGGACACTTGGGGGAAGAGGAGTTTGATAATGATATATTATAATCACTTTAAACCTACCTTATACACTTCAAACAAAATATAATATATAATCCACTAGTTTACTACTAAATTTTCTGACAACCACGTGTCTCAACCATATAGATTTGTAATTTAACAATGAAATTTGTTTTCAAAATGTTTAAGTTATAAAAAATAATTAATTAATTCACTCGTTTTTTTCATTGATGAAAATATAAGATATATTTGTAAGAGGTTTAGTCTACTCTCCTGTTTTCTTTTTTAGGTGAAAGAAAATCAATATAATATAGAGTTTCGAGTTAGAAGCCTATACCTCTGTATTGTGATGTTTGACATTAGGTTAAGCGTGAGTTTTTGTCAAGTGGGCTCGATCGATATTCCACTCGTGTTCCTTCGACTTTGTGCCTAGTGTTTGAGCTTGGTCTCTTAGGTCAAACATTTTTGTAATATGAAGTTTAATAGATGTTTGAAAGGGGTCATGGAACTATATATACGGTGACGAGATTATAGCTTTATGTTTTTCTAAGAAAAAAAGAGACATAAATTGATATAAACATCATTTTTATATATTAATTATAAATCTATAATAAACCATTACATTGTAGTAATATATGTAATAATTAATTTGAAAAACACAAACAATTTATGTTCATTAACATTGTCTTAAAACTTAGTCCCAAAAACTCTCAATCATTCTTATTTTATTTTTTTAATTTTTGGTGAAAATGAAAAAGAAAAATTGATTGATATGGAAAAAAAAAAACAGTGAATTGGAAACCTTTTTTTTTTTTTTTTTTTTGCAAAATGAATTAATTACTTACAAGAATACATAATGGGAAATATATACCAATTATATTATGATAGTGGGAATAATAATCAATCAAGATATTTGAAAATTCTTTGTCAACCACTTAATTTCCTCCCAACCAAAAACTTATATTACATCAACACAAATAGTTTTCCCACCTTTTTTTGTATATTGGGAAAAAAAATTCTGACAAATTAAACATTCTTTTCTCATTAAAACAAAATAAAGAAAAATCCATAGAATATATAAACAATGCTTAATTTATTGAAACTTTTATTAATGAAAGTATGATGATTTGAATTTTCCTTTTTCTAAAAAGAAAATATCAGTTGTAATTGAGCTATAGTTATTGTCCAAACTATTTTGAAAATAATGAACTTTTACAAAATGTTTTGAATAGGTTTAAAATAATAATTATTATTATAGAGCTAAAAAATTAAAAGCTAATTCAACATTATATTATACAAAAAAAAAATAGTAATACCATCCCTTGTCATAAACTCACTCCAATTTTTTTAATAAAAATGTATATGATTTAATGTATTATAAACTGTATAGTAATACAAACGAATAATTATACAAACTTTATAACATAAAACAAGTTAAAAAATAAACTCAATATATATAACTTATAATTGAGCTACTATTTATTTAGGTTTATAAATATAGTATCAAACATATACTAACAAAACATTGGTTTAAATTAGAATAATCCAAATTCTAAAATTAATACCATGCATATAATTAATTTAAAAAAACAAATAAAAATGTATGTTTATTGACTCAACTTCTTTAAAATTATATACTTTTAAATAATCAACCAAAATTATGGTAATAAATTAGTATTACCCTAACCAATACACTAGCATAGTATGTTCATCAATACTCAATATAATCCTCTTCTCTAAAACTTAGATATTTGATCTTGATCTATTCATGTCATTATTGTACTGAAACATATATATACTTATATAAAGTAGTGAAAAAAGAAGAAAAAAGATATGAAAGGACTAAGGGTATTAGCTATATATATATATATATATAGGTAGAATAGAATAGGAGATAGCTAAATATATCAATTAATAATAATATGGCTGCATTTGAAGAACCCTATAGCAAATTCTCAGTCAACAGTGTTATCTTCATTGATTACAAACTACAAGGTGTGACATTCCCAAAAAGAAAAAGGAAAAGAATTCAAAAGTAATTTATTTATTTTCCATTTTTGAACAATGAAAAGAGGGAAAATCCCATTGGGTAGCAGCAGTGTTTTAAGAAACAGAAGGCTATTGAATTTGTAGACCTGGAAATGTTAACCCTAAACTGTAGGGCTGCCCTTAGCAACAACATATATGGGGGATACCCTAAAAAAAGGGAACACAGCTTCATTTTTAGTGCCCTATTTAGATAGGTATCTTCATTTTTCATTTCTTCTTTTCATTTTTTTTCCATTAAAGAAAGTGTTTAAGGTTGGTTGGTTTGGTTTGTATTGTACAAATTAGGACACATGAAGAAGAAGAAGAAGAAGGCTACCATATTTGTAATATATTATTTAATTGTATATCTCTCTTACCATTTCAAGTAAATATAATGTATTTTATTATTGCAAATAATAAATACTATGATAAATTAAGTTTTTTAGTCCATCCACATTTTCATATGCTAAGGGTTGATAATCAAGTTATCACTTTGGAATAAGTTAGAAAATAGTGATTTAGTGGATTCCTTTAATAATAAATATTATTAAAATTGTTGGTGTTGGTGTTATTATTATCCTTATACCATTAGCCAAAAGGTTTATATTCCTTTATCCACTTAAGTGCAACTAAAACAAATGTAGTTCTTGATTCCACATGCTCCATTCAAATATTAATTTGCTACAACATTTTTTGGCCTCTCTTGGTCTAGATGGCTTAAAAGTTAAAACTAAGCTCACCAAGGAAATTAAAATTTGAGGCCAAGGGTGGAAATTATCAAATCGACCACAATTATCTTTTTTTTAGTATTATTGAATATCATTGATAGGAGGAGAACAAAACAAGCACCGATGAGAGTTACTCTTACAAGTTCATAACCATCTCAGATATGATTGATTATCATAAAGCTTCACATCAAATTGCTATGTATTACTGTTTTATATACAAACTATTGGAGAGATTACGTCGAAAGAGAATAAGAAAAGGCTCGACGATAACACGACATCCATTTACACGCCATTTTCATTTGTAATTGCTCCTGCCATTGCTTGCTGTAACATAGAATGAGAGGAATCAAATCTTATATTAGTTCCTCTAATTTCGTATTTATTTCAAATCACATGTCACATTTTGAAACGTTTTATTTTAACCTTTATGTTTCATATGAAACATTCACCAGTCAAATAAATGAACAAAATATGTGTTTGTGTCAAGTTTCAATTGAATCGAAATATTCGAAGGATTTAAGGATCAACAAGTTCAAAGATAGAAAAATATAATTTAAATAAGCAAACAACATTTGTTAGTGTTTTAGTTTTGATCACCTGGAAACAGGATAAGGTGTATTGTGTATCAGTTGCTGAAATTTGGTGGTGAAGAACAATTCTAATCCTGAAAAGACAAAGATATTAGCACATAGATTTTGGACTAAGTGGTAAGGCAAGTTTCTATTATGTGAATTTTGTGCATCTCAAGTATTTTCTTGATTGGATTATTTATTTGCGAGTGTCCATCACAAGCTTCTAACGCAAGTTTATACAGATAAAGATTTTCTCAAGTGCAAGAACAACGAAACATAAAAGTTACGGGACATCGAAAGACTAAGAACGAACCTTGATGAACTTTCTGGCAATACAAGTATGCCATGTTCTTCCAAGATTTTGCTTAGTTTGTCCCCTGTTATTATTGAGCCTTCTTTTATATCCACAAATATCTGGGGTAATATAGCATGATGGAAAGAAATCATAGAAACTAATGTCAATATAGATTGAAAAGTAGACTGCAAGAAACGGAATTTTGATGCATGAACTAGAAAATTAAATACTCTGTCTAATTTTCACTGCTGTTCTAAGAGCCTTTTTTAAAGGGCAAAAAAAAAACAGATTCGCTTAATAAAAAGAAAACTTTAAGTTTATGATATTTCCACTGATCTTAAAAATATTTTTCTGAAAGACAGAAGATTGTTAGTAAAGAAACCTAACTTTCAAAAACAGGAAATAAAAAACGAAACTGCAAACGAGTTGGCAATTCAAAGATCCTATGGATATATCCAAGAGGTTGAAATCTCAAACAAAGATGAGAAGCGTCCATCATTTTACCTTAAAAGCAAAATAATATTCTAAAGCAGTGAACATACAATTAACAGATGCTTACTATGTTTGTTTCAATCAAATGGCTTTCAACTTGCAATCCTTTGATTTTATTTAATCCATCTGCAAAGATCAAAAGTCACAACTTCCCACCAAATAGGAAACAGAGAAAATGCAATATCCATAAGCTTGCACTTGCAGTGAAGAAGCCAGAACAGAGAAATTAGAGTGAGGAGGAAGAAACATAATTGCCGGAAAGGAGGTTTTACCAGCCAAAATCTTGGCGTTCTCATGATCTCCCTCAAGTTTCACAATATTCTCTTGTATTGCAACCAATGCTGCAGCACAAAGAATACCAACCTGCCTCATCCCACCTCCCAACGTTTTCCTCAGCCGTCTCGCCTGGAAAAAAAGCACAGACAGCTTTAATAAATCAAGTTTGAAATCCTTCGCATCAAGTTTAAGGGCAAAATGTGAATATAGACATACCTTGTTAATGAAGGCTCTTGAACCAACGATGACAGAGCCAACAGGAGCACCCAAACCCTTAGATAGACAAACCTAGTTAAGAAATTCAGTGAAGCAAAGATTCAATTAAGTATGCATTAGCAATGCTTCTACACTTCAGTTGAAGAATTAAATTAAATGTACGTATTCTTTTCAGATCAAGCTTAAGGATTTAATAGGTGATTTAATAGATATCTTCCTTGAAGTTGCCAGTATTATATGTTCTCAATGAATGAAGAAAAGAAGGAAATGAAGTTTTTAAGAACGAAAATGACTAAGAATAACAAAGCGGGTGGGCGATTATACAGATACAGAATCAGCTGCTTGCACGAGCCTGTCAACAGGAACACCAAGTGCCTGGATACACAAAAGCAATCGATTAATGGTTATTGTCAAAGAAGTTCCAGGGAAAAAAAACTACATGATTCCACTCCTTGAACATGTGAAGTTTGAGGGCTAGAGATCTCTCAAACGATATGTATGCAGCGGGATTGCCCATTTTAGAATATCAGTGAATAGCACCATGCTTTGTTTAACTTTAAGCATGCACAATGTTGTTAGAACAATGTAAAAATGACAAGTGAAGGAACAAAATATGTAAATACAAATTTTACGTTGTAAATCATTGCAAGGACAAGAAGAAAAAAAGGATACATGTAAAGGGAAAGAATCGATTATAATAAAACAAATTTAGTACAAAGTTTTCCATGATAGCAGCTAACAAAAACCTCTGCCTTTCTCACTTTAATATCTAATACCTTGGGCTTTCTGAATCAAGCCATGGTACGACATTTAAAACATACAATTCTAAACAAATGCAGAGCAATGTATCCATCGTCGTTACCAAGATCATCATCCAAGGGACAAAAAACATTCACAACCCTACACATTAAATTTTTTAGATATTTGTATTCGAGCAAACTTGGCCGCACCTCAACTACACTAACAGGACAACCATTTGACCCACCATATTTGATTCCCAAGAAAATTTATAGTAAATCCTAAGCAGGTGATCACTATAGCCTGAACTCATTTCCTGCCAAGTATTACAACCCGATATAAATAGGCAAACCAAAAGGAAAATCACTACTATTTAACGGTAGATATAGAACCGGAGGTGCATTCTCTTTTGACCAGAGTATCTTTCTTAATCAATCAGGACTCAGGAGCAACTTGAATTTAACATTCAAGTTTGAGCATAATTGAAAAAAACATGCAGATTAAGATTGCCAGGTACCAGAATGCATCAATTCTTGAAATTATTACTGTTAAGGTATTTTGTCAATTTACATACAACTGAGGCATTGAAAATACGAGCACCATCAATGTGAAGCTTTAAACCATGCTTCTTAGCTAAGTCTCCAACCCTGTCTGTATATTCCACAGAGAGGCATCTACCTCCACAGCTGCAGTGTAGAAAAATACTCTAAGAATGAAGTCATGATGATAAATTAGAAAGTTCTACTCATAAGAATCACTATTGAATTTGGTGTGATCCATGGGACGATGGAAAGTGCTATTGGCCAAGTAGAAGTACTTTCCATGGTATTTGGTCAAATAGTCAAGTTTGAAATTAATAGGTTAAATTATTAAAAGAAAATACCTTATTCTTTGAAAAATTTGCAAACTACAAAAGTTTAAAAAACTATACTTGAAGTAGAAATTCCATAAAAAGTCAAATAGAAATTGGGAATTCAAATAGTATGACGGGTGACTCGAATAAATTCCCTTCTAACTCATCATCACACCGTTCTATGTTTCAATTCCCGTTTGACTTTCCATAGGAATTTTACTTTATCGGTAATTTTATAAACGATTATGAAATGTGACAACTTTTAATAGAATACGGGTTTTTTTAAAAACAACAGCCTACCCTCAGGGCTACGATTTATAATATAGCAAGAATTCTAAGCATTACTTAAAACTTAAAAGCAATTTAAAGTGAGTAAAAAACATTTCAAAATGTTTCCACTAAAAAGCACTACTCCCAAAGCCATCCCAACACTCATCAAAACTAACAAAAATACATTAGCGGTATAATGAAATATAACAAACGAGCAAGAAAACGAATCCTTACTTGGCATGTGAGTTTTCCAAGCAGATAAGCCTGGTAGTTGGAAACACAAGCTCTCCTCTTGGGTCTCTAATGGCAGCTTCAATCAAATCCAAGTCCATGGTTCCATCTCCATTATTCCTGACAGTCCTAGGATGAACCCCTCCAATAGTTGCAATACCTCCATTTTCATAAATATGAATATGAGAATTATCCCCAAGAATAACCTCAGACCCCCTAATCTCACAATGGACAAGAACACTAATGAGGTTGCCCATAGTCCCAGAAGGCACAAAAAGAGCCGCCTCCTTCCCCATAATCTTTGCCATTTCTGTTTCCAATCGAAGGGCAGTTGGGTCATATTTCAATACATCATCATCAACCTCTGCGCTCGCCATTGCAGCCCTCATCGCCTCGGTTGGTTTGGTGACAGTGTCTGAACGAAGATCGACAGTTCTCTTCACCATTTTAGAAAGAGAGAGCTGATGAAACAAACAAGAAAGGGTAAAAAAAATCAGTTCAGACAAAAAGGGGTTTCTACTCTAGCTTTGATTCTTTCACAAATTAAAAGAAAACCCATCTGGTATGATGATTTGAAGCGATTGAAAAGCAATTTAAAAAACCACCCAAAAGAAATCGATACGACGATACCTGTGTTTTGGAACTGTTTCTCTTCTCTATGACTTGAAAGAATAACTGAGCGGGTGATTTATACAAGGGGAAGCAGGTGAGTGAGCAGTTCAACTGCCCCTCTCGTTTGAGTTTCTACGTAAAAGTTACGAACAATTGGATTCTAAAGGATCAAAACTCCAAGAAGGAAGCTGGTGAGATAATTACAGAGAAAAAGTTTGAACCAAGGTATGAAAACGGCCACGTCATTTGATGTGATTGCCACGTACTCGCCACATCATTTGAAGCAACAATAATGGATGAACAGTCGTAAATCAAAATAGACTACTATATCACTTTATCTATTATATTGTTTTATGTACAATAGATCATTTAAAAGATTATAATAAAACAATATTAGGTGCCACAGAAAAAGAATAAGTGTTCTTGTAGAAAAGCTTCTCATATTATTCTTTCATGATAGTAACATATTTAAATAATGTGGGGTTTAATTCCCAAAGATTGCCATGTTTGGCCCACCTTTTGTCCTTATAGGGACGGTGTCTTCCACCAAATATTTATACAAAACAAATTGATTTTAAGCTGTATAGATAGAAAATAAAAAGATTTTAACCTTCTGTTCGAAAGTGTTATTAAAATTTTAAATTAACCAATCATTTCAATTTAAATGATTAACTCTTCTTTTAAATTTTGGTTAGTGATTATTTATAATACTTTCAATTTAATTTATATATTTTCGTTAAACTTTACTAGTATAGAAGGATGGTCGATTGTTTTCTAAAAATATGTATGTTCAGGTGATTAACAATAAGCATTATTGTAATCGAGACTAATGCAAGAAAAATGTGTGAATAAATATCATATATCATATAGTTTTAATCAAAATATGGGAAGAGAGAAAATTGATTGTTTTGTAAAAGAAAAAGTGAAAATAAAAATAGCGTTCACGATGGGACTCGAACCCACAATCTCCCGCTCCGGAGGCGAGCGCCTTATCCATTAGGCCACGCGAACATCTTTTAATAGTTCCTCAACAATTAAAAAGTTATAAAGTTTTAGAATAACAAATCGGAACTTTGAAAAACCCTTAAGGAGAATTTACATAAAATTCATACGTTGAAACGGAATGCATTTTCTTTAAAATTCTAAAAACTCACTTATCATTGTCTTAGTTTAAAGTTAATTTTCATACCAATAGTATATATATGAAAATTCAATTGAAACATTTTACTTTATAATTTCTAATATAAATATGTCTCAATTTATAATTTAACTTTTTTTTCCTACTTAATCAAACTGATAATTGAGTTTAAAGTAATGTTAAAACTAAAAATATCTCAATTTATAGTTCGTCAACTAACATTACGGGTGATTGTCCGTTTTGGAGTCAACCAAAAATCAAACTAAATCAATCGATTTTACCCCTAAATAAATTAAAACCAACTTACAACGAAGAACAAGACTAATCGATAGTTATATTTTGATAATGTTATTATCAATTTGGGTCTCCATTTCTTGCGTTTTATTTTTTCTTCTAAGTTTTTATTTTAACTCTCCACTTTGTTTTGATTTTGTTTTTTACCTTTTAACTTTAAATTAAAACCACATTCATTTTATTTCTAATAAATTGCAATGTGACAATTTATTATTATTTTGTTTTTTTCACAACTTTCTAAACAAAAACATTTTTTTCTAAACAAAAAATATACATAGACCATTATAAAGTAACCTAATAAAAGAATAATTTAGTTGAAGAGCGTATTTATATCGATAGTTTTCATTGGGCTTACCGGTAAATATATGGTCTAAACCAATATTTGGTTGGTTTTCTCCGAATACATCCAATTTATACTAAGAAATAGAAAGAAAAAAACTATTGCATCACTTTCTTATGAAATACAAAAAAAAAAGTGTTTGTCACAAGGTGGTTGTTTGATATGAAAGGATTCTTTTTGTTGTATTGTACTTTTGAATAACAATGGTAGATGTTATCTTAGTTTTTAATTACATATTGTTTTGAAGATTCCCTTAACAAAAAGGGTTCGCGTGGCCTAATGGATAAGGCGCTCGCCTCCGGAGCGGGAGATTGTGGGTTCGAGTCCCATCGTGAACGTTATTTTCATTAACTAAATTTTCAAGAATATTGGAACAAAGTTTTTAGGCTATTTTATTTTATTAATTAAAACAATCATTAAAATTTGATTATTTATACAATTAAGACAAAATTTTCGAAATCAATTATAAAGTTATGAAGAGTAATTATCCTAAGTTCATATTCCATATGTAGCTTGATTTGGACGAACCCTAGTTTCCATTTCAAATTTGGGAAATTTTTCCTTTTGATTCTCATCCTTTCCCGCTGTGACATACTTCACATCTTCACAAACCTCCCGCCATTCGTTTCAATTTTAGTTGGGTACCCAGTTCTCTCCATCACTCAGCGTGAAGAAATTCTAGTGCACGATTTGATTTTTTTTTTTTTTTTGCAAACTAGAGATATGATGAAAGGAAGAAATTCTGGGAATTTTTCGAATCCATGTTTGACAATGCATCAGCCATGGGCTTCTTTGCTTGTCTACGGAATCAAACGCATCGAGGGCAGGTCTTGGCCTGCACCGCTTAGAGGTTCCTTCCTCTCGAAATCCCACGTTCTTCTTGGAAATCTTTTTTTTTTCGGCGCCAGGCTCTGTTTAATTTGTTTGAATGTTGGGATAAGCAGACAAAATGATAGTAGAATTGGGTAATCGTGGGTTTGTAGTTACTTTATTGTTTGTCATTTGTTTGATTCTGGATCAGATGCATGATTGGTTGGGAATTAGCGTTTTTGTTGTCTTTGATTTTCTGTTTCTGAAAACCATGCTTATTTAAGAATATTTTATTGGGGGCTTTTCAAATAAATTTAATTTCTTCCTTTTAACATTTTTTGTCAGAACTTAGAAGCTTTAGTTATAAAACTTTCGTAGTATTTCAGATATTTGGCTATAATTTCTAGAGCTTTTATAGAGTGAAAAACTAAATGAAGACTTCATATGAGAAGGGTTTTTTCCCCCCGGAAAATAATGTTAGTTTATTACGCCATATACGTTTTTCATTTTATTTTTAATATAGGTGAATTGCAGATGATCCATGTGAGATTTTACGCTATGAAAAGGATTTGAAACTAAAATAACAAACATTGTTGAACATTGTATGTTTGTGAGTGTCCTATTTTAGTTGTCTTCTTTATTTTTTTGTAGTGGTGTATCTTTTGTTAATTAACCTTTTCTTTGTGAATATGGTCCAGTAATGATTGTTCTAAATTATGAATTTGATATCTGAAGGCCGTCTTTGGATTCATGCTGCGAGTAAGGTTCCTGAGGATTCTACAATCAAAGCAATGGAGGATTTCTATAGAGAACTTTATGCTTTGGATGGAATTACTGATCTTAAGTTTCCAGAACATTATCCTGTTTCAAGGCTTTTAGGTATTTAATTCGATGGTTTTTCATGATATATTACTTGTGTGTTGCTTACTGGTTCATGTTTTTGTTGGCTCTCTTTTCTGGCTCTATTTCAATATTCCAGCGTCTGAAATATTTAAGTTATTGCTTGGAGTTTATCATTAAAGTAACACCATAATTATTTCTTACACATTTGTTCATTCAGGGTGTGTTGAAGTCGTTGGCTGTGTTCGTGGTGAAGAACTGAAAAACTGGGATAAAGTACCTGAAGGGGTGGGTAGCATAGTTTTTCTTATGCATACCTTAGTTTATGAGATATCTTAATTCTTTTTTTCCTTTTTTTTTTTAAAGCTAACTAAAGTATACCTATTTTATTTGAACGCAGGTTAGAGTAGAAGCTCAAACTGATTTCTGCTGGCTCTGTGAACAACCACAGGTGTGCACTGATTTGAACAGAAAATCACATTTTGGATTAATAGTTTACCGAATGACATTTTTTTTCTCAGAAATTGCTGATTCCATTTGAGATGCGCGGTTTCCAGGGTGTTTATAACTTAGAAAAGAGGGTAGGGATGTTAATTTTGTTTTGATTCTCTTCTTATTGCTTATTTTGTGTGTTTCCGTATGTTATAAAGTCAGTTGTATTTCGTCAGATATTTGAAGCAGCAGTTAGAGGTCTCACCCGTGTTAAATGCCCACTGCCTGTAAAGTTTCAACTTCCAGATCCTAGAGATCCCTTCTCCTTGAAGCCAGGATCTGTATCTTCATGTTCTCCCGAGACTAAAGGATCTGGATCTGAAGTGGATAAGTCATCTAAACTCAATGCTGCGATAGCTGGTGCTCGAGCAGCCGCTACTCAGTTTACGAGAAAGTACCAGGACCCCCAGACTTCGTCTGATTTTGGAATGGGAAGTAAATCCAGAACTGAATTCTTGGGAGGAGATCAATTTCAATCTTCCAACTTCCGTCAAGACAATGTTTCACGAGGAAATTTCGAAGTTGGAATGGGAAGTAAATCCAGAACTGAATTCTTGGGAGGAGATCAATTTCAATCTTCCAACTTCCGTCAAGACAATGTTTCACGAGGAAATATCGAAGTTGGAATGGGAAGTAAATCCAGAACTGAATTCTTGGGAAGAGATCAATTTCAATCTTCCCACTTCCGTCAAGACAAGGTTTCACGAGGAAATATCCAAGAACAAACTAGTGGCTACCATGTTCGATCTCAGGGACTTTTTGCACAACGACAGCAGCAAAGTAGAGCTCCTTCCAAGGTATGCGTTTTTTTTAACAACTGTTAATACTTTAAATGAAAAGGAGCCGTGAACAAATAAACTGACCATAATTAGCTCTTCATTTTCAAAGATGTTACAAATTGATATAACTTGGGTTTAGGGGCATAATAGGATTTAAATCATAGATATTCTAATCGTACTAATGAAAAGATGATTAATTATTGTGTATCAGTAGATAATCCTTACAGTATGTTCTTAAATATATTGTCAAACGCTATAGCTTGTTACTAAATCTAGACTAGTCTTGAATAGTTCATTGCTTCTTCCACCTCCAACTTGGGTATCTTTAAAACAGTCTGATACCTTTCCATTAAACTGAAGAATGTATTACTGTTTGCAAGATTGTCCATGTGCCGTATGGCATCCTCGTTAATGTTAGAGGAAGGACGTTTCAACATTTTAAGAGTCCTATTAACAGAAATCATTCCTCGTTCTAAGACAGTTTTGGATTCTTATTTGTGATGCCATTATTAATTGCTACACGTAATTAATGAGCCGTTCGTGTCTTGTTAGATATTTGCCGCTGCTGTGAGAGATCTGAAACCGACATGAATGTTGACCAATTCAATTGCTGAGAGGATTTGTACATAGAGAAGCAGCTGTAACTGGTGTTTTGTTGGTTATGGTTTAAGTTATAAATAGAGGGTTTGGGTTGAGAGGAAAGTGAAGTATTTTGTGGAATTCCCATGGTAGGAAATTTGGTAGAGTCTAGCCCTTTTGAAAAGCTAGGAGTTACCTTGTTAATTGTATAAGCTTATCCGTTTATTGGTGCTTTTATTATCATATATGTATATATTTTTATCAAAAGAAACCCTTGTGCAGTTGAATTTTTTGAGAATACACTCTCAAAAGCTAGATTTTACTTGAGAAATATGTGATTCAATCTACATTAAATAGTCTATGGAGGGTTTGTTTAAGTTACATTTGGATTATTTAAATCAGCAAAGACTTGGTCGTTTGTTCTCATGAAATGTGTTTATTCTTGCAAAGACATGGTTGTTTGTTCTCGCAAAATATGTTTGTGCTAGATGTTCTCTTTCAATATTCTTAACTTAGGGTTGGGGTCCAATAAGTATTCAGATTAGGGGTCCTAGAAGTTGAAGATTGGGATGAGGGAGGGAGAAAAAATACAAAGAAAAACACTAAATTTTCTTTTAAAATTAATAAATCAAAAGTAGTATTTGATGGAAAAAAAAGGGTAGAAGCTCATTTTTTATTTTAGTGTTTTCGTATTATCATTCTTTAAGTAAAAGAGAAGAAATTTGTACTATAATATCTTGTTATTGTGAATAAATAATGCAATAATAATAATTATTTTTCTTTTACTGTTTTTACATTTACATATTCATTGAAGTCATAATCGCATACACAGAAAAAATAAAAATGTATTGTTTCACCTCTAACCACTTCTTTTGGATTAGATCTTGCCGGGATTGGCCCATGGCAAGTCTTAAAAGCACAAGTGCGAATGTAAGTCAAAAAGATATTGATAAAGGACATAGAGTACACGTTTCAAAGGATAAATGTCAATCAAGAAGTAAGTGAGTTGATGGAGGACTGTCATCATACAACCACAAGTGTTAGAAATGTCTTTGATACTCCTATTGCTATGCACAACAGTAGGTATGTATGTTCACAAATATCTCCATCAATCATCTAAATAAAAGTGTAAGTGGAGATTGGAGCTCGTTTCTTTGTGTGCTTAGCTAAATTGGTCGCTCCTAATAGTAACTAAAGTATTAAAATAGAGAGACTCAACGCCACATCGATGAGAGAATCTTCAAAAAAGGTTCTATAAATTTTCTTATACTCTTCCTAAACTTGGATCATGTATAATTATTTTATTTTGTTGTTCTTTCATATATAACACATGAACATAAGATACATTCCAAGAGTTAATAACTTCTACTTAAAATAGATGTATCCAATTGACACATTAATGAAATCAATTGGTGTCAACATATTAATAATAAAGGGTCGCACCCTATCTCAAGGAGTCACTTTTCATTCGTATTAATTGTATTAATTGTAGTCTACAACCTAAAATTTTAATTTTAAAAGATACTAAATATAGTTATTTAGTAAGCAAATAATTGAAAATGCTACGACTCTTGTTTTTCAAACCATAAACTCGAGAAGCTTATCTATCGATAATTAGCAATATATAATTTACAAACAAAATTAAAAGGACAAAAGAAATAAGGTAAGAATTCATTCATAGTCGTTTCTGTATAAATAAATGGAAAAAAAAAAGAAACACTTAAGGGATGAACTAAGAATAATGGTGTCAAATGCATTGTTGAGTTTGAAAATTCGGCCATGACCTAGATCAAACCGTGCAAATTGCAATGTTTTCTTTATAAATTTGTGACGCAGTTAATGAAAGTAGTAGTATCAATAGTGTGAGGAAACCATTCAATTTAGGAAATTCCCAGCATATGTAAACAATTCAGTAATGTTTTGGGCTATGATGAAGCTGAAACTCACCATCATGGCCCAAGGGAATCAATGGCAGCCGCTGTGCGGGTCAAAACTCAGACATATGCAGGCCCCGAAACCAATATTCTTGCGGCAATGGGGACGGATTCCATCAAACAATCATCAAATCGAACCCCCAACCAGCAAGCAACTGTGAAGGAGGAACCCCCATTTCTTCTCAATGGGACACAAAGAGGTCAGATCTATTTTCCCATTTTTGTTCTCAACTTATTCCGAGTTATTCCTCTTTTCGTTTCTTTCTATGGAAATTGACAACCCCATTTGTTGAATCGCTTCATCTTTGTTATAATTCCAACCCCTTTTCTGCGATTTAGGAAAAAGAAGCAAAGAAGGAAGCTTTCAGAAAGTATTTGGAGTCTAATGGCATTGTTGATGCTCTCACCAAAGGTTGTTTATCGCCATTTCTCAGCTTCTTCGCTCTCTGTTTTTCTTTTTCTTGAGAATTCTACCACTTTATCTATGCATTCGAATTTTGATACGTTTTCTATTTTGCATTTCTTTTACTGGGTTGAAGTTCTGGTTGCATTGTATGAGCAAAATGACAAGCCTTCCTCTGCTCTCGAGTAAGTTCTTTCTTTTTGTTTTGGGTTTGATCACGTTCTTATGCTTTGCTTGCTGCAGTGATTGTCGGAGATCAATAGTTGAGGTTAACCGTGGTTGTAGCTATTTAATTTTGCTGCTAGCTGGTTTTTCATTGAGGATAATGTCTTTCCTGAATCCTGTTTGTTTTATTTTCAAGCATATCAAATCTCAGTTACAAGCTGTCAAAACAAAGTTATTTCAACTGCGTTTAAATCTTATTTTGCCCCCTTAACGCTTCTTTTATTTCAATTTCATATCCATTTATCAGTTACTGATAGATAATATCACGATTCCTTATCCGAAATTTGGGTCTGATTGACACGTAATTGGATTAGTTTCGTTTTTCAAATTTCATAGAAAGTCGTGAAGAAAACTACAAAAGCAATTTTTTAAGTATTCCAAAAATGTATGTATTTATAGGTCTAATAAACTACAAGGCGTTGTTATGTTAGAGATAAATATTGTCAACAAGAGGTTTCTTATGAAAGTTATCGTTTACTTTTGCTTGTAATTTGATATGTCAAAAAATATAGTTTTCTTTTTCTTTCTTTCTTTCTTAAATAAAGAAAATTTGAAACGGATAATTTTATTCAAGATAATAAAATTATACAAAACTTTCCTAGGAGTTCATAATAGCAAATTCCCATTGGAAGTAACCGTTGATAGACTTTCTTTTTCCTTTTTATCTGACAGATTTATTCAACAAAGACTTGGGGGTCCATCTAAAGCTGAATATGAGAAGTTACAATCTGAGATGGCAGATTTGCAAGTCAAGTATGATGAGCTTCTAGCTACACACAAGGAAACCTGTAAAGAGGTAGTGTCGAATTGAAGTTATCTGACTCGATGCTATTCCTTGTTAAGAATACGTGTAATGGGTAAAATATATTCTAAACTATGAGTCTATACTTTTGGGTTAAGTGGTAACTTGATATGATAAGACACACAAAAATGTAGTGGTCTCAGGCTTAAGCATGAAGAGAAAAAATATAATAAATTAGATCTTTTGTAGGTGACCATTTAATTAGGTTGTTGGAAGATATTTCTTAACTTCTTCCAAAATATTTTTAAAATAATAAACTAAAAAATGACAAGACACAAGAGTGTACTTTCTTATATATTTATGTATTGTCTACCACATCAACTAGCATGATTAGTTGATCAAGTTGTGCAGTTAAAATGTTGAAGGACAAGCAAAGAAGCTGAAAGTAGGGAAAATGAAAAAGAAAAAGAAAAGAAAAAACAGAGAGAAGGTAAAAAAAAAAGATGGTTGAACCTACCAGCACAGGAAAATGAAAATAAATGGCTTTAATATTGTCTCTTGAGAGTCATCCTGATAGGGTTGACAAAGATAAACCACCAGTTTGTTTTACTTATGCTAGAAGGAGGAGGCAGGAATTAGGAATCTAGATGAAGCTAATTCAATAGGGGTGAGCTTGTACTTGTAGAATTCGGATGGTTCTGTTAGTTTTCTGTACATCGAGAATTATGTAGATCAATGCAGATAGACAGTTCTCGCTTGGGAAGTTCTATCACATTATCAATTCTTTAATTAAGCTATGAAATTAGCTTCGTGCAATTGGAATTTCAATTTCCAACTCTGTACAATATCGTGACCCTACTAGTTGATCTTTCTACTTATTGAAATTGAATGCATATCCTGAAATTAGCTACGTGCTTAAGTACCCAACACTTACCTGATCTGCTTAGTGCAATTTTGAACTGTTATCTTATTTTTCTATTGTGCAGTCTCTTGAAATTCATTGGTCTATATTCTGTTGCAGCTGGAAGAACTTAAATGCTCACATAACATGACTGTAACATCTACTAAGGATACCACTGATGATGAGGAGGAGAATGATAAGCTATGAAGGACGAATGGAACTGCACATAGGAGGTTGATGGATTTTCTGTATAGTAGCCAAGAAAAAAATGTGATATCTTATTCGTTAAAGGTATGTGAAGACCTTACGCTATGCATGTTTAAAGAGGAAAAAGGAAAATATTTGCTAAATAGTTGGATTGTATGAGGTGTGTATCTATCTTTTTACCTTTTATTTTTTGACTATGTTTGCGTTGAAAACTCTCACTTTAGTATGCGTGGTGATGTTTCAATGTTCATTTGAAAATGTAACTGACGATAATCTTTGTTGCTGAAACTGCCATCTTTCAAAGAAGCTGCATTAATCTTGATAGGTTATAGGAAATTGTCAAAAACAGAAAAATTGACAAAATATTTACTATGAAAAATCAAGTGTAATAAATTTTGTTTTCTAGTGGTTTTTATGTAAATAGTTTGTTTTTCTTTTCTTTCATTTTTCATAGAAACTGCCATCCCTATTTAAACCTCGTTTAGACACAGCAACGAACTTTCCCTTGATTTATCTTGGCAGTTATAGATAGGAGAGGGGTTTTTTTTCTTCGTTACTTTGGTTATTTTTCTTTTACAACTGAAAAAAACAAAACCACTATGCAAAATGAAGAATCCAAAAACACAAGGGAGGCTCTCAAAGCAGCTGGAAATAATCCATGTGTTCTCTCTATGGGAGCAAAGCTGAGGATTTGAATAAATTTTTCCACCCAAATTTGGAGGCATTTCTAGGACTTTTAAGTCTATTCTGGAGGAGGAGTTATGTTCTTTAGTAGCCCTTGGGTGCTTTATCTGTCTGGAAGGAGTGGGAGAGTGTTTTGATAGATGGCGGCTGGATCGTGGAAGGATGTGTGGAATTTAGTGTTGTTTAGTGCTTCTCTTTGGCTCTTTCATTTTTCTTTTGTAATATTTCATTACTTCTTAACCATAATAAAGAACTCGGAGGGAATGAGTTTAATCCATAGTGATACCAAGGATAATATATCATATGAGTTTTTCCGACAATCAAATGTTGTATAGCCAAGTGAATTGTCTTGTGAGAATAGTTGAGGTTCGTGGATGCTGGTTTGGATATTCATAGATTTAAAAGGAAAAAATCATTGCTCTTGGTTACCACGAGTTGGGTTCAATTATTTTTTTTATCCGCATTTCCCCTGGGGTTTGGCCTGGCACTTCTTTTAATGAGTCTTTCATGGCTTCTTGTTCTTTCACATTTTTAACCAAAGCTGATTTTTCCATAAGTTAGAAAAAATTAGGAAAACTTCCTGATGGTCACACCTACCCTAGAACTCTCATCCCATCTAAAAGATTCTTTTCTCTTACTAGGTATTCTATAGAATAGCCAGAACAATTACATTTGAACGGTAAGATCTTTTACAAGTTGGAAGTACACCAAAGGTCTTGAAAAAACTATCACATATTTAAACATTAATTCTAACATGTCTCTCCAACCAGCGATCCAAATCCTAAGGACACTTGCATTAGACACACCATTTAATCCTTCCATAGGCAGATCGACCATAAAGTTTGAACTTCTTGAGATTTTTAACCTTCCAAAGCAAGAGGAGAAAAGAGGACACGAGGGCCAATCCTAAGTTCACACAAAAGAGAAATAAAATCTACTATAGGATAGTGATCTAGATACCAAGATTTCTAGACTCGAAAAAAGGGAATCCTATGCAATTTCAAAACAAACAAAGACATCAAATGCTTTTCTTCCGAACAAGGACGCCTAAAACTAAGTTCTATGAAGTGGAATTCTTAGAGAAAGATAAGACAACTGCAAAAGTGGATATCCATAGAAGAAGAGAGATAAAAGATGAGAAAACCGAACAAAGGGAAATATTTACCCAACCAAAAATCTTTCCAACTAGTGTTGGTCCATAACCATTTAAAAATCTTCATAAACTTTGAAAAGCAAGGGAAAACTATGAGATTGGTCTTCCTAAGACTTTTGAAAGTTCTTTAACCCCACGAGCTTAGATCCTCTCGGTTGCAACCAAGATGGTGATTTTATCTTACTTTTTGATAAATGTTAGAGCTTGTAGATTTCATCAAGTCTTCATTACGATTCATTCTGTAGGCTAATCAAAGCTTTTACTTTCCCAATGCATTTTGGCTGGCAGGACGAACCAGTATCATCATTAATTGTGAATTTATGGTTAGGAAATTAACTGGTATTTTGCGATGCTTAGGCTAAAGCTTTGGATGTGCCGTTCCAGATTAAGACAAATGTTGAAGTCTTAGCTCTGAAGGATATAATTGTCGTTGTTACTACTTGATAATTGAAAGAAACTTTAGGTATTGAAATCATGTCTTCAATACCAAATATTGGTGTCAAAGAACTGGTGAAAGGGATATTTTACTCAAATAATTTGTTTTCCATATGTTCCCTATTTTCTTATTGACAATTTAGTTTTTGGGGGCAAGTTTGATATAACATTACCTAAAAGTGCTTAAAGGAGGAGACATAGAAGCAATTGGCCACCTAACATAATTCAAGTGTTGAAGTATATATTCTCGACCAAAAGGTCGGGATTCGAATCTTCATGTTGGATTTTAGCGAAACATTAGAAGAGTAGTTCCTCCACATGTGAAAAAGTCTTCAAAGACTTGATGAGCCCCAAATAGTATAAAAGAAGCTTGCCTTTCATTTCTAATCATCTCAACTTGAAACACTTCATAACCCCCGGAGACATTTGTGTGATTGTAATAAATTTTCACAAAGAAGAAATTTTTGGTATGTACTTTTTTCTCCCTTGAGAGTTTTTTCATGTTAATTATAGTGTTTCTAGATTTATTGTTTGCTTGTTCCTATTGCTGCTGTAGTGGGAGATTTTTTTCCCCAAAATATCACTCACTTAAAAAAGAAAAACTATAATGATACTCTCTCCCACCTTCATTTTGTACTTTCTTTGTCACCTCTTTTACTTGTTATGGAGTTATTTTTTTCTGACTATTCTGAGCTAAGTTTGTAGGAAACTCAACCATGAGTTATTAATACTATGTTATTAAATTATTGTTAGATTTGCAGGTAGTCCTAAATTTTTGGTTTGGTCCTTTTCTCTATGGGCAACAGTTCCAACCTACTCAGCCTAGTTGGCTTTTGAAAAGGTGAAACTTTTGACACAACCCTCCAAATTAGACTTTGGGGGCTAGTCACATTCCTATGCACCCCAAAAGTTTTAGTGCCCATTATATCTAGCTTTGAAGTTATATATTCAAAAAAGTTGGCAAGTAAATTTAGTTGTTCTTGAGTTGGACCCACCTACTAATTTAAGTTCAACCAAACTCAAAAAAAACTTCAAAGATATATTATTGAGGCAACTTTAAGTTAAAGCAATGAAAATTCAAATATAAATATCCTTTCCTTCTTGATTGTATGCAATTACTTACTAAGCATGGGAAGGACGAATGAGCTTTGAAGGTCTCATAAAACACAACTGTAATCCCTTAGATTAGTGACAAGTTGTGATGACCTAAACGTTGTTGTTTATCAGTTCGTTTGGTAGTTGTAACCCACCCAGATATTTGTTTTGACAAATTGTATCTATGTCCACAAATAGTATCACTCTTGCACATCACTAATAATTGAATTGAATTATGATCATTAAACATGTATTATAAGTATAAAAAAGTTGACGACAAAAATTCTATGACTCAAAGACTTACGTCTAACTCAAGGTTTGATGAAAAAGAAAACACTTATTTGTTCGAATTTTGACTTTTATCTTATTCTAGAATACTTATTAAATCTTCGTACCATTTATTTTGAACATTATGGTTAGTTGAAAATCTTAATCCATTAAATGAAAGATAATATAAAAAACACTTAGAAGAAGAAGAAAAGATGTGCATGTACTGACAAAACTAACTTATATTTCTCTATTATATGAACTTGGTTCTATGTTAACTACTAAAATTTATTATATTAATACTAGTTATTGAAATTAATCAATTGATTTTTAAATCAAAATCAATATATGATTAATTAGAAGAGAATAAGGAAGAGCCCGATTCATTCATTTTCGGGTTGGTTTCAATTTAGTCCATATGAATTTAATGTTAATTATTTCCTAATGTAAACAAAAGAAAGAGGGTAGTAAAAATTTCAACAACATCCCTAATTAGGGTGACAAAGAAAATTCAAAAGTTTTTGTTTTTATTTATGTTTTAGAATATTACATTATTACAACATAGAAGGCAAGAATTTAAACTCACAAACTGTCTGGAAGAATAAAAAATAACTCAATGTTCAAATCAACAAACGTTAATGAATTAAAATAAAAGAAAACAATATATAATTCAAGACATCAATTATATATATAAAAAAGAGTCAAAATCTCATACTATATCTTAATAAATAAATAAATGAATAAAAGAATTTGTTTATTTATTATTTATGAGAGATATGGATAATTAGTAGACTTAAGAAAAAGGAAAAAAAAAAAGGGAAAAAAAGGGGGAATTGATATTTTTAATTTTGAAAAAAAGGGAAAAAAATATTTAATAATTTTAATTTCCAAAACACACGCTCTCTCTCTCTCTCTCTCTCTCTCTCTCTCTCTCTTTCTTTCTCTCTCTCATCTCAAGAAATGGAACCCAATGAAAACCAGCTCAGCTCCTACTTCCACCACCATCAACACCACCATCAAACTCCCACCACCACATCGCCGACCAATGGCCTTCTTCCACCTACCCACCACCTCTCCGCCGCCGCTGCCTCCTCCGACGCCGGTCCTCATGTTGTATACCCTCACTCCGTCCCTTCCGCCGCCGTCTCTTCTTCTCCTCTTGAGCCCGCACGTCGGAAGAGAGGTCGGCCGAGGAAGTACGGAACACCGGAGGAAGCTTTAGCGGCTAAGAAAGCTGCTACGGCCTCGTCTCACTCTTCGTCTTCTAAGGCCAAGAAGGAACTCGCTTCTTCTTCTTCTCTTAATGCCGTTTCCGCTTCTTCTTCCTTCTCAACGCCTTCTAAGAAATCTCAGTTGGCTGCACTTGGTGGGTTTTCTTTTTCTGTTTTATTTGTGGAATTTATTATTATTATTATTTTTTTTTTTTTTTGCCCTTGTTGGGAATTTTGTGGATTTTTCTGGGGTTTTGGAATTTGGAATTCGTTGTTGTTTTTTTGTTTTTTGATTTCTGGGTTGTGGAATTGAATTTTTAATTTCGCTGTTTATTCTGCTTTTGGTTTCTCTCTCGTTTACGTTTTTGGAATTTCTTTCTTTGTTTTTGTTTTAAACCCTACTCTCAAAAGCCCTGTCTACTCCTCTTGTAGTCCTTTAGCGGCTTTTCTCAATCTGTATTGTAATTTGGTTAGTGATGACTTTTGGTTTATGATAGTTTTTGGAAACTACTTGGAACTTGTGAAAAATGTATCTGAATTTGGCAACAAACATTAACTCGATTGATTTAAGCATTATATTATGGGAAGTTCGGATTTTTACCCCCACACACACATTGTTTAACTAATGGGAAATTGTATTGAATTTAGGTTGCAGTGGTTTTTATAGTAATGCAGTCATTTGGGTAGAGGTTCATAATTCTGGAACGATTAGAGTTCATGGCTGATATATATTGCTTGGTTTTGCTTCTTGCTTTTGTAAATAATCGGACTTTATTGATCACTAATTCTGTTGCACTTGCACCATGATTTTTATAAGAAACAGTTTTCGTTTATGCTGAAAATAAGGAACAGTTTTCATTTGTTTAATTATTCACGTTGGATTACTTTAGACAAAGGTTTTAGTAGCTATCCATTTTGGGAAATTGTTTCAAATTGGAAAGCTGTCTTGAAAGTTGAAAATTGATATTTTGGGAGGACGGTGAATTTACTTTAGGGGGGGTTTTTGTGAGGTTGATGTGAGTGTGGGTTTACCACTTGAAACTTTTTGTTACTCTGTCCACCTTGTAAAGAAAAAGAAGAAAAAGGGAAGAAAGAAAAAAAAATGCAAATACTCAAACTTACAAGGCCAGGGGAACAGTTGGATTTTTCCCTTTTTTTTTTTTTTTTTCCGAATAATAGATGCAAATTGAATCTTTAATTTGTATGTATGTTAATGTTTTCATGTTCTATAATAACATATTTCCAGTCTTGGAAATTGCTTATTTGGGGTTTTTTCAGGAATATATACATGTATTAAAAAGTTTTTCATTTACTTTTTGTTTTTATTTCACTCATGGCTATGTGTATCTGCTTACATACTTGGACTTGTTCTTCTCACTGGATATGTAGGTAATGCAGGCCAAGGTTTTGCGCCACATGTTATTAATGTTGCAGCTGGTGAGGTAATGCTTCTCCATAGCTTGTCAAAGATTTGATTCCATTTATATTCATATATTTGGAAGTGCATGTCATGTGCAAGCATTTTCACATACACATACAATGATATGGATAAAAATTGTGGGTCATATATATTTAATGCATTTGAGATGGTTGCAATAAAGAAATACAAACTAAGTTACAATTTCCTTAGATTTGTGTAAGAATATGGGGCTTAATCTATGCAGTCCTGGCATTGATATGTCTAGTATGATGGTAATCGTACTGCAATAGGACACAAATATTATTAAGGATCTCAGGAAAATTTGTATGATTTTGGATACTATTTTCGAATGGATTTTATTTTGTATGTGGGTGCAGATTTCTTTTAAACATCTGTTTACAGTTGATAGTTTCTCAGTTTGATTTCCTGTCTCTTGCCTTTTGATATAGTTTATGTATTGAAATAATAGACAAATTTGTTTCTACTTATTATGTTTTTGATGTTATTTGAAGGCTTTAATGTTTACTGCTTTTAATTTAAAAGTAAAGTGTGTGCCTTAAGAGATTCTGATGGGTCATAATGTTCACTTGTAGAGATTTTGAAGATGGTTTTCTGTTTCTCACTCTGTCTCACTCCTCCTCTTTTTTCTTTTCTCTTGTTTTGGGGGCATTTATGATTTGATTCATGAAAAGTATTCCATCCCCCAAAAAACCAAAAGTAAACTCTATTAAAAGTAAGCCAAAGAGGACTCAGCTTTCTAAACTGTTAGGGGTATTGGAGTTGTGATTAAAGAGAGCTATTTACTATTATTAATATTATACTTGCTATCCAAGGGTAATGCACTTGGATTTAAATCCACCAGATTCATTGTTAGACTTTGATTTTTTGTTTTTTCGTCAAGACTTTGGTATTGACAGAAAAAAAAGAAGAGTTTTCTCATCTTAGCAGTGCAGTGGAGTTGGTCCTAGTATTGAATACATAGAACATAAAATGGTTGTGGAGTTCTGGAGTGCAGAAAAATAAGAAAAGTAATATAAACTCTTGGTGCAGGTAATTCTTTTAACTTGACAGGGGATTACATAAAGTGATAAAACAATAATACCTAGTTGGACTCTTTATAGACATGATGATTTGGAATATTAGGGAATTGAAAAATAATTATTTAGGTACATTCTTAAAAAATTCTTCTAATCTCTTTTCTACCGAGTCTCAAATAAAAGGTGTTGTAGTGCAGCAAAAATGAAATTTAAACAAGAAAATACACAATTAGAATCTTAACGTTGATAATCCATATAAATAATGGATGGAGATGAAAAAAAATTGAGGACGTCCTGAAGATGAGGATCTGTTCTTACTACTCATCTCACACACTGGCACACAAGTATGTGTGCTCCTATGCACAAAGGAAATTTTGGACTTTTGTTCTTAAATATTCGTAAGTTATGCGTATCACATATGGGATATTTTTGGCAGAAATAAATGCTTCACATATCCGAATAAGAGAGTGCCAAACTAGTCTGCAACTCCACTTTGGTTGTTTTTAGTTTTCTGACAGAATAACAGGGAGACTTGAAAGTCTGCATTAAAATAAAGGATAAAAATCAAATTATAAATCAAGTCTTCTTGTTTTATTTATCTTTATATTTTCTTTTCTTATGCTGTAACTTGAAACTTGGTAGTAGTTGTTAAATAGTTGTTTGCTTCTTTATATGGATAACTGCATTCAAGTTGAGAAAACCCTTAAAAAAATAATCTCTTTTTTCCTCCGTCTTTCTTTGTTCCTTTTCCATAAGTTTTTCTCCAATAACAAGGAGATGAGCGTTCAGAATTGCTGATTTGGGTTTTAGGGAAGTGGAGCTGTGGTGGTCTGGTGGGTTAATTTCATTGGAAACCTTAATGTAGAGAGATGAAGAGTCTTTGGCCCTGGATCAAGGTTCTCTACTCAAGTGATTTGAGGGTCTGATTTTACTTAATAGGTTGGAGGCATTTTTTTTGTTAAGCCATTGTGTAACAATCTGGCTCTAAGCCTCTAATGATCTTATCATCTTCTAAACTTATGCTGCCGAGCATTAAGCAATCTAAAATCTGAAGGAGGATAAGAAACCCCCCCCGGAAGCTGAGAGGATTATCATGGATAGAAATAAACTTTTCATTTTGTCAAAGTCAGAGAAGTAGAAATATTGCAGAAGGCCTTTGAGAGAAGTCTTCAACTATGTGTTCAAATTTTAGTGTATCCCTTTACTCCATACCATTAAAAGTACTATTTCTTCAGAAATCAGGCCGCATCAGAAAACATTGCCAAGGGAGAACTAATCCAATAGATTTTTGGTTAGTGCTCAATGGAAAAATATTGTTGGTTACATAACAGCTAGAAGTATATCTTGTGTCAAGAAGTAAAAACGTTGACATGAATAACAAGGATATGCTTTGGGAATTCTTGTCATTTAGTTAATCTCGTAGTTATAGTAAACCTTATGTATTTAATTGGCAGATATAAAAGAATTTTTTATTCTTTTGTCTTCCATTGCCATCTGTCAGATTCTGTACAAAAAAAATCACATTATTGATTTCTGCTTCTTACAGGTTTACTTGTCAATTTTCATTTAATAATGGCTCATGTATACTCTATATTATATGCTTGATGAGCTATGGTGGTATCCCTTGGCCTCTTTACCCTCATAACACACACTACGATCATATTGAATAGGATGTGGGCCAGAAAATTATGCAGTTTATGCAACAATGTAAGCGGGAAATTTGTATCCTTTCTGCATCTGGTTCGATCTCCAATGCATCTCTCCGTCAGCCAGCCGCATCAGGAGGCAATATTGCATATGAGGTATTTTTGTTTTCCTCATTTGATATTGCATCTCTTCCTTCTCAGTGTGCGGAAGAAAAGAAAATGAGAATGATGCGTTGTAGCAATCCTGGATAAATTTATTGAAATCTTGACATATTTTATGGGCCGTTGAAGAAAATCTTGACATCTGTGTTTCTTTTTAACTCCACAGATTTGCTTTTCATGAATTATGCATTATAATATTAACTATTTTCTATGTAATGGTACTTAGGGACGTTTTGAGATTGTTTCATTATGCGGATCTTATGTACGAACTGACCTTGGAGGAAAGACTGGTGGTCTTAGTGTATGTCTGTCAAGTGCTGAAGGGCATATCATAGGAGGGGGAGTTGGTGGACCATTGAAGGCTGCTGGACCCGTGCAGGTACGATAATAGACAGACTGAATAAGTCCAGTTGCCCACTGTATAGGGAGTGGGAGGTTTCAGTTAATGCTCGAATGTTTTATTGCATTCATGTAACTTTGTTAAGTTAGTAGGCTTAAAGAGTTCTTTTAGATATATTATTCTTTTGTTTAGTTCATTCTCATACCGATCTGTCCACATCAGGTTATTGTTGGAACCTTTGTTATCGACCCAAAGAAAGAATTTGGTGGTGGTAAAGGTGATGGATCTGCTGTCAAGTTGCCCTCACCTATTGGTGGGACATCAATGTCAAATCTACGCTATGGCTCCAACATTGACTCTGGAGGTAATCAAATAAGGGGAAATGATGAACACCAAGGTCTTGGGGAGAGTCATTTTTTGCTTCAGCCTCGGGGAGTGAATCTGACATCACCACGATCAACGGATTGGAGGACGGGTCTGGATGCCACAAACACTGCTTATGATTTGTCAGGTATGATTTTAGTATAAAAAAAGGCACACAAACTCTCCTTTCACCTTTTACTTTTTCTGAACTAGTGATATTATGATATTGGGAACTTTTCTTTTGTAGGAAGAACAGGCCATCATTCTCCTGAAAACGGAGATTACGATCAGATTCCTGATTGAGAGCTAACATACGAGACAGGAACAGGACTGCAAAGTTTGTCGTAGATAAATGTACAATATCAACAGTTGCAATGGCAGTAATCTTCTCTTCACTCCTTGTTAGCTAATTCCGGTTGTAGTATGCACCATACTGTAAAGGTGATAACAAACTCTTTAGAAGTTTCTATCTTGCATTTTTATTCTCTCCTTTCCCAAGTTTTTACCCATCCGTCCACCTTTCATGGTGTATTTGCTGTTAAGTCTCTGTCTAATTCTAATTCTCCTGTTTTTCTTTTAGATGAACACGTTTGCTGTAGTTGTTACAGTTTGCAATTTCCAATTTGATTATATAAACAGGCACCTCTCTGGTGATTTAGAATTCCTTGAAGTAATCTTCTAGTGATGAACAATGCCCCTTTGATTAATTCATAAATTTTTTTGTTACAATATGTAAAGGGAAATACTTTATACACAATTTACTCCAGACTTTATGCTACAAATCTCTTTTGGATGTTGGCCAACAAAGTTGAAGTTGGGGCACAAGTCCTACGGCTAAAAGACATCAACTTTATGTTCCATTAAATTCTTATGTTACATAATTAAAGGACTGATTTCACAACTCGGTTGTTTGCCCCAAACACCCTTATAAGCTTTCCTCTTATCCACTAAACCTGGACACAATAAGTTGGAGCTCTCATGAATGTGAATGAAAAGATTTAAAGAGTACTTATGATGTTATATAATATAGGTTGTGTAACTATCTTTGAGTTTAATATTCTTGACGGGGGTTACATAAAACTACTTTTATCATAAACAATAAATGAGGTGACTAATGATTTGATGAGATAAGAATCTTTCATGTTTCATTGGAGGATGACAGTAATCCAACGAAAAGGAAAAATCCCAAAACTTTCTTCCTCCAATTAGAAACCAAGCCATTTCATAATTTGCAATAAGTAGATGTCAAACTCACCCCTTTTGCTTTTCATATCACTATCATACATGGTTTGAACTTTGAGCCACTTTAATTGGTTATTATTGAATTGTATCATTCTTGTTTTTAGTTTTTGCTAAAAGGAAAAAGGAAAATCCAACTTCTTTTAAGAGAGAGGTTTAAAGGTGAAAAGTTGTCTTTTGTGTGAGCCCTTTTTGCCCCTTTTTACATGACAAAACTCCTCATTGACTTGCTCAGCCTTTTTAGCAAGTCTTTTTTTTTTTTTATAATTAACCCATTCTAAGGATTACTCTTAAAAAGTAAAAGGTCCTTTGAAAATGGTGAATATCCCATTTGTGGGAGCAAATCCCATATATTTCTCCTAGGTGTATCCAACTTTTGCACTTAAATTTATGTCCTATGGACTTTTTCTGCATATCCTTTTTGTAAAAGGCAAAAGTATATATGACCAAAGGTTTCTGTTGGCTTTGCTGTTTCATCTTATTCCTAAGGTTGCACCTAAATCTAGAAGAAAAGTTGACATGTGTCAAATGTTAATTGGGTGCAACCGTGGTTGCACTAGATTGATTGATATTAGTTATAAAATCAACTATGTTTGATTTGATCCTTGTATAGATATTTTTATTTTGTGCTTAGCGTGTTCATGTATTTTAGAAAATGTCAAACAGGTCCACTATGTATTAAATTCTTCAAGGATTTGTCAATTACTTTTGACTAATGGTTGGACCAACCAACTCTATCAATTGACTAGTTATTGAGCCACTGGGCTTACGTGCTAAGGGGATAGATTAGTTAATACTCTAGCTCAATTATCCTATGGACACATTAATATAGTTCTTCCACAAAAATTTCAAAGAAATTTAATATGTGATATGAATTTTGAATTTATTTTTATTTCAATATAGTCGGTACGAACTCTAGTAAATGATTTATTGAATGTTGAAGGGGTTATTTATTTATTCATGTTTGTCTTTTTTTAGCTTCGATTGTCAAATCTTCGTAACTTAAAAATCTAAGAGAAGTTCTTGTCTTATAGGCCTTTAATCTTCAATATAGTACAATCTTTAGATCTTCAACACTTTAAAGATTTGATTTTCGATTTTTTCAATCTAGGGTAAAACCTTTATTTATAGAGATTCGTTGGTCTTAGGTACCCTTAGACTTTATTGTCTTTTGGATCAAACAATTGGACTTAGGTCAATGTTGAGTCCTTTATCCGGTCCAATTTTCTACTATGGTCTTAAATTTCAGTTTAAAACTTTAGGTTCGGTTGGACAACAAGTGTTGTTTGAAAAAAAAGAATTATAAATTTAAATGAGTTGGATTCTATTTGTTAAATAACTTTTGGACTAAATTATAGATCTAATCCCTAACTTTTAAATTTGTGTATATTTAGGTTATGAAGTTTCAAAACTATAACTCTAATACTCCATTTTTAAGTGAAAACATAAATAAATCAGTAACACGTCTATCTATATCAACAATAAGCACATTTCTTTTCGATGATTTAATTATAAGAACTTAAAAGTTAAACATGCTTAGTTTGGAACAATACTACATTCGATGACTTTTTTGGAAACTTTCTAATAAATATGAATGAAAAGTTGATGGTTCGATTATATAATGAACTTTCAATTATAATACAATTCTTATATTTTAAAATTTTCTATCAAACTCGTGTTTGATACACATATAAAATCCACACATCTCCTAACCTAAAATTTTGAAATGTTAGAGTTTGAAACTTAAAATTTTAATTTTAATTAATAATTATTTTGAAAAAAATGGATTGTATAACAAAATTACTCAAAAAAAATTATAAATATGATCAAATATGCAAACAATAACTATTAATATTTGGATTCATTTTATTATATTCGTAAAAAATGTAACAAATAATCTATTGGAACAATTTTCAAAAGTTTATATGAACTATTAAACTTATAATCTAAGTGAAAAAATGAATAGAAAAAAAAAAAAAAACAATTGCCAATAACCCATTTAGCTAAAAGAGTAAAGAAAAAGAGAAATAAGTATAACAAATTGGAGCATCATGCAAATTTTAATCTTTCAGAATTTGATCGATTTTCTCTCTTCTTTGCACATTTGTTGGAGAATTGTTTGATCTTGAGGCTTCAATTTCGAAGAATTGAATGGGGGAAGCTGCCGAATATTTCTCCAAAGATTTCCAATGGGATGATCTTCGTATTCGGGTTGAGAACGACCCGAATTTGCAATACCATTTGCTTCCATTTGAGCCCTCCAATTCCGTTCCGTCAGTTTCTCCAGAAGCCGATTCAAACGCATGGAGCCGCTTTCACCTCCGTCACTCCTCCGGCAAATTCTTCAAGGTTTTGATTCCGTTTAGTATTTTGAACTTTTTGTATTCATAGCAACCTAACTTAACTTTGCTGTTTCTCTTAGTTTGGTTGTGATTTGAGTATTTTATATTTGGGGTTCAGGAAAGGCGGTATTTGTTGAAGGAATTCCCTGAACTAGTTTCTTGTAAGAAGTATTGTAAAGTTTTGGAGGTGGGTTGTGGTAATGGAAGCACCGTTATTCCAATCTTGCGGTAACCTCCAACGTATTCTACTTTTCCTCTGCATTACTTCTTAGTCATGTTCATCAATTTTGTTTTGTTTTTTTTAGAAATTTAGTTGATAAGTCTGTTTGTGTTTGCATTGTTTTTGCTTATATGAGATATTATTCAAAAATATTATCCTTGAAATTAATTAGGAAGTAGAGAAAAAGCAGTGTCAGTTGGAGGATTCTTTTAGAACAGAAGACTAAAAAGACAACTGTTATTGAATGGGCGCTCTTAAAGTTTCCACATTTTCTATTTTGCTCTTTAAATTTCGCCAATGTTTCTATGTGATATGCTATTGTTGTTTAGGTTAGCTTTCATTCAGGGGTGAAATGGAACATCTTTACAAGGCGAAGACAAACATAATCCATATCCCTTCTTGATTTAATTATGTCAAGTTCAGTAGCTTGTTTTAGGGTCCTTAATGTAACCTTGTAACGTGTTCCATTTTCAATGAGTTAGGAGTGAGAGGTGCCACATTATAAGAGAGATAATTGATCCTTCACTTCCTTTTGAGATTTTGAGTCTGCATGATCCGCCCTACTCTATGCAGGTTCTCCTTTGTATTATCGGTAGGATATATGCTCAGATCTGTATATCACCATATACTCTTCATATTTCGTTAGAAGTCCAAAATTCTCATTTAGATTGATGTTAATCTATTTCATTAATAAAGTTATCGCTTATGGAAAACAATGATGATAGCAGTGCCCAGGTTGAGCCATTTACTGAGGGTCTAGTCCATGGAAATGATGTGTATTCTATACATTTTTCGAACTCTGTTCAAGAGTTGAATCATAGATATTTCTTCATGAAACTTTATTGGGTGTTATGAATGCATCTTGTGGGAGAAAGTATATGAAATAGAACACAGCCTTTGCAATGCATTTGTATGGTCAAAGATAGAATAAATTTGAACAATTAAATATGCCATTGAGTTGTAGATCTTATTGCTAGCTATTCGTTATCCTTACACACGATTACTTTCTTTGTAGCGGGAATGAGAACATCATCATCTATGCTTGTGATTGTAGCACGGAAACTCTTGAGAGAGCTAAAGACATTTTAAATGATGCTGGCTTTGCATCTTTAAAAGACCGATTCCATCCATTCTATTGTGACTTTTCTATTAGTAAGTTTCCAACATGGTTGGCCTGCAATTCATGCCGTGGAAACACTTTCCAACAGCAGCGGAGTTTTACTACTCCAGGTTGTTATTTTATCTATCTCTTTAGACTCATTAACATTCAAGATTATTGCTTTTCTTTACAATCTTATTCATCTTTCTCTACGTTTTCAGAGAATGATGGATCTCAGGCCACTGGTTCATTTGCATTAGAAGAAAGTGGATGTTGCATTGGTGGGGTTGATTTTATTACTTTGGTTCGTACCTCTTTTAGTATATTAATATAATTTTTAATTTTATCAAAGGCTTCAAATTTTGATTCCTAATTGTGGAACATTTTTTATTTCCAAAAAAAGAAGTAACAAAAATAAAAGCTAAAAGGCTCTAAGGCATGAATGGTGATGGTGTGCTTTCGAAAATCCTACATGTCCTGCAACTATTGTTTTGATATTGAACTAGATTCCAACTCTTTTGACCAACATCACTAAGGGAAAAACCAATAATGTATGGTGTAGCCTAGCACTAACAAACTTTTTTCAGTTTTAATGTCTTCTTGAATCTTGGTAATGACAGTTATGATGTTCTTTGGCTATTTCAGATATTTACATTATCAGCAGTGCCTCTCCAGAGGATGCCAGCATCAATCAGAGAATGCTTTATGGTTTTGAAGCCTGGAGGCCTGCTCTTATTTCGGGATTATGGTAATCGATTATGATCAGACCAATGATGACGTATTGGTTTGCTTTAAATTCTTAAGTAAACTTCCTTTTTCCAAGTTCTAATTTCCAGGCACATGTAACATGTCTAATTTGATGTTCGGTTTAATGGAATGCAGGTCTATATGATATGACAATGCTTCGATTTGCACAAGATCAAAGAGTAGGATTCAGGGAGTATGTCAGATTAGATGGAACACGTTCTTATTTCTTCTGCTTAAGTACCTTGAGAGATCTTTTTGCCAATGCAGGCTTTGTTGAGGTACTTATTCTGTTTTGAGAAGTATCAAAGTTAGGGACGAAATAAGATTTAAACCAACGCATAAATGAAATGACAATTACGTTTAACATGTAGCTATCTATTATGGTTCATATCCCATCTGCTCATAACGATGATGATGGTGTCGGCCTAATTAAGTTTATATTTAGTTGAGAAAATAACCGATACTGCCCCAACTAACATTAAAGCATGATTATCATTGCAGCTCGAGCTGGAATATTGTTGTGTGAAGTCCTCAAATCGCCGAAATGGAAAGAGCATGGAGAGGGTGTGGGTTCATGGAAAATTCCAGAAGCCTGTCTAATGAATCAAACTAGAGGCACGGAGCAACATTTGGCGTTTCTTGGTGAGTGATTATGAATTTTCCTTAAAAGGATGAAGAGGATGGATTGGTAACTCTTCAGGGTGTGTCATGAGCATACTGTGGGGGCCAGAGCCCCTTTAAAACTTTGATTATCAAGAAAATGAACAAAAAACTTTGATTCAACTTGAATTTGGATGAACTTTGAGGATTTTTTTTTATTGACTTATAATTAGAGGAGTTTAATGGTGTCCCCTGGGTTATGTTAGAAAATTGGAAGTGTTACAATTGGTATTGTTAGTTAAAGTTTTGTTCGAGCAAAATTGCTCCAATTAATGCCCTATTCGATGAAGTTCATAAGTTTTCATGCAAAATCTTAGATCCACAAATGGAAGGAAGTTTGAGTATAGTTCATTAGACTATGTTTTCGATCAAATGTTAGAGGTTTGAATTCTCTACCGAACTAAAAAAATTTCTCTTTGTTTAATTCTTTTCGTTCGAACATATGTAATGCATTTCCAAGGCATCAAAGCTGAGCAATTTAAGAAAACCAATATATAGAATACTAAGGGAAGATGCAAGGGTAAATGACTTTACAAGAAAAATAAAAGGGAGTAAATATTCAAATAAGGTATATGTTACTTGGGAATAAAGATAAATGTTAGTATAAAAAGAATTGTATAATAATTTGGAATAAAGTTAAAAGTTAACAAGAAAATTGGATGTATGATAAGGCATTCAAAACTTTGAGAAAATTTTAAATTATATTGAATAAATGGACAAAATTATCTTTATTAAATCTAGGAAGAAGACAAATTTATTAGAACTTCATATGTTTTAAATTGAAAACAACTTTATTAAATCTATTAATAATTACATCAAGTTTAATTAATAATTTCATATAATATTATTTCTTTATATTTTTTAAGTGCTCAAATAATTAATTAAGTAGTTACAAAATTGTTAAATCAAACCCATATATTTAAACTCAAACATAAACATTAATTTGTTATCCCCAATTAAATTAATAAATTAATTAGATTTATGGAATAATTAATATGGTTAAGATTCTTCCTTAATCAATTTTTAATCAACAAACGCAATCCCAACAATCCCAACTCACTTTTCATATACAAATATATGAATTAAAGCGGCAAATCCTTCCTCATTCTCATTTTCTCACAACTGAAGACTCAAACTTTCTACATTATTGTTCCAATTCAAATGCGTTCTCTGGATTCATTTCTTGTGGGATGTGTATCATCAACTCTGATTTTGCTTTTGATTTTGGCTTTGGCTTTGATTTTGGTAATTTTTTGTTGTTCTAATGATGGGACGAGGAAGAATAATAGAAGGGGTCCGTGGGTTGATCAGTTCGTTTCTTGGGAGCCTAGAGCTTTCATTTGCCACAATTTCCTGGCAAGTTCTTACAATCTCAGCTTCAAATTATGTTCGAATGTTTCTAGTATATACTATATACGTTTTTGTATTTGCTGCTTCATTGTTCGATTTCTTAACAATATGTTTGAACATGCTTTTTGTTAAACAGTCAGAGAAAGAATGCTTGCAGTTGATTAATCTTGCAAAACCTCACATGAGGAGATCAAAATTTATATGATACCACACTTCGCAAGAATGTAACGACAAGGTCTAGATTTTTGTGTCACTTGGTTAGACTAATGCGTAGGACTCGTGTGATCCTTGCACAAGGGCGGCCACCACCAAGTCAGGACTTTGTAGGGGCAAATGACAGGTCATGAGGTGCAAAATGAAAAATGATCAATACAAATGCAGGTCGGATATTGAATATTGAAGAAGGGGGCGAGACGGTGTTCCCGGCTGCGAACCAATGCGTCAGCTCTGTGCCATGGTGGAAGAAATTGCCTACACATGGTAAAGATGGACTCTCTATAAAACCAAAGATGGGAGATGCATTATTTTTCTGGAGCATGAAACCTGATGGTACATTGGATTATACGAGTTTGCATGGTTAGTGATATGTTTACAACACCAAAATCTTACATATTTTAACCATGTTAAAAGAGTTTTACAATGATTTTGTTTCTATTCTCAAATATTGTTTTTGTTAACTATTTATTTGCGAGTGTCCATTACATACTTCCAATATGTTGTCTGATATATGTATAGGTTCCTACCCCGTTATAAGAGGGGACGAATGGGCATGTGTAAAGCTCATGGATGATTAGAACACAAAACTTAACTGAGGTAAGTTATACAATTCTTTAGATCATCTATACTTTTCCAAATTGGTCCAATTTTAAATTTCCTTTTCTATCTGTACCAATATAATTCTCATCTAGAACCTCAATATATTAAGTTAAAGAAGGTGCATGGATATATTTCCAGAACTTAAATCATGCAATAAATATTTAAAATAAAAATATAGTACTAAAAGGTAAGGAATATACATTATGTTTTTTGTTTCCGAGTTTATAGATAATAGGTCAATTTTGTAACACAATCAAAGTTTAAGAAATAGTGATGCATGTCTCATATAAGTACTTTGATGTAATCAAATTGCAGGGTAATCGAACCACAAGTATTAGTGGAGAAGATGAGAAGAGACTCACATTTTTTTTTTTAGATATATGATCGAGAATCAGTTTTGTTGATTAGTTACTCTATATCGAGATATATATAGGATCAATTTTGATTTATTTTTGAATCTTTTTATATATTGATCCATTTCTGTTTGGTTATGGATAAACATGGTTTCGATAATTTGACAAAAAAAGTTTATGATAAAACCTTTGTATTTATGGACATTTTTATCATACAAAAAATTCTAAATACTTAACCACCTCCCAAATATAATGTTAAAATGAAAATCTAGAAAGCCATATTTCTTTTTTTTTTTTTTTTTGTTTGAACAATAAATAAGAAGTGTGGAAGCAGGATACTATTTCCAAGAAAATATAATATATAAATAAGAAATAAAAAAATTAAAATGGGTCATGTTTGGTGGAACACTATTGAATAATATTTGATATGACCACTAATCAAACTAATAGATATCTACCTTTTACTGTCTAGTTTCTTCAAGATTGAGTATAAAGAAGCTCAAATGTGCTATACATGCCTGTTGTCTAAGATAATAGAATGTGGGTGAGACAATTAATTAACTAGGAGCCAAAGTTAACAATCGTTGGATACTCAATTGATAAAAGCCAGTTTTAAAGATTTTTGGGCAAATTAATTTTGGGATCAAATTGGTTGAACTCCAAAATTAGTTTGTTCAAAAATCACACATTTTTATGGCAAGAATCAAACAAACATGCATTTTGTAAAATTTTGGTGAATTTGTTTGTATGAATTTGTATGAATTTTTGCTTTGTTTCTTCGTGAACTATTACTATGCTTTCTTATAAAATTTTCAGTAACCATTCACTCAATTAATTACTTTTAATGCATTCTTGAATTTCTAACCATTTTGTTTGATAATTAAATTAAATTTGATTATTTAAGTATTTAATAATTCAATAAAAATCGACCAATTCAACTTGGATTAAAATAAATCCAAAATTCTTTCTATTTTTTTCGGAATTTTGGATCAACATATCGTCCTTATAATTTAATTAAATCACCTCTCCTTATATTTCATTATCAATATATATCATATTAGATATCCACCCCATTTTTTATTATTATTCTAAATCAGATCAAATCCCATAATTACTGTTGAGAATATCTTCTACTTCACTTCCAAATTAAATCAAATCTTACCTTCATATATTTCATCATCAATAAATCATATTAGCTCAAAAGAAATCACCCTATATTCTCAATCTGTGAAGTTTGTTAGTGTCAACGTTTTATGCTCTACTTATCTGTAAGCCGGAGTTATCGTTTTTTATTCCTTTCACATCTCCAATGTACATAGTGATTTTTTTTTCATCATCATCAGCTGTAATTTTGATTTGGTTTTGTGTTTTTGTAGCAGTGGTGGGATGAGGTTGAGGAGCCACAAGAAGGGAAAGGATTCATGGGTTGAGTGCATTTCTGGGAGCCTAGAGCTTTCATTTACCATAATTTCTTGGTAATCAGTTAACACCCCTTCAGTAACCCATTTATTTTCTGCTTTTAGTTTTTAATTATGTGTTACAAGAACAGTCGGAGAAAGAATGCTCGCAGTTGATTAATCTTGCAAAGCCTCGCATGGAGAGATCACTTGTGAGTGCCCAAAATACTAATTGGGAAGGTGTAGTGAGTAGGTCGATCTACCATTTGTTTCTCTCACTTATTTTATAAAAATTGTATAGTTTTCATTGATATATATTACTTATTTGTTAATATTCAATAATTTCATGTGTTCATGATCACAGCCGTCGCACCAGTTCAGGTAGGTTTCTTGCTAAAGGGCAGAACCAACTCGTCCGTAGAATAGAGAAAAGAATAGCAGAATTTACATTCATTCCCGTAGGTAATGAAAAACAAAATAAATAAAATTCTAAATTTAATTCATAATAACGTCAACCCAAACATACATTTTAGTATTGATCATATATTCACAAATTTCAAACAGAAAATGGAGAAGGATTGAGTATTCTACATTATGAAGTTGGGCAGAAGTTTGAACCTCATCATGATTACACTCATCCTGATTCATTCAGCTTTAAAAGTTTGGGCCAAAGAAATGCCACCCTCGTCATGTATCTGTAAGATTCTACTCACCCCTAATCTGATTGAAATGTAACACAACTATCCAATAATGCATGTTGAATTGTAACACATTAAACTCGTTTCAGTTTCCTTGATACTGATACGAATGCAGGTCGGGTGTCAAAGAAGGGGGTGCGACGGTATTCCCGGAGGCGAAAAAATGCGCCAGCTCTGCACGACGATGGTGGAAGAAACTGCCTGAGTATGGTAAAGATAATGGACTCTCCGTAAAACCAAAGATGGGAGATGCTTTATTGTTTTGGAGCGTGAAACCTGATGGTACATTGGATCCTACAAGTTTGCATGGTTAGTGATCTTTACTTCACCAAAATCTTTTATATGTATAATTCCATCTGTTTTATTATTATTATTTACATATGATGAGAGTTACAAAATCAGAATACTGTCATAAGGTATGGAAGAAATTATGAATCTGAAATCCATCTTTGTATGGTTGTTTTTGGTAAAAGAACAAAAATATTGTTTTGTGGCTTATTTATTTTTGAGTGTACGTTCATCACAACTTCTGATATATATATATATGTATATTGGTGGTATATAGCTTCTTCTCCAGTTGTAAAGGGAGACAAATGGGTTGGTGTAAAGCTGATGCATGTTAAAGCTAAAGATTTAACTCAAGAAGTTATGTATATATTTATAATTCTTAATTGTATTTAGATTAAATTTTCGTTTTATTTTGTGTGATATTTGATCTGATTTTAAGAGGGATTATTTTGAAATTGCAGGGCTAATAGATGCAGAAGTACATCTAATAGATGATGGAAAGAAAACTCATTTTCTGTTAGATGAGTTCACAGGTTGTATGATATTTGGTTATTAGTTGCTCAGCTCCTTCTTGACGTATTTAGTTATGAGAAGTTCTTCATTTAATTTGCTTATAAAAAACTAATCATTCAAAAGTTGATATTTTTGACCCTGTGATAGAGATATTTGGAAGAACTAATTAGGTCCCTTCAGAATCGGAGATGTTACCATCAATAATAAAAGAAGGTTGAAGTTAGCAGTCATTCAATAAATTTTATCTTTTAATAGTTTAATAGATCGTCATATTATAATTTTCATTTTCATTTAAAATTCTAATGGATTATATTTAAATAGTTTTTGTAACATTTATTAAAGGTTAAACATTACAACTTTTGGAAGGATACTTAAAACTTTTTTTTTTTTTGTAACAATTTGTTTTCAAATTTAATTTTATAAATATACTTTCGTATCTAAATTTCTTTATTTTTCTTTATTTGTTATCTACTTTTAAAGGGATGCTCTCAATTTGAAAACTAAAAAAAATTGAAAACTAAAAAAATATTAGTTTTCAACAATATTTTTGTTTTTAAAATTTGATTAAGAATTGAAATAGTTGAATTTTAAGAATACCGTTGGTTTTCAAAATAAAAAACTAAAAACAAAATGGACAACGAAACCATTAAAAAGAAAAAAGAAACAGCCTTGAAGCAAAACACATAGAGAAAATCAAAATCATAAGACTATTGGCGAACACAAATCCAATCCTTGAATTACCTACCAAAATTTCTCTCCCACTTTCTTCCATGGATAATTTTCTGAGATGCCACTTACTATATATTCAGTTTCCCAGGCCCCACTTACTATATATTTATTTTCCTCTCAATTCCACCACCCATGTTTGTTTCAGGATCGCCTTGTTGGTTTGATTCTTTTGTAGCCTCTTCATTCTGTCAATGGCAGTATCTATACGCAAATACATCAAGTTACAGGGTAAGAAATGGTCCACATTTCAGCTTTCGAAGATGATCATGGCCCTCGTTTTGGCACTTGGGTTTTTCATGCTTATTGCTCTTCGCTTCTTATCTCCTCCTGAAACTTCTCACCACCGTTTCTCTTCCGTCCGGCATACAGCATTTCTAAGGTAGTCCGGTAATGCAATGGGTGTGATTCTTTAAGCTTGTTTCTTACATGAATCAACTGATTTCGATTTCCATTTTGGTAATATTGTTGTTGTTGTAGTGATGGGTTGGGGAAGAGAGGAGATCAGTGGGTTGAGTTCATTTCTTGGGAGCCTAGAGCTTTTGTATATCATAATTTCTTGGTAAGTTTCTAGAATTGTGGTTTTTTTTTTTTCTGGAAAAAAAAAAGGAAAATTTGTTTTGTTTTGTTAAAATGGTTGGTTGATATTGGAATGGTGTTGGACAGTCCAAGGAAGAATGCTTGTACTTGATTAGTCTTGCAAAACCTCACATGGAGAAATCAACTGTGGTTGATAACGAAACTGGCAAGAATGTGGAAGACAGGTATATATTTGTTATTTTCTTTGTTGTCCTGTTACTAACAGAAACAGAACTTGTCAATTATTGACTATGAACTAACTCTGGTGGGGCTTACACTATGACACATTTAAAAGTGTAAGAAAAAGTAATCTCAAAGAGAGTGAATTTGAACTAAACTCATATTTTAAATATGATTTATCTATATTTAGTCGTTTCTCATAAGTTATCTCTTTAGGAATTGATTGGTCGGTTCGGTTCTTGAAAAATCTGTTCAGTAAAAGTCCAACCTGAACTGACCACAATAGAATGTGTATAATAGAAGGGTATAAAGTAGAACAATACAATTACAATGAACAAGGCAAACTTATAATTTTTTGCGGTACAATGTCATGTCCACAGTGTGCGAACCAGTTCTGGGATGTTTCTGAATAGAGGGCAGGACAAAATCGTCAGTAACATAGAGAAAAGAATAGCAGATTTTACTTTCATTCCTATAGGTAAATAATTCAAAACTTTCATATCACCATGGCTAATTTCTGAAGCATTTTGTGATAATTCCTATATGTAAGAACTTATTTAGGAATACTTTTCAAAACAGTTTTTGAAAACATGTTGGAATCACCATTTTTGCTAGTTGTTTTATTTTGTCTGTGTTAGTGATTTCATTCAATACATCAATCTTTACAATGCATTCAATTGTAGTTATATTGAATAGTTCTTCAAAATAGAGTTGCAACCAGAACATAATTCTCAGACTAACCAGACATTGGCGAAAAATTAGTTAATTTCATGTGGGATTTTGTTCACCATTCTTGTCTTTTGGCCCAAACCAAAAAAGGGCTTTGGTGAATGAGCTATTCATTTGCGGCTTGTTGTTTTGTTGATGTCACTGACATTTTTTGTCTTAATACATTTTGTTTCTGATGTTGCAATTCACAATTTGAAACAGAGCCATACAGAGTATGTGAACAGCATTCATTTCTCTTTGTTTTTGTTTATTTTATTTTATTTTTGTTTTCCTCGTGGGATGGTAGACCAAACCTTGACTTCTAAGAAAAAAGACCGTGCCAATTATCGTTGAACTAAGGTGTTATTACATTTTGGTCTGAAGAGGATTGTTTTTGTTAAAGAATAAATAAATTTTGGTACTGATATTCACAATTCCAAACAGAGCATGGAGAAGGACTTCAAATTCTCCATTATGAAGTTGGGCAGAAGTATGATGCGCATTATGATTTCTTTGATGATGAGTTCAACCTCAAAGAAATAGGCCAAAGAATGGCCACCCTCCTCATGTATTTGTAAGATTCTAATTTGACAATCTCTCAAACTCATCTAACCTCTTCCCTAGTTTCTCTCTGAATCGATACCAATACCAATGCAGGTCGGATGTTGAAGAAGGGGGCGAGACGGTGTTCCCGGCTGCGAAAGGAAACTTTAGCTCTGTGCCATGGTGGAATGAACTGTCTAAATGTGGTAAAGGTGGACTCTCTGTAAAACCAAAAATGGGAGATGCTTTATTGTTCTGGAGCATGAAGCCGGATACTACCTTAGACCCTACAAGTTTACATGGTGAGTCCTTTTCTTTTTGCTCCCTATTTTACTTCAGCATACCAAGATTGGTTACATCTAAATTATCCTCCCTATTCTTTTGTATTGATATGTAGGTGCCTGTCCTGTCATTAGAGGGAACAAATGGTCATGTACAAAGTGGATACATGTTAATCAATTAACATGAGGTGAGTTACATTTTTTTTAAAAAGTTATTCTATATACATCATTTATATATCACAAGGTGTCCAACTTGGTCGTTAAAAGAATATCATAATTAAAAAATGGACATTTTCAAATATAATTTTGTAAATATATTTTTTTCCTTACTTTGCAAAATAATTCTACCAATAAAACTTGAAATAGTATATATATATATTATTTCCTGTAAAAGTAGATTGTGTGCTTTTTTTTTAAAAAAAAAACTAATTTGAGTTGTATGATTTTATATGAAAATATGATTTAAAAAGATAATTTGCAAATTGCAGGGTGTATTGAAAACACACTTTGTTGGGGAAGAAGACAATTGGAAGACCACAGATGATTTTCTTTTTAACATTATACTTTTTTTAGTTTAATTTGTTATCCACCCTCTCATATTTTACATATTTAGTTGTCAGCATAATGCACGAAAAGTTTGAGATATTAATACCATGGGGTGGTAGATTTGAATTATGTATCTTGTGGTCAGTTGAGCTAAATTCATGTTTAAAAAAAAGTAATTCTTTTTTTACAAAACAAATGTTTTCTTTCAACTTTAAATTTTTTACCTTTTT